>NW_012142412.1:727414-792649 GCF_000956105.1 Propithecus coquereli
TTCCTTCCTTTCTCTCTCTTTTCATTTCTACCTCCCTCCCTCCCCACCTCACCTACCTTCTCTCTTCCCTCTTTTTTCCCTCCCCTGACTTCTTTTTCTTATTTTGGGAAATCAGTTTTTCTTTTGTAATAGCCATTGTAGCGACCTTGGTAACCCATGCCTTGTGGGCAGTGCCAAGAGAGTAGGTTTCCATCTGCCACAGGGATTAAAGAGACGTTCCTGTCGGAGCTGAACTGTACAAAATGTATGTGGAGAAATTGTCTGAACTCATTAAAGCAATGTAAGTAACAAGCAGAGAATTGTGGAGGACGTTTGGGCTAAAATGGCTACACATAACAAAGGAACTTTTTTTAAAAAAATGACAAGTTGAATGTAATCTTCACTTCTTCATTAACTTTGTTTTTGCGAATCTGCACTGACTTGTTGGAACTACCACTACTGCAATATTGGAACGGTATACAAAGAAAAACAAAGCATAATTATTCACCATGCTCAGAGATTTCTGAGACGTCCTGCCTCATTTTTCCCGCAGAAGTCAGCAAATTCAGCACCAGACATTCTGACAGGGAAGGAATAAATCAAATGAAACAAAACAACAACATGTTTTAATGTTTGTTTCTATTGCCCCTTCCTCTACCACGATGACCTCACCTCTTGGTTTTTCTTCATTTAGAGACTATTTTAAATGAATTAAAGAGAGTCAGGAACAACAAGATATCGGGGCAAAGTCTTACATCAGAAATAATGATTGACTCGCCCCCACACTCCCTCAGATCTGGAACTCAACATCTATGATTTATTTCTATCCCAGTCATCTCAGGAGCCTGTGATCTTACTTTTTGCAGAAATCCTGTCCGATGTATTTATTGCTATAGTTATCACTTAAGTTTTTTACCTCTTGTGGGTCAGGTTTGTTTTCCTTTTTGGGCAAAGGTTTTCTCATGTTTAAATCTCATTTACTCATGGAGATTGTAAACCCCTTGAAGGCTGGGCTGTATCTCACACCGATATTCTCCTCGTGGCAGTCTCCCGCATGTAATCACAGGCTCTCGACAGGTATTTGCTGCCTGACGGATGGTATGGGTTGAGCCTTTTTCTCACCTGGGTTTGTCCTCGGCAACAGAAGGGGACTTGCTCTTTTACACAGGCTGCGTGGCTGTCAGTAACTGGGCGTTTTTTCTGTCAACAAAAGGAGGAGACACCGGGTCCCCATTTCTGATTCAAGCTTCCCCTTGTCCTGGTGGTGGATGTGTCATAAACCGAGCTATTCCCATTTGGAGCAATTCTTACTGGGGAGCCAGGGAGAAATCGCGCTCGCGTCTATACGTTCTCACTGGATTTGCAACACGGCCGTGTTCACACTGGGCACGGTAGGGGCGAGGATGGGGAGATGAGGACAGATGAAGAACAAGCTTCTCGGGTTGTTATCTGGTCTCACTTCCCGCTCTCCCACAGCCAAACGCAGGGAAATGAGACAGAGGCAGACATCGCTCGAGGGTGAAACTTTTATTTTTATGGTGGATGAGGCTCTCTGGAGGTCTAAAAATGTTTTCCCTGTCTATTAGGGAAGAAAAAAAAAATGGAGAGGCAGCTACGTCTTTTTTTTATTCTTTATTTGGAGATTAAGAGTTAAGATGCTACCATTGATGCCAACCTATGAATATCATCTGTACAATTTTCCAGACTCTTTTAATTTTAAAGCCAATCTTTGAGTGGGGATGTTCAATCTCATATGACACGGAGGTGACAAATAAGCGAACCGCCGAGGTTGAATTTATCACTGAATTTTCAGGTCATGTGCTAACTGTTCCAGGTATGTGATTCCAAAGCAAATATATCTGATTCCAAAGTAAAATATCACATAGTATTAGGATCCCCCCGAGGCATTTGAGCTGAGTGAAAGGGCAAGCAGTGATCTATTGCACAGATCGCCACTGCAGTCAGAGTCAGTAAAATTTCTGGAGGTAAAAATTTCATTTTGTGACTTCCGCATTACATTATCCATAATGGTTTTTTCCTTGGGAATTTAATCGGATCTATAGATAAAACTAATAATTACGGTAATTACCGTCCTCTCCATAATTGTGACTGGGTCTTCCTGGGACGTTGACCAGACTTAGTCATCTGAAAACACTTCTGGCTCCTGTGACTGTGGTCAGCTCCCTCTGCCTCAGTTTCTGTGCTTGTTGTAAGGCGATATGAAGTGCTTGGTTTATTAAAGTAAATATTACTACCATTTTGATTCATAAAAACAGAGCATTACTACAGTGAATGGTAGTAATAATTTATTCAGAAGACTTCTATGGGCAAAAGATCTAGAGTATTAATTCCATGTGGAGATGAAAACCTGTTCATCCACACCCCACTAGTTCAATGTATTTGTATTTGGTGGAGATGGGAACGGGAAGGGGCATCTGACCAGTAAGAACTATTAGGTTAGAGAAGCTTAAATCATAGAGACTTCGTGGGCTGACCTTCCTGAACTGATGCTATGCAAACTAGTGCATAGGAGGCCTGGATGACTTCATGGTCTCTATAAAAAATCAGAGTTATTAATCACCAGTGGTGTGTGGTATAGTTGGGTGCAGTTTTCTTAATCAAAAGGTAAAACAAAAATAATTTTTATATGCTGTTTTTACTGGCATTTCCTGGCTTTATGATGAATATTATTTTCCATACAGAAGTAATAATTCCAGAAAACAAAGCACGCATTTTGTGACTTTGTACTACTCTGTCTCACTCGAAGCAACACATTAAGTTATCAGCTTTTATCTTTAGAAGTCACACCCTTGGAAGGCTATTCTACATGAATACACATTTTGCGTAGGCTCAAATCTAGATGACATATTAAATTTACTACCCTGGGATTGATTTTAATGTAATGCCAAATAGCTATTGGATAATGAGATATCTAGGTGATTAAATAATTTTTTTCTTTAATTCAGTATTATTTAACAATTTTTTGACTGTTATGTCTGAGGTTCTTCGGTTACAATTTTTGACCTAAATAATTCCCTAAAACTGTTGAAATAGCTTTTAAAGATTTTTTTTGTGTGTGTGTGTGTGTGCGCACTTGTGTGTGTTCAAATTGGACACCAACTGCTGGTTATTGTGCTATCTCTAAATCTATAAAACAAACTTCAGAAAGTCTTTAAGAAAGAAGATCAACATGCTTTTGGGGGCTATATAATAAGGATTTCTCTCTCTTTTCTTCTGGGGCATTTTGTTTTTTTCAGTATTGAATCTGTTCAAATTAAGCTGGAATTTGCAAACTTAAGCTGGATTTCCCAAACTTTCTTGATCATAAATATCGCTTGGGGTACCTAAAAAAATGGAGTACTTAAAGAATGTCTGTTTTTTAAGGATCTTATTTAGGGATTTTGGTCCCTTAAGTCTAGGGCAGGACTCAGGGGATTCTTAGGATTGAACAGATTTGAAAACAGTGCTACCGAGACATTCTTGCAAATGAGCTAATCATGAAGAATTAACCAATGGATTGAGTTAGCCTAAAATAATTTTTTAGATAAAGAATTAAATATTCGACACAAATGCCACAGCATCGGGTAAAAAAAATCATCTTCCTTTTGGTCTTGCAAAACCATATTTTTTTAGAAGGGTATCCATTTACAGCGTCAGGAACCATCAGACCATGCAACTTTGATTCTCCTTAGAGTTGCTATTGATGGAACAATCTCAGACTGGTTGTCAAAATGACCAAATTCACCTTTTCACTTGCCTCATGGTCCAGACGTCTGGCAGAAACAGACCCAATGACTGTTTTGAATTTCTTCTGCTAGTACTTACAGTTAGTTTATTATTAAGAATATGGACACGCTCTGGGAGGTTTGTTTGCAGAATTTTAAATCACTTCTGAAATTGCGGGTTATCGCGGCTAAGGTAAAATGACTACGGTCGTGCCTGCATGGGTGACTTCGTGAACATGGCACTGCTGTTCTAGCCTCTCCTCAGCACTTCATTATGAAATAATGACCAAGCTTGTTTTTCTTGCCCGAGTTTACCGCAGCCAAGCCCACGTGAGGGCTAGAGACTAAACCGACTTCCTTAATGCACACACAGAAAAGTTTGCTGTATGTTTCCTCCTCAATTTCCACAACTTTATTGGTCTTTAATAAGTATTTTCTCGGAGCTTGGCAGTTTCCAAATATTTTAAAATCGTTTTTACTAGCGGCTTCCACAGCGCACCCGTGGAGTAGGTCTGTGCTTTTGGTCCTGTTTTTATAGGACGTGTATGAGCACAAATGCAGAGGAGAACAGAATTTCACTTTTAAGCTTGGTGCCTTGCTCTAAGCCACAGGGAGAAAAAGAGAGGACTTGCCTGCTTATTCATGTTTGATGTTACGTGAGCAGGTTAAGTGATGTGGTTTTAATATGCAGGTGCTTTAATTTCATTTTGTTTGTATCAAGAAAGCCTCCTCGGAAAGGTAATTTCTGGTGAGTTTGGGAAGGCGAACTCTCCAACTTATAAGAACGAATGCATTGCTCAAAAACAAAACTAAACAACACTGACAAACTTTAAAAAAAGTACTATGCCATCCTAGTTGTTGGAAATAAGTTCCACAGTGGGATTTTTCAGTTCAGGCATATGACAAATTAGTGTAATTATATAATGACTTGTGTACATCTTTTCTTTCCATGGAGGGTGTCTAATTGACTGAGATACAAGCCCATGATTAAGATCTAAAAATTTTTGTTAGGCAACTTTCTGATTCTTCAACCCACTCCTCGAAGCAATCCTTTACATTTGGCCTATCTGAGCTCTCATAAAAACTAATTGTCACAATTCCGTATGAATTCTGAATATTTCCTCATTTAACCCTTCTCTAACTCAATAACCTTCTTTAATCACTTGATTGTGTCACTTATTGGGCATTTGAAAACACGAGGTTAAAGACCCAATAACACCCTTCATTCCTTTCTTTTTCTTACAACTTAGGATACATAGGTGTTAGGATATGGAGCTATTAACACTAAATTAATAAAGAATATACCCAAATAAAGTAGCTACTCTGGTCAAATTTATAAGCTTATAAAAAGCACAGATGGTTTCTCTTCTCTAATCAACATTTAAATTAATTGGTAGCACTTCTTGCTCATTAAAAAATGTTTTCAGTAAGAAGCAGTGTATTGTTAAATGAGAGAAAGACTCAAATTACATAAAGATCTGTTAAATCATTTTCATTATCATATTTATTTATTTGTATGTATATGATTTTTTTTCGAAAATTATGTTATTTTCATGATGTTAAAATCGAATTTATTCTGCCTTGATTGGACTAAATTTAAAATTGTTTCATATGCTTTACCTTTTATGGATAAGGTTGGAAAACACAAGGCCAGCAAATGGGAGCCCAAAGTCAGTGAAAAACCTCCAATACATGGAATTAAAATGAAAAATATTTATAGTTAGTAACTTTTTAATTGAGAGCATTGATGTCCTTTATCAAAGCAAAAATAAAAATTTATATTTAGAACAATTGAATTTCTTTTCCTAGTCACTGAGTGCACAGATCAAAAGCAAGCAAAATATATATTTTTGAGAAATATAAAATGTGCATGTATCTATATTTTATACAAAAGTAAAATATGTGACAAAATAGGCTAAAGGAATTTTTAATGTAACTACACAGTGTCATATTAGCATGTTTGTATTTACTTTATTTACAAGTATACATATTGGTATATTTTTATTTACTTCATGATAATATTTTTACTTCATGCATTCTAAAAATGTTTTCTATTTACCTCAAATTATAGATTTCAGAATGATACAGTAAGAAGTTGATCTATATTTTAGTAATTATTCTACTGAATAATTTTTGATGGTGATATTGTAAGATAAGGTAATTTCAAAGAAACACCAAAAAACTTTCCTAAGTGGAGTCTGGTGAGACTTTCATCAATGAAATAGAGGCAAATTCATTCCATGATAACTTTTAGATCTTGCATGCTACACAGAGATTCATTGTTTCTTGTTGCCTGTCTCTCTTTTAATTAATATTATTTGTCACCATCATCCTTCAAAAACTGACATTCCTAATACATCGTCTTTTCACAGAATTTCCTCATTCATCAGGGGATGGGCCTCAGGTGCTGGCCACTGTTCTGCCGCTCAGATCTTCATATGTGGAGGGGCCCAGGCTCGGATGGTTTTTGATTCATGAGTAAGGACCGGCTCGCTATTTAGCATTTTCTTATGTGGCAAAACTTTCGAACTTATAATTTCACAGTAAACACTCAAATAAGGGTTACTCGTTCTTTCTCTCCAACTGAATGGGGAAAGAATGAGAGAAAGGAAAATGGAAGTAATTTTCTACCGGGTAGAAAATTGGCGAGTTCGCCGGAACTAGGATGGGCTTTCATGGGCTCCTTCTGAGCTCTTCGTTATGCAGTGAAGACAAAGATTTTAGCTTTAAGGTAGAGATTTCTCCCAATATCATAGGATCTAATCATTCAATGTATCATTCAAGAATGACAACAATAAAGATATAATTAGCCATCATTGTAGTCAAATTTATTACTCTTCCTGGTAAGAAGCATATTTATATCTTTTAGTATCTTTGAAACTCAGGTCCAGTCTGTGGGAGTGAATTGCAGGCAGATCTTTGGAATGACTGATCATTTTCTCATGCAAAGGGGTCAGACTTGGAGAGTTAGTTTACCTGCAGTAATAAGCCCGATGGGACGAATCCAAAATGCTAAACACATATCTAAGGGACCCGGAATGCAAAGTGTAACCGACACCTATCTGGTAGCGTAGGAGGGATTCGACACACACAGCAACGGCACTACCCCAGAAATAAACGCACTGAATCCTTCCTAAAATTCTCTCTCTAGGCATGCACATGCAAACAAAGAGAACCCCAAGACTCACAGTTCATTTGAATTCACAAGGGAAAATTTTCGGGATGAATGTTGCTTTGACGTTGTCTTACTGATGCGGAGGGAAGCCAAACCTGTTTTTAATTGCAAAATCAAATGGTTTACGCATGGGCTCTGCCATGCCTGTGCGAACATGTAGCTTTTATAGCCCCCTCCCCCCTCCACGAACGCGAGACAAGGCTTGCCAACGTCGTATTTGAACACGGTCACATTTAAAATAGAAGCCTTGCAGGGATTTTTGAAGGTGGGTCGGGGGGGTGGGTGGGAGGTGGATGTCAACCTGTCAGAGATGTCACCCTAAGTGGATCTATCTGCCTATACGTTACCACTTGCTAATTATGGATTTGGGTGATAATTGTCATAAGCTTTGTTACAAAATGTGCAATGAAATGCATATTCTGGGGGCAGAGGGTGACGTGTGGAGAGGGATGGGGCTAGACTCTAAGGGCTTGGACTCAACAGATCGAAAGCCTGTGCTGTAGAATTGTCTCGCTGTTTACTGTTCTGATGAATACACATATTGTTGCGTGTGTTGGGTTGCTTCAGGCAACATTGCTGGCATTCCATTTCAGGAACGATGCGTGTGCACGGAACCAAGGCCGGAGAGAAGTTTCTCTGCAAATGGCCAAAAAGGGCCTTCAGGGATACTCTGGCCTTATGACAGCTGTGTGGGAGAAGACTGATAAAATAAGGAGCTTCCTTGTGTTCGTAAGTAGCAGACCAATCGCGGCAAAGTTCCATCCTGGAAAAATTTTGAGATGGGTCTTAAATATTTTTTTTGTTCCAAAGATGACTGACAGATAAGGAAGAGAAGAGCCAGAAAAAGAAAGGCCCGTGATTTATGAAGGAAATCTATGCTCTCTTGCAAATGGTTAGCAGTAAAAGGTGTAACCTAAAAGTAGTCCCTGCTTCTGCATCCAGTCCTTGAAGCCATGGCCACCACCAGCTGTCGACTCATGAACTGCCACTGTCACCTCGTCTCTGCCCACTTCCATGCACTCTTTCCTCATTGGCTCGCATCTACACACGTGTGCACACGTATGCACACACACAAAGCCCTCGGCTCTGAATATTCATTTCACACGTTTTGGCGACATGTGTCCGAATGTTGAGTTTAAGAAATCCACCTTCTCCTCAGTGACTAACATTGCACTAGAGACTGTGAGTTTTCTTATGGGCAGGGACATCGACTTGCTTGTTCCTCTGCGCTCAAAGTCAGTGCTTGCTAAATATTGAAGAAGAAAGGATCCCTCCTAAAAATGCCTTCCTCTGAGAACTAGAGCTGAGATAAGAACTAGAACTAGAACTACAACTGGAACTACAACTGGAACTAGAACTAAGAGAAGCTGAGGACCTGGTCAGAAGTCTCACTGGACATTAACACTTACTTACTAGTCCTGGAGAACCGTGAAGAGGAGAGTCCCGGGAATACCTTGCCTTGCTTTCCTTTCCACAGCCAAACACATGCGCCAGCCTGGATGAGTTGGTTTCCTACTGTGCAAGATTTCTAGCTGCTGACTCTGTTTTAGGAAACCTCTGGTTTGGTTTCCTCCTGGCAAGTCTTTCTTTTCAATTTCACATCCCAGTATCCCCTACGCATCCCCCTGAGCATGGAAACTCTTTGGTGCTCAAATAGAAGTTGGGTTATCCTTCAAAAACCCCCATTTTCACAGATCCTGCCTATTCTCTTTTAATACATTTTACTAGAACACTGATCATTCTGGTTTTATTTCCCACTCGTTTTGTGTTCTACATTTTCAGAGGCAACAGGGTATGATAATGTTAGTAATAATACAAATAGTCTTTATCAAATGTTTATTATGTGCCAGACATAGTTCTAAGCATTTTACGTATATTAACTCACTCGAATGCTCGCGTCAACTCTGCGAGCTTAGTATTGCTGTGAAAAGTATTTTAAGCAGCCTGGGTTCTTCAGCCAGGGCTTGAATCCTGGTTCACTGTTTACTAGCCGGGAGGCTGCAGGCAGCTCAACTCTGTGCCTCGATTTCCTCATTGATACTCCTCATCGATGACACAGTGGCTTCCTCGTGGAGTCGTCTGAGCTCTGAATGAAGTAATGCATGCAAAGTGCGTAGAGCAAGGCTTGGCACATAGCATGCAGTAAGTGTTCACTCTAGCTATTTTTTTTGCCCCTTTTCCTCCAGGGGGGACTTCCTGTGGAGTGGGTGGGGTGCCTTTGGGGAGGGTGTGTGCTCTCTCTGGGCATCTTTTCCCTCCTCGCCAAAGCTGGGCTAATCTACAGGATTCTGGTGGAGATTAATGAGGCAATTCACAGAAAGGGTTCAGCACTGTCCTGGGCATGGAGTAGAATTCTCATTGCTAATCCTGGGTGCTTAATTAAGGAATTCCTGCCTCATTCGCACAACTTCATTGATGCTTGATGAAGCATCATGTTTATTCTCCTTTCATCTTTAAAATATAAATAGCATCCCACATGCAGTCTTACACTTACCATTTTCTTTTTCTCCTTTCGACTGGAACCTAACGTCTCCCAGTCTTTCCTTTCCCTGCTGTTGGTTTCCCCTTCTCTCTTCCGTGAATCCCACTAGTATTTCTGTAGCGCATTTTCTCTGGCGTCTCCCACCTCTCTCATGCTCTGTACCACGGGGTCTGTGTTCTGTTTGGGTCCAGATAACGACCTAAGTTTGCAATCAGCAGGTGGCCCTGGGATTCACCTTTGTGAACAGCATTCCAAGAAAGCACGAAGGGGCGACCCGAAGGATACGGCAGTTGGACACTGGAGAATAAATCTAAAAATTTCGAAGTACATTCACATATGGTAGGTTTTAAACGTTCTACTTTAAGGGAGACTTTCTGCTCTTTCAGATGTGCAAAATGCAACGAGACAACTGCCACTGGTGCACCCTGCCCTCCTGCATCTTAGCTGCTTATTTACTTTCTTTTCTTTTCTGAGTTAAGTTTCCCCCTCACCTTTTATAAAGGGTTATGTCCTTATAATTTCTTTGTGTACTAAACTGAAGTTTAAGTCAAGAATTAAGTTGATTTCTGTCCCTTGGACACTACTGCAAGGTAAAGTAATAACTCATAATTAATCAATTTTAAAATCTAACCCTTTACCTTCTATTTTAGGCAATTTACCTTTTTTAAAATTCAGTTTTCCTTGGAGTAAAATGGCACAATAGACTTTCTTATGAATAAGATTGAAATGAATCAATTTAGGTCTATAAAGCGAATTGAATTCAGGAGGACTGTTTAAAATGTACTTAGAATAAAACCATCACTATATTTAAAGCTTGACAAGTAACTCTTCCTCCAAAGCAGGTTAATTCATCGCTAATAAGTTCAGGTTCTGGGCTCTGTTTATCCACTTCAGCCTCCATGCTTGACTCATCCCTTGGCCGTCTCAAGAACTCTTCTGCTCAGACATCACTAGCAATGGGCTTGTTGAGTCATCTAATTAAATGGCAAGAAAACACTTTTCCACACCCTCAAATTTATGTTATTAAGTGCATATAAATATCAAATTCATTACAAATGAACTTTTAGAATTTATAAGCAGCCTCATAAGGGCCTTTACTGAGAACATGTATTCAAAATATGTCAACAGCTATAAACAATATTTTGATATAGCAGAGGTCTCTCCTAGGAATCAAAGGTCTTGGTTTAGGTACAGGTTCAACCAATATTCAATTATGTGACCTTGTATTGATTATCCCAGTTTCCTCACCTGTGAAACGGGACGAATAATATTACTTCTATTTACTTTTCAGAGATAGTATGAACCCAAGAAGATACAGTTTGTGGGAAGCTTTGCCACCCACAAACCAGTAAGATGATGACAGGTATTATTATAATCACCTACCATCATCTGCATATACAAAGCAAATTGAAAATATGAAATTAGTCCCATTTTTCTGCCATCCTGCCATCCGAAATATTGATCAAATATCTAAAACAAAGTGCTGAGAAAATATTTTTGGCTTTGTACTTTCTTGATAAAACCTCAGTTCTTTATTTTGCCTCCAAAATCTATCACCACCTGATATATTTACTGCTAGAGTCTAGCTTCATCGTTTCTATGAAGAAAAAGGCCCAGAAATAAATTGTGAGGTTATCTTCAAATCTAACTCACTCTTCTTTACAAAATACAAATTCCATTTAGTTGTTAGTTTGTTCTTTCCAGAAGGGACGTTTAATCTAATTGGCCCTTTCAGAGTTAAGATTTTTTTCCCCAGAGAGCAGAGCAGACCTCTCTTTATTTTTAGCGCACGAGTTTACATAAACATCACAGCAGTGCAGCTGCTAAGAGCCCTTTCATGGAGCCCTAAAGGACAGTCATCTCTATGTAACTAATAACAATTTCATTTAGCAGCCATATACTACTGTAGAGTTGACTGTGTACTATGGTTTGGATGTGGTTTGTTGCTGCCCAAACTCACTGAAATCTGATCCCCAATGTGGCAGGGTTGGGAGGTGGGGCCTAGTGGGAGGTGTTTGGGTCATGGGGGTGGATTCCTCATGAATAGATTAATGCCCTCCCACGGGGGTGGGTCAGTTCTCCCTTTCCCAGGAATGGATTAGTTCTCAGACAGTAGGTTGTTAAAAAGAGTCTGGCTTCATTGGTTTTTCTCTCTTGCCATATGATCTCTTTGCACATACCAGCTCTCTTTCCATTTTCAGTTGTGAGCAGAAGCAGCATGAAGTCCTCACCAGAAACTGAGCAGATGATGGTGCCATGCCTTTCGAACGTACCAGGCTGCAGGATCATGAGCTACACAAACCTTTTTTCTTTGTAAATTACCCAGCGTCAGGTATTCTATGATAGCAACATGAAGTGGACTAAGACACCATGCCTTCATATATATTCTTTCATTTGATCCTCATGTGTTGCTTAATTAGGTAATAACTCTATTTTGCAATCGACAAATCAGACTCAGAAAATTTAAATGACTGTCCTAATCCAAGAACTAGTAAGTGACAGATCTTATGATTTCAAATTAAGTGGCTTTTTCTACCACCCAGCTGGTCCAATCTCCTGGACCTTATCTTTGGGCCATTGTCTAGATGGACAATTCTTTCTTGACTCTCCAAACTTGGTCCTAACATTATTCCACTTTCTGCAGGTCCTTTCCAGTTGCCCACTCCTACAAGCCCACCCCCCATCCTTCACTGTCCAGGCCCTGTCCCCAAGCCTTCTGAACTGTCCTTTAAAAAGAAATCGCAGGAAACCCTGGTGGCCACTGGTCTATCTCATCTCTGCATTTTATTAACTTCTTTATTATCTCGAGCTTCCATTCACTCTATCTCATCTACCTGTATCTTCAGGATATTGAGCAGGAGAAGAAAACACGGACAAGAACAAGTGGTCAGATGTCATGAATGAAGGTAGATGTGATGAGGCAGAACCAGAAGAGGGAGTATAGGGCTGAAAGAGTCACTGGGAGAGCAGAGGAAGCTGGGAAGAGGGTAGCAGAAGGTGGAACAGGGAGTCCACGTGACATAGAACAAACAGATGCTAGAAACAGATATCAGAGTGTTGATTAGCAGAGATTCCACGCAGGGAAACAGCACAGGCAGTGGTGGTGGTGGCGTTATGACACTTCTAGGGATACTATTATAGACTTAGGACTGTGATTCTTAGGTAAAACAATCTCAATAAGTTACTCTCCAAGTATATATTTGTTTACTGATCCATTTGTTTTATGCCAAGTAATTCTATGCAGAAACACTCCTCCAACTCCAAATATATTTGCGGCTGTTGCTGTGTAAACATATCCTTTGTTGCATATACACCTACATTTATATTTTCACCTTTCATTTGGCTGTAAACTAGTCAAATGATCCTAGCCCCTGCAACAAGGCCGGTAATGTTCTCTGGGGTTAAAGCCGAGCCATTGACAAGTGCTCTCTGGGTGCCTCTGTCCAGTGGGCTGTGCATCCTCTGAATAGTTGTGTGGTTTAGATTAGATCTCCCCAGTTTGTTGATGAGAATGTCAGGTAGGACAGAATCAAAGGCTTACAGAAGTCTAGAGAGATTACATCTATTGCATCCTTTTTATCTACAAGGCCTGTCACTCTATCATAGAAGGAAATTAAATTGGTCTGGCATGATTTGTTCCTCTAAAAGCCATGTTGGGTGCTACCCAGTGTGTTATGCTCTTCTGGGTGATTGCAAATTGATCATTTTGATGATTTATCTTTGTAACTTCCCTGGCACTGTGTTTCAGGCTGACCAATATTTCTTTTTCTTTTAAAGATCGACAGGGTATTTATCTTTTTTCTCTTCTTTAAGGATTTTCCCTGATGCGCATGACTTTATTTTATCTTTATTGTAATTGATTGGGGTTTGATGATATATTCCAAAATACCCATTTTCATATTGTTACAACCTGTCATTTGATTAATTTTCAAAAAATTGATTGTTATTTTAGCCTGTATTCCTTCATTCCTTCTATCCTTCTTCTGGTCAGTTTTTCAACATTTATTGAGAACCTAGGAGCTGGAAAGACAATAACCAGATTAACAATAAATTAATAAGTCTCTAAAGAAACTAATAAATAGTAAAGTGTAGGAGACGTACAAATAAAGTGATGATTATGACACAGTATTGAAAGCACAGCGATGGGAAGCATAAGATGAAGCACCTAGAACAGATATTTACCCCAATCTTGAGTACATCAGGGAAGGCTTCCCAGAGGTGGTGGTCTAAACTGAGTTCTCATGGCTGAGTATGAGTTAACAGGAGTCACATAGGGAAAGTGATGGGGGTGAGAGAGAGCAGAACAGAGAGGAAGGCTTTTCAGGCAGAGGGAATAGAATTTACAAAGGTACAGCTGTGAGAGTGGGTTGGGGGATAGCATGGCAGTTCAGTAGGACTAGAACAGAGACTTTCAGTGTCAGACATGGGGAAGCAGGATTGTAATAGATAGAGCTGGGGAATCTGGCAGTGGCAGATTAAGATGTAGATCTTAAATTCCAACAAAATATTAATAAGTTTGGGCTGCTTCTTGAGTGCAATGGAGGTATTCCAACCTCATTCATCTAATTTTTGTTGTGTACCTATCGTTTTAATAACATGGATGGCTTTAAGTGTCAGAAGAAGATAGAAAAAAATTTAAGTGTAGTCTCACCCCCAAAGTACCTTGCAAACCATTTAAAGAGTAAGAACTTACAGACATAAAACAATTAAATTGCAATATAAATGGTTTAGGAAAAGGCCAAATGAGTTTTTCAGAGAAGAGTTACTGGGAGTTCAGAGAGAGCAATCTTTGAGGTTGGGTTTATCTATTTTATCTAAATTAAGGATGAAATAAGAAGCATCTATGGCTTCAATTATTTGGGCAGATTCCAAACAATAAACACTCAAATTAAGAAAGACCCTTATACTCCAACAATTGTTCTCTACTAGCCACAAACTTAGTTTGCCAATGTTGTTATTCTTTTCTGCCATTGCAATGATTGAAAAAAAAATGAAAGCAAGTGAAAAAGGGGTTATTTCCTCTTCAGGAAATGGCAAATTACATAGCTCAAACCAACTCTCTGCCTGAGAAAAAATTAGACTAGCTAGAAAAAGTATTTTAAAAAGTCTGCTTGAATATATGAGAGAAATGACAAGTTAGAGATGAATTGCTAGGGCAGAATCTAGGAGAGGATTGATGTTCAGGGTAATAACTCCAATATTTGGAGATGTTCTTTAACCCTGCTGTTTTCTGTTCTTCCCTCCCAAATATGGAGAGATTGAGCAGCACTTTTGACAATCTTGCAGGGCTAAGTCAACAAGTGTTGCTGAGTTATGGACACCTGTGAGTTGAGACTCTGAGGGCTGCATCCTGGGAATATGGACCAGGAGGAGGTCCTACAACTAAAGAAGTTCAGCTTTGTACCATCTCAATGGCTAATATTAGAGTGAGGGTTTCCTTGAGTATTAGTGCTTTCAGGTACCTTGCAAACTTAAACATAGATCCTTTCCGGGGAAAGATAGCATTGACCTTGATCTTAATTAAATTATCTCTGGAATAATCTGAACAAAATGTGTATACATGATTTTAATAACAAATTAGATTTAGGTTAAATAGTGGACACTAGGCAACTGAAAAAAAGATAAAAAGTATTATGATTCAAGAAGCCCCATGAACTCCAAGTAGGATAACTAAAAAGAAAACCACTTTTAAGTATACCATAAAAATCTTACAGCTAGCAGTCAGAGGAGAAAAAAAAAGACAGCTTGTTTTAAAGGATTAATCATTGGACTGACAACTGAGTTCTTAATAGAAAAAAAAAAAAGCCAGAAGACAATAGAATGATATATTTAACGTGCTGAAAAAAAGTAACTGACAACCCAGACTTCTATATATTTATTGGTGAAAATATCTTTTATGAAAGAAACATATTTTCAGACAAAAATGGAGATAATTTATTACTAGTAGACTAGCAGTGATGAAAAAACTAAAGCTTTTTCTCTATGTAGATAAAAAATTATTATAGAGTGAAAGTCAGAAATTATAAGAAAGAAAGAGGAAACAAAGGTAGCAAATGTGAGGACATATCCAATATTGGCTGAATAAAATTATAGTAAAATAATTGCTTTCATGTATTTTATTTCTAGACACATTTCATTTAGATTGTTTCTAACAAGCAGTGTTAAAATGCATATAGAAATAAAGCACATGGTAGTGATGTCATATAAGTTGGGGAGGTGGTAGAGTTAAGATGTTTTAAGGTCACTGCATTGTCTAGAAAGAATTGTAAATTATAAATTGTAAAAGCATGACAAGAATATTAGACTTTGATAAGTCAACCATGCATAACAGACTTTCTAATGTAACTGCCAGAAGATCTGTAATAGAGAGTGTAACTAGGTGAACTTGAAAACATAGTGATAGAAACTATCAAAAATAAAACACAGAAAACAAAGCTGAAAATAATAATAAAGGATCAATAATCAGTTAAAAAGAGGCTGATGTACATGTAATCAGAGTCTCCTGTGAAGGAGGAGAGAGAGGGAAAAGAAAAAATATTTTAAAAATAATGGTTGAAAATTTTTATAATTTGATAAAAAAAACTATAAACCCAGAAATCCAAGAAGTATAAGATGCCCTAATTATAAGAAACACGAAGAAAATAATGCCCAAACAGGAAAATTAATCCCACCATAGTAATAACCACACAAAACATAAATGGTATAAATACCCCAATTAAAAGGTACCGACTGTCAATTGGATTAAGAAAGCAAGACCCAACTATATTCTGCCTACAAGAATCCAACTTTAAGTATAAAAACACAAATAGGCTAAAAGTGAAAGAATGGAAAAATATTAGGTTTTGCATATATTAAAAGAAAACTAAGAAAACCTTATGAACCATCTTATATGATTAAATTGACAACTTGGAAGAAAGGAAAAAATCTTTAAAAGACACAAACTATTAGTATGAAAGCTCACTATGGAGGAGATATATAATCTGTGTATGCCTTTATCTATTAAAGAAATTGAATTTGCAGTTAAAAAACCCCTTCATCTTTGAAAATCCTATAGTTAACATCATGCTTGATGGTAAAACACTGATTTCTTTTCCTCCAAAGATTAAGAACAAGGCAAGGGCTTCCACCTTTACTGCTTTGATTCAACATTGTACGGGAGGTTCTAGCCAATGCAATAGGCAAGAAAAGGAAAAGGCATTCAGATGAGAAAGGAGGAGGTAAAATTGTGTTTATTTGTGGACAACTCAATCATCTATGTGGAAAATCGTAACTATAAAAGGTATTATAAGTAATTGGTAAATTATTTATAGAATATAAGATCAATACACAAAGATCAATTATATTTCTAAATATTAGCAATGATAAAGTAGAAATTGAATTACAAATACTGTTTACAATAACATGAAATATGAAATACTTAAGGTTAATTAAAACTAAAAAATATTGTAGAAAGAAATTAAAGAAAATGTAAGTAAATGGAGAGATACACTGTATATACTTATCAATATTGATAAAATGTTAATTCAATCCAAATATAGGATTTAATGCTCTCTTAATCAAAGCCCTTTTTTTTGCTAGAAATTGACAAATGTTTCTAAAATTCAGATGAAAATACTAGAAAAGTCAAAACAGAACTTAATCTTTCTGATTAAGTCAAAGGACTAAAACTACCTAAATTCAAGATTTAATACACAGTTATGATCAAGAGAGTATGGTATTATCATAAATATAGATAAATATTTTAATGTAACTGATTAGAGTGTCCAAAAAACGCAAATGCATATATATGGACAATTGATTTTTAACAAAGTTGCAAAGTGAATTCAGTGGAAAAAAGCCTTTTGAATAAATGGTGCTAGAACAATCAGATATCTATAAGTATATGAATTAAATTCCTATCTCACATTATCCCAAAAAGTTAACTCAAATTGGATCACATATCTGCATGACTCCATTAATAATAGAATTTTAGAAAATGCAAACCAATCTTTAGTTCAAAAAGCAACTCAGTACTCAACTAGGGGCAGAGGGTCATGTGGAAAGGTTGGAGGGTTGCAGAAGGTCACAAGGAAACTTTTGGGAATGATGGATGTGTTCACTATCTTGATTTTGTGATGGTCTCTCGGGTGTATACTTGTGTCAATGCTTATCAAATTGTACATTTGAAATATGTGTACTTTATAGTATGTGAATTATACTTTAATAAAGCTGTTAAAAATCAGCCTGCGTTTTTACATATAAGAAATGGAATATAAATTTTAAAACATATATAGTTTACAATGGTATTAATAACGAGATATATCAAAATAAGTTTGACAAAACATGTGAAGGTTCTTTTTACCAGAAACTTTCGCATATGAAAATATTTTCATGATACATGAGGTCTGTCTGGAAACCATCCAGCCATGTAATATGTTCTCATTATATTAACAATGGCTGGATAATTTACAGACAGATCTCATATATAGCTTATATAGCTTTCTTAAGCTATATAAAATTATCATCCACAAATAAAAAGATTGAGAATTTAGCCTACATTAAATGTTAGAACTTCAACTCATCAGAAAACATAAGAAAATAAAAATGCAAGCCACAGAGCAGAAAAAAGATTTTTGCAGCATATGTACCTGACAAATATCCAATATATAATGAGCTCCAACAAATCAAGTATGTAAAACATAGAACCCAATAGCTAAATGATCAAAAAACCACTTTGGCACTTTTTAAATGAGGCCATCCAACCAGGCAGTAAAGTTATAAAATGTGTTCAACCTCATAGTAATTCGGAAAATGCGGACTAAAACCCCAATGATGTAACACTCCCATTCACCAGAATGGCTAAAATGAAAAAGCAACTACCAAGCGTTGCCAACGATAGAGACACTGGACCTCTAATACATTGCTCGTGGGAGTGAAAAATTGGTAAAACCACACTGGAAAACATTTTGGCATCATCTATTAAAAATGAAGCATTTACATTCACTATGATCTGCAATTCCATTTCTTGGTGTATAACCAAGGAAAAGGTGTGAATGTCATAAACAAGAATGCCCATTTCAGGATTATTTTTCCTTGTTAAAAACTGAAAACAACCCCCACATCATCGACACTATAATAGGTAAAATCGTCCAGTGGCATTTATATTGCAATGAAAAGAAATGAATCCTGCTCAAAACAGAAACAAACAGAAAGAGAAACTCTGCTCAAAAACATAGAATGTCATTGAATGTCGCAGAAAACATTGAATGTCGCAGTGTTGAGCAAAAGGAGCTAGACTTTAAAAAATGCTTATTGTCTGATCCTCTTCATATAAAATTTAACAAATGGGAAAAGCTTTATTAAAGAATTTAAAGTATGCATATGCTGCAGAGCTATGAAGAGGAGCGAAGATATGCTTACTGTAAACATAGGCAGAGTACTGTTTCCCCTGGGGGGCCAGCAGGGTTTGGAGGGAGAAGCGGAAGGCTGGCAATTCATTGAACATTGAGGTGTTTACACTGGTTTTCAATTTACAATAATTCATTGAGTTATATATTTATATATTGTGTACTTTGCTATATATGTGTTATATTTTGCAATGAATTTTTTTAAGTGGAAGAAGAAAAGAAGTTATGAGAATCGGGGGTACCTTAGGTGGAAGTGACCTCGGGGATGGACTGTCTTCTCCCCACACCGGCTGTCTGTTTTCCAGTTCCCTCTGAAATACTATGTGCAGTTTCACCAATTCTGCACACTAAGCACCTTTTGTAAAGATGTAAATACATCTAGTTGTTTGAAGGGCTGTCATCACAAGTCTCTTGTTTCCAGATCCTAGAATTCTAACATGTCCACAATGATTCATTTACATCATGGGTTAAGTTGTCTTTCCTGAACTAGACAGGGGCTTAACTGCCATTTATAACCCAGTTTCTATAGGGATAAAATTCAGATATCAAAATAAAGTATGAGAATAGGATCTATTTGTCATTTGGGGAATGCTTATACAGTGGCTGGCATGATATAAGGAAGAATTGACAGGACTGAGATTCTGATGAACTGGGCTCAGGTTTTGATTCTAATTATGAGTTACTTTACTGTGAGAAAATTATTAAAGCAGTTTCCTAATTTGTAAAATCCAGGTAAAAATATCTACACCCAAAAGATGTTATGGGGCACAAATGAGAAAATACACTAAATAGATGTGTGAAATACAGATTTCAAATTCACAACAGCAGGAATAAAATTGGATGCAAGAGATAAAACAGCCTAATGAGATTGCCATGTAGGACTAAACCGTTGTTCTGGTTAGCTGGTATTCCATCTGTCACAGTGCCAGTATTTTGAGCAACTGCCTATAATCAAATCCCTTTCTATTATCCTTAAAAGCTCAGAAGATATCTATGGAGTATTTCTAGCTTACTTTTTGTAAACCCTTGTGAATTGGCATCAATATTTTCATCTGAACTTCTCATCTATAATTTTCACAAAGGCATATAGGTGCCTGGCATACAGTCAAAAATAAACTATTTGTTGAATTTGTTAAAACTCCTCTTGAATCTTTATATCTATAATCTGAACCACATCTTGAGATGGAATGCTTTGTATATGCCCTATCTGCTATCTGAAATATGTACTTTTACTTGTCCTATGACTATTTTGTGTAGATATAGACTATTTTCCCC
Organism: Propithecus coquereli; assembly: GCF_000956105.1. Classification (NCBI taxonomy): domain Eukaryota; kingdom Metazoa; phylum Chordata; class Mammalia; order Primates; family Indriidae; genus Propithecus; species Propithecus coquereli. Next base: position 747,437 of record NW_012142412.1, read on the forward strand.
AGATTTAGGATGTAAGGAAGATGATCCACATAAGTCAAAGCCAAGCTGGACATTGAGGAAGGTTTTGAGAATTTTTCTTCAAAGTTGTCAAGCATGAGGCAACATGATATATCTATTGAATTATTTACATATATTAATTACATATGTTTGGTATTTTTTCCAGAAAGAGATGATACTGTTGACCTATCATGACTTTATAGCCTAAGCTTCTATGAAATGATAAAAAATCATGTCAGTTTTCAATTCTACTTGCCCAGATTTATCTACATTGAGAAACGTCTAGCCATGATTTACAGGGAGCACTCCGTGGTGACAATCACTTCACGGGAGTCAAAGCTGTCTAGCCCATGTGGCAAACAGTTCCACAACCTTGTCTTCGTCAGCTCCATGCCAGCCAAACCAACCGGCCTTGCCATGGTATTTAGAGGCAAGGGAGGAAGCCAGATGTATTTCCCATTTGTCACAATAAAATTTATCCTTTCTAGCAAGAGCAACAATTGGAGAGCTATACGTCACAAAATAAAAGCTTTTAGTGTTTCCATTGCTCTAAAACTTCTCTTCCAAAGTTGCTGGTGCAAAACATCTAAACCTGTATGTAGGTCATTGAGATGGCTTAAGTTCTCTCCTTGCTGCGGCTGTGAGGAAGAATGGTAGCAGCACACACAGGCCCAGGATCTCTGCAGGAGAGATAGCATCAGGGATTGAATTAGCTCCCTAGGCTGTCCGGCTGTGGTCTGGCAAACCATTTGGACAAACAGAGGAATCAATAGGACATTCCAAGTGGCCCATTCTCCTGGGAATGTTGCAGCTGTCTTTTGTGGAGCTCTTCCCAGGGAGCCTCCAAAAAGATACTTAATTTATTATTTAAATTTAAATCACAGGGTTACTTAACTCTTGGATCCTAGCTGTGAATACTAAATTAATCAAAAGCAAAGAAATATTATTAACGCATTACCTGGATCCCTTCAATTCATCTGGTTCTTACTCTCTCCCGTATGGATGGCTTCCCTTTTAGCTAAGGAACAAGAAGGAGCTGAGAGAGGCTAGAAAGAGAGCTGCCTCTTGGGGCTTACGGTTTTGGTATCTTTCCTGGCGATTCTTATTTGCCGTTTTTGTTCATACTGACGAAATAACCTGGTTGTGGATCTATTGTCTTTGGTCCAAAGTGTCAGGGGATCTTGTCGGTAGAAGCACGGCTGGTTTCACGGTGACCCAAAATCAGCCTGGACTTCAAAGAACTTCCTCTTTTCTCTGCATGAAGAGCTCTTTAAAGAAGCCCTTTTTCCTTTTACAAGGTGAACGCTTCAAAGCACGTGGGAGGAGTATTTCCTTCTCAGTGTTTACCTTTCAAAGGTGAGGAGTTCACAGACATTTCTCTGTTTGTACAGTAGAATCTAATCGCTGGCTTTGAGGCGAGGGCTCTCCTCAGTCTTCTTCTACTGTCAGAAGTTTCCCGTGCTCATTTTTCACTTGCTGATGCACTAAAGAAGCTGTGCCCAGAACCGAAAAGGAAAAAAAAAAGCTTTAAATTCCTCTGGATACAGTTCTGTCAACATTGTATATCCCTAAAAATAGAATTTTTTCTTTCGCAGGTTACAAAATGTTCACAAAGTGGCTAGAAATGACAGGCAAAGTGGATGAGTGGGAGGCGCACGTACTTTCTCACTGCACAGGGAAGAATGACTACAAAGTAACGTGACAGGTTTCTAACACATCCGCTTGGATTTATGCATCCCATTGAGCAGGAGCCCCTTGTTAAGATAACTTCGGGATGTTCTACAAGATACGCAACAATGTGCAACACGGTGCAGTAACAACTTCAGAAACGTCCTGAAATTGTATTCAGATCCCGTGGGACATAATTTTACATCATTCGTAACCCTATTTTATCTGCCCTAGGAAAAGCTGGGAGGCAAAAGGCAGGAACCCCACTTTATTAGTCAGCTCCCCTTGAGAAACAGAACAGTAACTCATACTTTGTAAGAATTTTAAAAAAATGGTGTGGGATTGTTTTTGCATCGGTATAAAAAATCTGTAATTTTTGAGTTAAACTTTCTATTTATTTGGAAACAAAAACCATTTGGAATTGAATCTGATAAAGTGCATTATCAATCTTAGGTTACAATAACGAGTAATGAGGATGATCCATCAACTGCCCTCCCCGTTCTTAAAAACAGCCAAGTATTTAAAATCCCAATCTGAATTGTAGGGGGTTCTTACACTGATAGACTCACCAAAGAACCAGAAGCCACAGTACCTTAATCCCTGCATGTGTTTGGAATAACATCAACAGTCATGACTGTCTCTCCCATGTTAAATTCAGAATTGTTTCCATGATTCCTGTCCATGAGTAGAACACCTATAAGATAATCTATAGCATGTTACGCAATATACACAGTCCCTCGATAAGGACAAACATCTGAAAAACACCCTCTAATGAGAACAAATGTGTTATTCCAACCAATGGTAGGCAAGTGATTGAATAAACAAAACTGGCTCTCACCTATTGGAACCTACTAAGTGCCAGATGCATGACAGCTACTCTTCACTTTAGGAAGATTAGTTAAAGGGATCTTCCTAAACTGAAAGTCTGGGGGTGTCATTTCCCTGCTTGCTACCATTCAATGGCTTCCCATGTCTTCAGGATATGAGCCTAACTCTGCAGGGCATGGGAAACATCCTTCTGCATCTGACAGCTTCCTGCCTCTCCACCATCTGGAGCTGAGTCTCTTCCTCGCTGCCCACCCCTCACCTTGCACTCTAACTCCACCTCTCTCCCCCAGTCAGACTGACCACCTGCAGATCTTCAATGAACCACATTCTGGCTCACCCAGGACTTATTCTTAATGTCCCCTTGGTGTTGGCAAGCCCTCCCCAGTTCCACCCCTCATTGCTGACACCAACGTCTTCTTTAGGTATCATCTTGTATCACCTTCTATGCCAACACCTCAGCAAAGCCTTTCCTGAACATTTCTCCTTCCCAAGAACAATTTAGGTTTTAGGTTTTGCTCCCAGCTGTTCCTGCAGCTCTTCATGCACCCCTACCCCTGCCCCTCCAGAGCACTTAGCGCAAGGTGTTTTCTTCCCTGTGGGTCTTCCCCAGCAGACTTCACGTTGCTTGAGGGGATGGTCTATGTATTAATATCACTGACACCTGGTACATAGAAAAATGCAATAAATATCTGTGAATGAAATCCTCACGAGGACCCATTCAAGATAGATAGTACCTTCCTCACTTTATGGATGTAGGCACTTCAGCATAGGGGGGCTAGATAACTTGTTCCAAATTATGAAGTGAGTAGGTGGTGGAACTTGAATTAAACTAAGATTTCTTTGAATGCAAAGCCCATTGGTTTTTATATGCCACCATTGGCCTCTAAGTTTAAAGGCAGCTGAACACACAAATTGGTCGTGATAAAACAGTGTGATTATTCAGAAAACTGATCTTAATTTCATAAATATAATCTGAGTGAATGAATGAGGTTATATTTCAGGCTAACAAAAGACCTTTAAACTCGTATCGAATCTGACCTGTGACACCCTGCCAATGGAATTCTACAGTGTCAATGAGGAGTCTCTGTAGGAAAAGATCTGAATCCTCTTGTGACAACAGAACACTTCTATCCTGGCAGGAGGCTTCTTCCCACTCCTGAACTTGCTGCTCCCAGCTGGGCAGTGACTTAGATGGCTTCCAGATTCTTCTAAGTCCTCTTGCCAGCTGAAGCTTAGAGTCTGGTGATGGTGTGATGTGATTAGTAGGACTTGGGCGCTGGGACTATGAAGGAAGGAATTTGGGGACAGGGTGGAGGTGAGGGGCCTCTTACCAACAGGAGCCCAGAATGGCCCAGTGTGGATTCTCTGGCCACCTCTCTATTCTGAGCAATACAAGAATTGGACTTCTTATTTTTCCTTGATTTTGTTATATCCTTTGCTTCCAGTCACTTTCCTTCCCTGGGGAATTTGACTAGAGCCTTAATAATAATGAAATAGAAAGGGGTTTTAAAGAAAGATTCATTTCTGCAATGCTGCCTCTCTCCTTCTTATTTTCCTGCTTAGATATAGAAGATAAATGTAGACAAGTGGAGGAGAGATGGGTGGGTCTTTGGACAGAAAACAGATGCAAATCAAATTCCTTTTATCTCAGTGTCATTGAGCCAGGTGTTTTGATGGTGGGAATAGGACAGAGCTCTGTAGTGGGAACATGGGCGCCAGGGTAGGTGGGAGGAGAATATCACAAGTGAAAGCAGCGAAGGTGAGACAGGGTATACGGGAGCTGAAGCGCGATCTCCCCTTCCCTTTTACTCTTGCCCTACAAAAGCCATTCTGGTCTGTCACTAGGGTGAAGAATAAGGTACAGATGGGAGACCCAAAATAGGAAAGGAGTTTTTAGTGGTGGGAAGGAAGGAGAGTGAACAAAAGAACCCCATTTTACAGCAGTGGGGAAAAAGGGTGTTTCTATACTTTCTCATGATGATGTTTTCTGGGGCCTTCCAGGTGATAGTACAAATTAGTGGTTCTCATATTTTAGCACATTTATTACCTGGGAGGTTGTTAAAATAAAGATTCCTCGACTTTACCCTTAAAGTTTTTGATTCAATAGGTCAAGGGGCCTAAGAATCTGAATTTACAAAAAAATACTCCTGATAATTTGAATATGGGTGATTTATGTTCCATACTTTGAAACACATTGGCTGTCCCTGTTTTTGAGATTCAGCAGTAACTTTGTGGCCTGAACTAGTCACATGACCTTATGCTTTCCTTTAATGCATAAAGTTCCAGTCTATTAATTAAACAATAGCATTTAATTTAAAATATATACCGAGAACAAAAGACCTATTGTTGTACATCTAAAGCAGATATCATTTATCTTATTGTTGAAAGTTCTATGGTAATGTTGTGCTTTTCCTCCAAATAATTGGCATCGTGACATTCTTCTATCTTCATTTCTTAATGGTTTAATATGATTTCCCCCCCGTTTCAGCGTCCTATTTAATCTGCTACTGCCTGTTAAATCAGCTTCCCTTCACGGTGAAGACTGAGGCTGCTTTTGTTAGATTAAACATTCTTTTTTTATCTGACCCAGCTTTCAGCTTCATCTACTTAGTTATATCATTGGTTGGGTAGCAGAAATTGCCAGGATGTCACCCAGTGGGAAAATCAATTCATGAAAGAAGGCCTAGTGCTGTGTCTTTGACTATAGAGCATCTCTTTTCTTTCTCCAAGCATATCTGTCTCAGCACACCTGGGTATTCCTCCCGAGGGCTCAGAAGTTTGAATTGCCCTCCTCTTAATTAGCAACATCCCTTTCCCCTTATTTTACAGGTGAACATGATTCATTCTCTTGTATATATTCCTAAGAGAGAGACTCACTGCAAAAGGACACATCATTGTAAAATAAAGAGAAGGCCAGTGGTGAAGTGCTTAAAAGATAATTCTCCTCTATTGTTCTAGGAGGTGTTTAAAATAAATGTTTCTCACGATATAATCCAACATCCAAATAGGAGCTAGGAATGTTCTTGTTCTGTGAATTCAGATGTTTCGAATATGGATTCACACACCGCATCCCTGACATTCAGTATCTGTTAGCCTGCGGATTGAGCTCGATGGTTCCTAATCTGTCTTTATGATCTCCTACAGAGGGCCCAGCATGTGTTGATGTCATGGGGTCTATAAAATTCCTGGAGCTGTATGAAAATTTTTGTATGTGTATACGTGCATTTTTATGGGGAGATCTTTCTTTAGGTGGTGTGCGTTTCTCTACAGAGTGTATGATACCAGAAAGATTAAGAACCGTCGCAGTAATGGCTCAACATGTAGGAGTATTAAAATTAATCTTGTGTTGCCATAGTAGTATATTTTTCCGGAGGACTCCGAGGCAATGTCCACAGGAAGGTAAACTTTAGAGGGAAGGTTCTGCCTCCTGAGGAGAACTCTTATTTTAGAAGGAACTAAAGATGCCTAAGGGGTCATCTATCTGTGAGTTGGGTTCTGTGATCACCCACACGAACCGATTGCAGGGTGTTTTGTTGTAATTAACTGTCACACTCCATTCTAAAGGATAAAATGTTAAATGCATTGTGAAGATTGATCAGTGTATAAGGGTGGGGAAAGAGAAGGCATATAGTAAAAAGATCCAACACACAAAAATTTCCCCCACCCCTCTCTTATGCTATAAAGCTTTCCCATACGGGGATTCTTTACTTTAAACGTCATGCTATAGTCAAAGGACAGGTGAGTGGCTCTTTTGTAAAGAGATAAAATTTCAAATAGATATTAAAGAGAAATGTGAGATTTTTTTAAAAAAAATTTTTATTTCAGCATATTACAGGGGTACAAATGTTTAGGTTACATATGTTGCCTTTGCCTGGCCCGAGTCAGAGCTTCAAGTGTGTCCATCCCCCAGCAGTGTGCACTGCATCCATTAGGTGTGACTATACCTGTCCCCACCTCCCCCTCCCAGAAATGGGGGACCTTAATTAACCCCCCAAAATATTACTAACTGAGACGACTGAGTTTCACCTTACGAAAGTCATCTTGCATACCCATGAAGAAGAAGAAAGAGTACCTACATCAGAGGGTTGTTGTAAGAAATAAAGCTAATATAATGCAAAGCACCTAGAATAATAATAAATGCTGGATGTATGTGTTTATAAAAGTGTTTATTATTTCTAGAGCAATCCTAATTTTAGCTCTGTTTTTATAAAATACATCTCTAATTGGAAACTAATCCTTTGTCAAACCAAGTATCTTGATTCTGAGTTCAAACTCACCAAGATATCTTTCCCTATAAAAGTTGGTTTTTCTTTTTATCTCTTGTATTAAGATGAAAAAGATCAAAGACAGGCATAATTAAAATCACCTAATGTTTCATTTAAACATTATGTATTGCATTTATTGTTCAAGAAAGTATCGTGTGTTAAGATCACTTTTTTTTTTTTTTGAGACAGGGTCTCACTTTGTTGCCCAGGCTAGAGTGCAGTGGTGTCATCATAGCTCACTGGGCTCAAGTGATCCTCCTGCCTCAGCCTCCTGAGTAGCTGGGACTACAGGCGCCACCACGCCGGCTAATTTTTCTATTTTTGGTAGAGACGGGGTCTCACTCTTGCTCAGGCTAGTCTTGAACTCCCGACCTCAAGCAATTTTCCCGCCTGGGCCTCCTAGGGTGCTAGAATTACAGGTGTAAGCCACTGTGCCCAGCCTGTATCGCTTTTTAATACTTAAAAAAAAAAAAAAATCTGAGACCATACTTCCCCATTTCATCGGAATGGGCAACAAAGAAACAGATGTATTGTCACTTGAAGAGACCGGCGTCAGCAGAGTGGCTATGGGCTCGTTTCTAAAGCAATACGATTGCCATCAGTAACAAGAATAAACCAAATTCCACTGTGCCGTTCTTTTAGACCGCAACGCAGTATAGCTGATTTCTGTAACTCACAAGTTTCTCTTCCAGTTTATTTCTCCTTGTGCCTCTTTCCCTTCTCTTTCTTGCATGCTTAGAGAGATGAGTGAAGATAAATAACTTGCTTAACACTAACTCAAATCAGATAAAAATCACCCACTTACATGAAAACTGTACCAAACCCCAAATTGATATCTAATCACGGCCTCACAAACACCTCCATTCCTAAGTTTTCTATTATCTCCTTCCTTACTTAAGAGTACAGAAAACCATTTTTTGCAAAGTCTCTTATATCTATGACCGAATAAATTAGGCTGCCGTGGTTCTGCCTTTTTTTTTTTTTTTTTTTAGCAATTTGTGATTAACCTGTGGAACCCACGATGGTAAGGTATTTCTCTGGCTTGTAGCATAGCATGTTTCTAGCAGGGATTAAATATTTATATATGAAAAAGAAGAGCATTTGTGGTTGTTCCACTTTGGGTAAAATTACAGGCCTATCAATCTTCATGCCATGGAGCATGAAATCAGGAAGTATTTTCTCCTCCGCGGAATATTGCATTACACAGTTAGGTGTATTTGGGGAGCAATAATTCTGAATAGGACAAAAGGAGGGAAAGTAGAACCTACCCAATTACCTAATCAACCTTCCAGTTGTGATTTCTGTGTTAGCGCATATCATGGGTTTTCAATCTCTGCCCTTGGGCTCTGAGCCTGATGAATCACACTCAATCTGTTCCCACTGCTCTGTGGCTCCCATTCAAGTTGTTGACATGTATCTCTATGACAATACGGAGATATCCAGGCTGTGGTTACAAGACAACTAGAATGGTTTTTGGTGGTGGGTGTTGTTTGCTTAATTGAGAGGAGAAAAAAGGATGAAACCAGTGATTTGATGGCTGCCCTTTTGGCCAAGTATTTTGGCTGGCATGGAGGATTAAACCTTATTACTAGAGACTATATATTTTTTTTCTTTTTGGTTTGTTTTTGAAGTTGCTAACTTATTGATTTATGGCTGGGCATCTAACTTTGCAATGAGAACTGTGGGAAAATTAAATACCATGTCAATATTGCCTACGGGAGTGCTTTTGGTTGCTGCTACGTACAGGGATGGCAGAAGCAGCCCTGGACCTGTGCTGTCTGGTTCAGTAGCCACTAGCCACAGGTTACTACTGAGTGCTTGAAATGTGGTTAGTCCAAACTGATGTGTGTTGTAAGAGTAAATTACACACAAGAGTTCATAGACTATGCATGAAAGATAGCTCAATAATTTTATGTTTATTGCATGTTGAAATGATAATATTTTGGATATATTGCAGTATAAAGTATATTATGAAAATCAATGTCCCCTATTTCTTTTTCACTTTTAAAAAAGCAGCTATTAGAAAATTTAAAATTACACTTGTGGCTTGCATTGTAGTTCTCACATACTGCAGAATTATATGCAATAGCCAAAAAAAAAGAAAAGCTAAAAAAAAAGTGGAAACGTCTAATTGTCCATCAGTGGTGGAAGTTTTGATTTGCAACATTGTATAGCAGCAAAAACAAATCCACTAAATCTATGTGAATTAATACAGTTAAATGTCAAAAATATGACTTTAAGTAAAAATGCAAGTTTGTAAAAGAATATGCATGATGTGGTGCTTTCATATAATTTTTATATATAGTAAGCCATTTAGTATGCTGTCTATGAATATATATCTTGATAAATATTAAAAGAATGGGACAGATATCCTCTTATTGTGAGAGGAGGGAGAGAGGAAAATGCATAGGCTGTGGGTCTTTTGCTATTAATATTATCTGTACCTGTGAAAGAAAGAAAGAGAAAGAAAGAAAGAAAGGAAAGAAAGGAAGGAAGGAAGGAGAGAGAGGGGAAAAGGAAGGAAGGAAGAAAGGAGGGAGGGAGGGAAGGAAAAAGGGAAGGAGGTGAAGAAAGTAAAGTAAAAAAAAGAGAAAAAGCTGAAGCAAACATTGCAAAATGTTCACCTCTTTTTCAGTTGGGTGATAGGTAAGAAGAGTTTCTTGTTTTTTATACACTTACATATGTTTCAAGTATCTCATATATAAAATTAGATAAGTTAAAGCAAGCATGATGCATGGCCTTCCGAAGTCTGGGTTGCCTGTATTATTCTCCCACAGTGATAGAGTTTCTGTAATTTTTAATCCTAATCTCAGGGGTCTTTCACTTTCAAGATAGTGGATTTCTGCACGACTGTACACCTTCATCATGCACACGCCGATGTGCTTTCCATTTTAGTAGATATTTTTCTTTTACTTTAAAAAAATTTCATTTCATTTCATTTTTTTGTAATTGACAAATAACCACATATTCGTGGGGTATGTATTGATGTTTTGATACATATAATGTATAGAGATCAGATCGGGATAATTGGCACAGCCATCATCTCCAACATTTATCATCTCTTAGTGTTGGAAACATTCAGTATCTTCTTAACATTTACTTCCCGTTTTGAAAACATCAATCCCATATTTAGTTTCCCACTTTCTATGTGTAACATGCATATCCGGCTCCTGACAAGCTTCCTGCAAAAATCACCTCCTTAGAAGCTGCTCATCCACTTCGTTGCTTTTTATGCATATCGGTCATATTGTCCATACAAATCTGCCTTTAGTTTTGTTTTTTCCCTGTATTTCTTACTCTCTGCTCCTTTAATTCAGTTGACGTTTATTTTGATGGTGTCTCTGGGTCCCTGATTTCTCACCTGTTCTTTGTCAAGCGAACTCCTTTGGCCATCAGTACTCTTGCCACTAAATCATAATTTCTAACATGAGAAATGACTCTCTTACTATATATACTGAATTTTCCCCCAGTAAGTATAAGATATAAGTGCTTAATTTAGAAAAAAAATATCAGTTATTACTCTACCACTGATTTAACTCATTGTTGAAAACTTCATCTTCTTTTCCGAAATCAGGTTCTATGATGAAAGAGAAATTCAGATACTACCTGTGCCCCCAGGCCTTGTTTCCTGACCTGAACTTCAAAGTCTCCAGAGATAAGCTGGAGATTTTTAATAACTGCATCATTTGTTCCTACATGAATCGGCAGAAGTGGGTAGCGATCGTTGTCTGATTCCTCCTGGCAGGTTGTCAGTCGGAACTCGCATACGTGCCGTTGGGAGGTGGCTCACCTCCCAGAGCGCTTCGTCAGAATTATACATATTCATCTCTCTCTCCCCTCAGGAGGGTGTTACCACCTGCAGACTCTCTTTTCCCCCCCGGGATACTAACAACCTTTTTCATATTTGCCAGCACCTATGGAATTGAGTGTTTAATGGAACAAAGAATGGTATTTCTTCAAAATGTCATCATTATTCACAAGAAGAGGCAGTGTGATGAATTAGGGAGAGCACTGGGCAAAGAATCGGACAGCCAGGATTTGGTTCCATTCTTTTATTATAGAGGAACAAAAAAGTTAATATTATGTTAAGATAAAAGTCCAAGTCTTCAAAGACGTTTCAAGCTTTCCAGGGTCTAATATGGGCTATACCGATTCCGCCATCTCTTCCCGTGGGACCCTGAGACACACACGGATATGCATATTCGGTTATCTTTGTCCTTGGGAGCACTTTAGTTAGGGGGAAGTATTGATCTACGTAAACATTTTTATCAACTGTCAAGTTGTATGTTTATAAACTAATAGGAATATTCTAATCAGAAGTGTCATTCCAAATAAAAAGTCATTTTTTTCTTCCTTTCTGCACTCCCACCGATTGGCATCCTTTCCCTCCTCTCCTGGGAAACTTTCTCTTTGTGGCTTTCTTCCTAGAATTTTTCCCCCTTCTTGTCTAAAACTCCTTCACCGTAGCTAATAATCTGGAGTGATGAAAGGTGTCATATAGGGCCCTTTACCCTGCCCTTAAAGATGAGCTTGCACTTGTAACAAATTGAGTTGGTCGTCACCCCAAGCAGAAGACACAGGGCTGTCCCTGTCTCCCGGTGTCCTCAGTGTCTCTTTATGTCCCTGCCTCAACTCACAACTTTTCAGATTCCCCCATGGACCCTCCTGGAAACTTATTTGTCATCGTATGTGTCACGAGTTCTTACCCTGCAGGAGTTTAAGTCTGGAGAGAAATTCCAGGCTGCTCGTAGAAAACATCATTTAAAGGCTGGAGTCCTCAGAATATCCACAAACAACAGTGGGGTGACGCCTGCTGCACCAATTCCTACAGCCAGATTCACTCTCCTTGGAATCACATGAGTGAGGACAAGGCAAACTTTTACTTTGATGGGTAGGTAGTATTATTATCATCCTTATTTTTTAGATGAGGAAACTGGGGCTTAGAGTGGTGATAAACTTGCCCGAGGCCAGGTTCACATAGCTCGAGCACAGGGTGGCTGGGATTTAAGATAGACTTTCCACTAGAATCCTTACTCTTGGGAACCATAGTGAACATTTACTACCTTCCTGGACTATTAGAAATGGAAGGAATCTCAGCAGTCATTTTTCCCAAATTTCTTGTTTTATAGAAAGGGCAACTTAGAATCAGAGACATGAATTAGTTCTCTACAGGAAATAGGATCAGTCCAAGGCCATGAGTAGCATCCAGGTCTCCTGGCCAGCAGGACAGTATTCATTCTCCTGAGCTGGGCTCCAGTTGAAGGAAGGGGAAACGTATTTCTGACCACTGGGCAGTTTATTTCAGAAGAATTATTTAATACCGTTTCCTGAACATCATTTTCTTGGGTCATCCTCTATGACACAAGCAAAAATTTCTCATATTTCATTTATTTTTCACACGGTAGGAATTCGCCCAGGTAAACTGCAGTTCGGCCTTTAGCATAGTAAACTCCAATTCCAAGAAACTCAAGGCAGTGTCTGAAAGCCAAAATTCCAATCCCATATATGTCATCAGATGGACTTTTGACTCTCTGGTTCCAAATCCTAAGACAGGGCTCACACGTGGGGTGGATCTAACCTAAGAGAAAATAGCCTGAACACCGTTTCCCTAGCGATGGGAGGAAACCTTTCTTTGTGCTAAATAGATGAAAGGCGATGGACACTTTAACCTTAGCTCTGGTGAGAGAGAACCAGGCGAAGTGTCGTCATTCTCTGAATGGCTGCAGAACCCTTTTCTATTTTCTATCCATTTTTCCATCAACAGAAGCCCCAGGTAGGGAGGAGGGAAGGAAAGCACAAAGGCAAAGGAACCAGGCAATAAGTAAAATATTTAAGGTCACAAGGTGAATGCATCTCAGAAGCCAAGAAAAGAATTCCAGAGGAATCATCTGCAAGAAACAATGGATTATGTCTTCTCCAAAGAGTGTTCCGAATGGACAAGCTCATGTTAGGCAATCTCAGTGCTTTCTTCTTGAACTCTTTGTTTTCTGTCTCGGTCTCTCACCCTTTTACCTCTTACACAATGCATTTCTTTAAGCCAATATTTGCATTGAAGAGTGGGGTAAAGGCTCACAAAATCTGTGGCTTACCAGTGTTCTTGCCCAGAGAGTATCGGGGGACAGCCAAATGTTCCCCATTGGCTGGGCTGCTGATCAAGCGCGTATTACCCAACGTGGTTATTGTATTTCCTGGGTGCATCTTACAGGCACGGCCTTCTCTTTATACCTAAGCACGCCTAGGGAAAGAGTCTTGCTAGGTTTTCCTGTGTCCTGAAATTTCTAGTCTCACTTTCCCCAGTAAGTGACACAGCACCTGCTCTTTTCACTAGCTGTACGTGTGTTTTTAATTAAACACGCATTTTTTGGAGGCATTTTGGGAGTCGTTGAAGTTTTCTCTTTTTTTTTTTTTTGAATGTAGGAAAATATAATTCTCAATTACTTCACTTCTTATTCTTAAAGGTTAGAAACATGTAGATGGAAGAGACCATAGCTGCCAAACATGTGTAATATCATATTTCAAGTTATGTTAGTTTAAAGATCTTTTAACTGAGAAAAATCACCTGGTGGTTGATAATGCTAGCTAATAAGTAAACAATGTTTACTTTGTTGATCAATTTATTTCACTTATTGGAAAATTGCATAGATGAGAAAAACTCTAACGTTACAAACTTCAGCATCATTTAAGGGAAGTGGCAGAAGATTCATTTTAAATGTCCTGGTTTGTGGTGGTTTGTCTCTTCCGGTGCTCAGGTCATTTTTACAAGTTCGGCACAAAGTCATGCATTAAACCTTTAATGCCCCTAGGGTACTAAATGATACCTCCTTATTTCGAATATCTGATGATGGGTTGGTTTTAACAAATCTACTGGACCTGTTTCTTGCCCCACGATAGTTTATCGATTCCATTATCATTCCACTAAGTAGAGTGGCCTAGAATTGCCTGAGCTTCCTGAGGAATTAAAGATTATCATCATCAATAAATATTTATCGAGCACCCTCTTTCTGGTTAAGAGACTGTGCCAGGCACTATACGAAATCTGATTACAGCTCCACAGCTACTGCCCAAAGGGGCTTGCAATCTAATTATAGGCAGCCCAGATGAGATAAACACAGATGACAAGGTCTGGCCAGGCAATCCCACATTGCTCATCTGAGAGAGAGAGACAGAGAGAGAGAGCTTGTGCGCTCACTTTATTGGGTTATAAAAAATAACTTTTTCTCTCCCCTAATTGTCTATGTTTATTTCAATCTTGGTTTAGGAAAATAAGTTTGCATTTGGGTAAATGTTGCAATCCATGAGGTCCTATCCAGGAATGATTAAGTCTGAGGCACATTTTATAATTTTTCCTGTCCTCTCTCTTTTTTTCTTCCTATATACCTTCAGGGGTCGGGCAGTGCTTAATGACACTTAAAGCAGAAACAAGTGGTCTCCAAGGAATCTCTTCTGTAGCAACAAGGTTTGTGGCCTTCCATATGTTACAAAGCACCAGGACAGCAGAGGAGGTCGGGTAAACAGAATGATGAGGAGGGGTTACCCAATAGTTCTCAGGTTTTATATCTGTAGTCCTCAAAGAGTGATTCTCGGACCTCAGCATCATCGTCTGGGAACTCCTGTTAGAAATGCACGTCCCCTGGCCCACCTGGGACCTACTGAGTCAGGAGCTCCAGTGGGGCTTTAATGAGCCCTGCAGGTGACTCCAAGGCACACTACAGCTGGGAACCGCTGCTTTATACACTCAACAATCACAGTGGTCTCTAGACAACTCTGTTGCTGCTTCTATTTGGTGATGATATAAAAATCCCAAAGCAGAGGAGCATCTAGATTGTTGTTTGACCAGAGTTGTAAACACATCTTCAGAATTTCGGTATAAGCAGACTTAGGAAGTTAACAAGGAAGAACTGAATAAATTTGTGTGGTGGGGAAAAGGCCAGGGGCTTTCTGAAGGGACTTGTTCCTTAGGTGGGCTCCAGCTTCTTTTGGAGGAATCTGAGAGTAAACACAAGGGAAGAAGCCTCTGTTATCTGCTCATTATCTGGGGGTTCCATCAGGGACTTTGTGAAACACAGTAGCCACTGCAAGTGTATTATCCTGACCAACTTACTGATCCATCGGTGAAGACCTTGTGTGAGTAGAAATTGTCTCGGATGTAGGAGAGTGTCTTAGTCTGTTTTGCATATGCTATGAAGGAAATATGTGAAGCTGGGTAATTTATAAAGAAAAGAGGTTTATTTGGCTCACAGTTCTGCAGGCTGTACAAGAAGCATGGCGCCAGCACCTGCTTCTGATGAGGGCTTTCGGGACTCTTCCATTCATGGTGGAAGACACAGGGGAACAGGAGGCCCGGACTGGTCCGTGGCCTGTTAGGAAACAGGCTGCACGTCACTGCTTGAGCTCCGCACCACCAGCCCTCCATCCATGGCACCCCACCCCTGCACACCCGCTTCATGGAAAAATTGTCTTCCATGGAACTGGTGCCTGGTGCCAAAAAGGTTGGGGACCACTGCAGTAGAGGGGAAATCATGTGAATCTGAGTGAAGATTCTCTATGGTAAATGTCTGAGCTGTGCTCTGATTTCTTTGTTGAGGGGAGACATTATCTCATCCTGGAAACTTTTTTGGAGTCCAGAGAAGGACCCTGCCTTTAAGGTGTCATGGGGATGGTGGGGAACAGAAAAAATGGAGACCAAGCTCTTCCACTCACAACAGCAGGTTTATAAAGCCTGGTCTTGCTCTCTCCAGGGGCACTTATGTGGCTACTTTCTGTAAGGGAGAGACTAGAAGGGAAACCAATGGTGACAGCAGGACTGAGGATCTAGAAGCGTTTTGATTTAGGGTATCAAGGATTCCTACCCCTAGAAGGGACTTGTTTTAAATGCAGAGGATCCTCAGAAACCTCTGTAAGGCCTCACGAATTACTGAACCAGTTGGGAGCTCTGACATCTTTGGGTCTCAAATTTCTTTTCGAGAATAATTCCTAGGAGTAGGTAAGCACTTCTGGAAATATAGGATTTGAAAGTAAATTAAGGCATTCTATTAAGAATTAAGTAAAATTAAAAAAAAGAATATGTGTAGTTAATTTCAATTTAAATTAATAGGAGCATTTTATAATACATTAGTATTACTAGGATGCTCAACAAGAACAACATTTAATTTTAAAATGAATGTAAAAGCTTCCCTCTCCTAATGTTTTATATAATGCAATTAAAAAAAGAATTCATTTAGCTATAATGAGCACATATATATTCTTTGATATAATTATGTATGTATGTTATAACTATCCATTTATAGAATTAACTATGTATAATTTTACAGACTTAAGCATATACAAATATAACATTTATAAAGACTTATTAATATTAAATACATCTATGTATATATATTATTAATATTACAATGATGGCATAGGAAAACATTGGATATGTTGTTTTCAGTTTATGTTTTGTTTTATTTTGAGGAGTCACATTTTAAAGATTTGTTTGCTTTAAAATACCTCCATAAAGTTATCTAACACTAATGTAGTGTATTGGTTTGTTTGATAAAGAATGATGTCATTTAAATAACTCCTGGGCCATTATGTTCTAATGACAAGCACAATGAGCAATGTCTGTCTCCAAATTTCACAAGAATAGAGCAAAAGTTGTTCAGCTGAGCCAAATCATGCCGTCCACCGCATCTGAGTAATTTAAGCCCAGGCTGCACTGGGGCAGGGGCAGGTGTAATTGGCCCAGTCTCTGCTACTTCCAGCCTTGCAATTAGCATAATAAGGTCGTCTATAGAGAGGTCAGAAGTGAACAGGCAGTTTGCCTGTCGCCTTCTAAGACTGTCATCGGTGAGAGAACAAGGAGTCCATTCGGTCAAAAGGAAAAGCTAAATAGATGGTGGTAATTGGTCTAGTGAAGGAAGATCTGCCAGAGGACAACAGAAACGGGCAGCGGCGTTGAGAGATGAGGTAGCAATGAAGCAATGCGGGATGAATGGCATCAGTGAATTTATAATTATAGCATCAACGAGGCTGGGGCAGGGGCTGTAGGAAGGCAGTTACCTATATGAAAAATACCATATGTTGACTGTGAGTTCATCAAGATATAGAAACGTGTACCTATAACCACTCCTCTTGACTTATCTGGCGTGTCCAGGTCATAATGCAAATCTCCATGGAAGAGAAAGCTCTACCAGTCGGTTTGCAAAATCTCGAGGAAAAATGAAGTTCCACCATGGACCACTGTGGGGGAGTGTGCTTTAAAATGAAATTCAAAAACAGGCCCATCTGTAAGCACAGACTATTTTACTTTTCTAAAAAATAATGCTGGCGACGCTAGGGTCGGGGGGGGGGTGGCGATTGATTTTCAGAGTGTGTAAATGATGCCCAAGAGTGGGCATCTGCAAACTTGACTCACTCTGTCTGCTCTGGACCTGCAGGAATCCTTCTATAGCTTGAACCAGGAGCCCACTAATAACTCTTGCTTTCCACACCATTGTCATGGTAGGTCTGTCTACACCTGGGGCTCAGTCCCCTTTGTAAATTAAAGCTTGAAGGATTCTTTAAGATCCTTCCTGATTGGCCTTGCAGCAGCCCTTTCCTGCTGAGTGTGAGATCCAATTCGACAGGAACTTTTTTCATGGTGCTCCTTTTTGACACCCTGTAATGATGACCAGCAGTTGCTATAATAAAATTCAGTACGGCAGCAATGTTTAAGGG
Source organism: Propithecus coquereli (assembly GCF_000956105.1). Lineage (NCBI taxonomy): Eukaryota > Metazoa > Chordata > Mammalia > Primates > Indriidae > Propithecus > Propithecus coquereli. Next base: position 764,893 of record NW_012142412.1, read on the forward strand.
TACTGCTGTGGATGTCTAGGAGTGGTTCCCTCAAAGGAGTTCGTGTACTGGGAAAGAAGGAAATTGGCCAAAAAAGGGGAGAGGCTTGGGCTACTCTGGGTTTGGGGCGCATTGAATGTGGAAGCCGCTCCATCTCTGCTAGAGCATTTGTATTCTGTCTCCCTATGCATTTTAAGTAATGCATTACTTTCCCAGACACTGAAAAGATGATTCTGGAATGGATATATGAATACCATAAAGAGATCCCTAAATCCAGAAGGACTCTCATATGTTAACACAAACAATCATTTGTTGAGTTTTGCTAAAATCTTTTCTGGAAAGTTCTCCATTGTCATTGTTAAAAGGCATGAAATATGTTCATAGCCTGCATGAAAGACGCCATTGCTTTGTTTCCAGGGTGAGGCACCACCCCCTCTAAAGTGTAAGAATAATTAGGAGCCATGTTCATGAGTCTAGTTCAGAACCACAAGTACGTATTAAATGCAAGTTACTGTTTAAGGGTTTGGTGACACAAAGGTAAATGAACACAGCCTCTGTTCTCAAAAAGATGTATATCCTTGTGGAGGAGACTGGTGGCTAAAGAGTTAAATCTAATACAATATAGGAAATACTAAACTTTCACATATATATTTTTTTAAACTTTAGGAGGATAAAGAAGAGGCACTTAGTCCGGCCAGGTGCGTGGATGGCTGGGAATGAAAGAGAGAAAAAGATATGCCTGAGATGAGTTTGAGACGAGTAAGAGACATTCAGGTAGGACTTCTGGATGACGTGAAAATGTAGGCAAAGACACAGTCGCATAAATAGGAAAAAGGGAAGGTAGGAAAAGGTGGAAGACGACGTCAGAGAGACAGAAAATACTTGTATCACGAAGAGATTTGTGAAACCATATTTAAATAAATTGAAACTGGAAGCAAACACTTAGAGAATGCCATCTGATGATTTAAAGATGGGACTACTACGACAAAATTTATATTTTCTGTATGTAACTATAGTGTATGGTTGTAAGAGTTGGAAAAAAACAAAGGAATAGGATGCTCAGTTAAATGTGAATTTCAGATAAATAAGGTGACATATTTATCATATAGGCATGTCCTGTATAGCATGGGACACATCCATATAGTACAAAACGTTATTTGTTGTTTATCTGAAATTACAGTTTAACTGCGCTTCCTGCATTTTATCTGGCAACTCCTGCTCGGGTGGCAGTATGGACCATGGGTTTGGGGGCCTTAGGTAGAAGGTGTGGAATCAGTTAGGTCTCTTTGACTTGAAAACCATGCATTTATTCCCAATGGTCTACTATTAATACTCCATTAACTGGCTCATTCTCCCCATTTCCTCATTAAAATTACGGAGTCCAACTGGTCTAAAGATCATGATCATTGGCCGGGCACGGTGGCTCACGCCTGTAATCCTAGCTCTCCGGGAGGCCGAGGCGGGCAGATTGTTTGAGCTCAGGAGTTCGAAACCAGCCTGAGCAAGAGCGAGACCCCGTCTCTACTAAAATTAGAAAGAAATTAATTGGACAACTAAAAATATATAGAAAAAATTAGCCGGGCATGGTGGCGCATGCCTGTAGTCCCAGCTACTCGGGAGGCTGAGGCAGGAGGATCGCTTGAGCCCAGGAGTGTGAGGTTGCTGTGAGCTAGGCTGACGCCACGGCACTCTAGCCCGGGCAACACAGTGAGACTCTGTCTCAAAAAAAAAAAAAAAAAAAATCATGCTCATTATTACTTTGTAAAACAACTTTAGTAGGTACCACCAACTTAAAGGACTGGCTGTCCCCAAACAAGGTTATCACTTCTGGATCTGTTAATGGCCACTTCTTGCTATAGGGCTTACTTAACTTAGGGCTTACTTACCTCAGCAGGTGCTGCAAGCACAGCAGATCCTGCCCGGGGCACGCCTAGCCCAGGAATAAAAATGAAGGAAATTGCAAAGCTGCAAGGGTGAAAATTTCCTATGGTTTGCTCTTTTCTCTATTGCTAATCCTTATTGACTTACTTTGTCATCGACTAGGTAAACCTGTTCAATTTTCACATCAGCCATGGGAGGTAGGTTTGATTATTATTTTTAATTTACAGAGGAGGAATCTGAAATACAGGTAGATTAGGTGATTTCCCCGAGTAAGCAAGTTAATGAAGCCTCTACTGAGTGCCTATCCCAAGGTGTTTGAGTGTGTAAGGATGGAAATGAGAAATGTTTAAGACCACCAAAAGTTATCCCCAAACTTAAAAATAGTCATGGAGACAGATCTCAAAAGTATAGACACACAGGTACAAGTTAGGAAGCCTTTCTTAGCTGTGTGAGCTTGAGCAGTTTACTTAAACACAGGATTTGTAAAACTGAAAAAATCCTCCCTTTGTAGGATTTTTATGAGGTGAGCAAGTTCTTTATAAACAGAAAAAAGTTTCTTTTGTGTTGTTCTAGAATACCTTTGGGGTGATATCTTTAAACTCAATGGTAATTTCCTACCTATGAGCCAAATAACATAAGCAAGATTTGAAATACTTAGTTCTATTAAATATTCAATTATTACAACCTACTTAAGATAATCTACAATTATTAAGTGATTCACCAAAAAGGTTTTATTACATAGCATCTATTAATATTCTTAGCCTCACTTTTTTTTTTTTTTTTACCTAATATACTTTTTATTACACTTTTTATGAAGTGAGATTTGTTTTAAGGTTCATCTCCCCTGGATCTTATCTAAAAGGATTTAAATCTTGGGTACATAAATGATGTCATTAAATGCACTCTTCACTATGTAAGGTAAACACACAACACACAGTGCACCCTTAGGACAGTATCAAATAGAGACTCCAGTGTTATATATTAATAGCTTTGATTTCATTCTTCTTGTAATAAGAGATATTAACTAGGTCAATATAATGGATTAAAAAAATAAACAGATTAAAGATATATTTATGTGAAATGACCAAATTGGTCAAGTTATGTCTAAGTTGATTAACTGAATGATCCAATTCAATTAGACTACTGCAATAACCAGGTCACGTGTGAGGCAGTAATGCAGACAGAAACCAAAGCTACGTGGGGTGGAAGTAAGAAAACTAAAATCTCCCATCAAATATCTCCACTTCTCCACATCTATGTTGTATTTTCAAATCCTAACGACTCAAAATTTCCTAAATAAATACCATGCTTAGTTTTAGTTTTTCTTAAACTCAAAATTCTTCTGTGAGTTACTAGAAACTGTTCAAATACTGCTTATTGAAAGAAGACCTTTATATTTTCCTCTGAGATGTATATATACATTTTTTTTAAAAAAAAACAAGATGTTATGGCACATTAAGAAAGGGGATAGGTCTTTTTATCCATTTGTTTGAAAGTGCATTAAGAGCCAAAGAAATAAAACAAATCAGGAAGAGACGTCAGCATTGTTTTGTTATTTCTGAGAATGAGCTTCAGATTTTTGGTCTGAAGGCTGGAAGGTCTGTGTTATTTTAAGCTGGGTTACAAATACAGGTAATTTAATAAGACAGTTTGTCTCTAGCTTTTCTGGGCTATATGGCTGCTGTCCTTTCTCTTCCCTCTACCAATTCAGAGGCCAACCCCAGGTCAAATTTGGAGGACAAGTGCTGGTGATATAAACATATGTTACTAGGCAATGGTAAGAATGAAGTGTGAGGTCTATGATCTGCCCTCTAAATTTCTATTCCTTCATTTGGGGAGAAAACGTTGATTGAAGTCTTTAAAAGCATTTTAGGCTGGCATGCTTTAAACTTTTTCAGCCCAAGTGGCAATTATCTGGAGAAAAGTAGTTGATTGCATTGATATAACTAAGAGTTTTCATCTGGATTTGCCAAGGCATTTTTATTAATATGAATTAATTCACTAAAGTTAAAGGTAGAGTCTCATTTTTCTTATGCTTAATGGAGGGATTAGGCTATGCAAGTAGGAGGCTGGGTGGTACAATTCAAGGTGTGTAGATCACTGGTGTTTCTAGAGTCTAGATTAGATGTTCCAGTTCCCAGCTCGAAGGCTTAATAACCAGTGAAAGACAAGGTCAAACCGAAAGGAGTCACCTAAATATACGCTTACCATTGCTTCCTCTCTCTTCATTTTGATGCCTCAAGCCTGTGTGTGCAAACCTGCCCCATCTGGGGCTGTAGACATGGAACCCAACGATAAGTCGTTATTGGCAAAATCTGGCCTCTACCCTCCATGTTTTCCAAAACTGCTGTCACCTGTGGTATGTTCGATGAGTTTGTTCTGTGTATTCTGATGTTTCAGTCAATTCTTTAGTAGCCATGGATATGGATGAAATATATTTATGAAATATTAAAAAGCGCATTAGATTTTAAGTGCATTATGATGATTTTAGTAGCTCACTTACCTTTCTGATTAAGTGTGCATTGAAATGAGTTTGCATTTCTGAATAAACATAAACTGATTCAAGGAAAATTGTCACGTTAGGAGACAAGGTCAAGATTAACCTTAGACAAGGTTAAAGACAAAGTTTAGATCATAGGTAAATTATTTAAGCCATTGTGGGGAGGTGGGTGTCGACTCTAGTTTTCTTTCCATGCGTACCGGGATATTAAAAGGAGGTAATGCATTTCAGCAGGCTGTTGTGTAGCTTGCTATAAATTGTGAAACTTCTGCTACCGATTAGTTTTTCTTAATTTTAATTTCTGAAAATGAGAAAAAAATGAGATAGTAATGCCAAATTTTGAAAAAAACTAAAGGAAACATGATATATTATTTTTCAAAGTAATTTATAAACAGGAAATATGTGAAATGCTTAAGATGTTTAATAACAACATGCAGTAGCCTTCCTGGAAAATTAAATACAATTACTAACACATTCCTGTTGAAGAAATACATTTGATATATTATAGTAATTCTTTATCATAAGGTAGTGGTCATGATGATTCTAAACAAGGGTATGTAGAGGGGCATCCTATTTCTCTTAAACAGTTTTTGCAAATTCTCATCTTTGAGGGCCCAGTTCTCAATTGCCTTAAGAAGACCACAAATTTATCAGTTTTTCTCTCAGCCTTTTCCCCACTGTGGCCTGTAGACCAAGAGCCTGTCATCTGATTTGATAGCTTTTATGATTGACAGTTCAATGGGTCACATTTCCTGGTTCTAATTTTAATAACCTTTTTTGTGGTTCATAGCTTTCTTTTTAGAAATTTAGTTTAGTCCCTAGGTCAGGCTAGCAATTGGGCAATTTGTTCTTTTATTTACAAATGTTTCCAAAGTAAATATCAAAGGATATATGAAATGAAGATGATTTTTGGTCAAGTCTGCACATTGACTCTGGACGTATTATGATTTGGTGACTATGGAAGAGAAATCAGCATGTCCCAGAGGGAAAAGAACTGCCTTGGGTTCAAGAGGCCTGGCTCTGACATCCATTGATTAAGTGATCTTGGAGCAGCCATTAAGTATACAGTTGACTTCATATGTTTGTGAAATGTGTTTGGACTGGGCTTGGACCCACCTAGAATAGGTACCTAATAAATGAATGGTTAGTGAAGTTTCCTTCTCTTCCTAAAATTCTCTAAATCTGTGATTATTTTTATTCCAGAGTTACAGAATTTCCAGGCTTAAATGAGTGTTTGGGTCTACTAATTCAACCTTTGCTGACATTTTCTCCAGTTGCAAACTCAAGGGGAAAGAAACAAGGAAAAAAAATTAGTTGTATAGGTCAAAAAGGCAATTCATTCTTTCTCTTTTATGATACAATCAACAAAATACTTTCCTGTGATGCATTCATTATCTCATCTCCCTCAGATTACAGACAAATGTGGCTGACCCTACAGAAAGGACGGGGCTCTCTCTGACTTTCATACTAGTCATATCTGAAACTCTGAGTTTGATTACCTCATGCAATGTATGTGCACCTTTTACAATTTTGCACGAAATCTGGCCCGGATAGCTAATTGGTTAGTTGGTGGTTCCTCTCTGGTATAATTGACCTGGAATTGGCCCAAGACCCTCCTGGTTTGTCATCCATTTGGTTTCTGAATTCAAACAGGAAATACTGAAATGGATTAAAATGGAAACAACAACAAAGTGGTATTTCCCAAACATGAATAAAATATTGGTTTAAAGTGGAGGGGATTTCCATGACCAAAAACTTTTTTCATTTCCCTAACTCAGTCAGAATTGCTTTCCCGGTCTGGAATTGTGATATCCCACTGACAGGCGCTGCTGAAAGATGAGCTGGAGATAAAGAGATGCATCAGGAAGGAATGAAGCCAGAGGTTCACACCCAGGGGAGGAGCACAGCACACCTGAAGCTTGCCCAGGTGCCATGGGGCTTGATGTTCAGAGTGTTTTTGTTTTGTTTTTAAAGAATACTTCAGCCGTGCCACGTATCTATGGCTTCATGCCTGTGCTGAGCACAGGAATTCGACTGATAAAGTCCCCTCCAGTTTAGGTCTGAAGGCAGGGCCCACCATCTGGAGCCAGGTTTTGCAATCTAGTCCTTATGTCACCGGTGAAGAACTGCTCTCTGCAAATATGCAGCAAACCAGATAATGTTCTTTCATAGTATGAATGATTGACCCAGACATACATTATGGCATTTCTTTCTAGGGTACTTTTCATTTCAGATGGAGTGCAAATAAGTACTTTGGAAAAAAGATACTGCCATCTAGAAAAGTTCTTCCCCTAAAGTTTTACAATTTGGTATTTGAATGGTTTCCTATTCTTTAAATTCATGGTTAGATGTTTTGGTAAGAAATAAAAAGATCTATTGTGGAACCATGGCAGCTGAGCTCCTTGATGGTTGGAACAGTCCCTATGAAGTGCTAGGTCTACTGCATAAACATAACTTAATAAGGATTTCTTTTAGTAAATGTTAAATCCATCGGTGGAGTTGAAAGTCCAAGAGGAATGATTCCATATACTCTCTGAGTAATTAATTCAGACATTTTGTAGACAAGATAGTGGTAATACATGTAGTTATCAATAATTTATTTCTTTAAGCTGAGGGAATAATTGGGTTGCATTGCCTATTTGTGGTATTTTTCATGATAACTAAGGGAAAAGGTGCCTTTATGGAGAAATTGGCAAAGAGGTCGATTTTGTGGTTTTCATTTGCCAGTTCCCTTTGCTTATTAAGGCAGACAAGACTCACGAAAGCTCCTTCATTCATGTGCAGAACTTAAAAGCCATGAGATGCACACAGCTAGAGAGTTATTGGGATTCCACCTGGCCTGTCGATGAGTTAATCCAATGAAGTAGCGTATGTGAAAACTCTTTAATAAGTATAGAGTTCCAAATAAACGTGCAATGTTACTCATTATTGTAGCTTTTCCACTGGGGGATTCAGAATGTTCCTAAAGTTAAACTCCTGAGCTGACCCTTTTTGTGATAAAGCTATTTAGAAAAGCATTGGCTTCTTCCTTTCTCTTGTCTTTAGTCCTACACTGAGTAGATTGTCTTTGGAGAAAATTTAATGTAATCATTGGCTCAAGTTTAGACAAGGAAAGGTACTTAAGCAGAACGAAAGAGGTAATCACTGTGGGTAGCTTGTTGTTAAATTAATATTGAAATAACACATGCCTCTTTAGATGGTCTAATTCTAAGAGAATTCACCTGCTTTGTCTCTATGAATGAGAAATGCCTTAGGTTAAACCCATTCCTGGCAATCAAAGGACACTTTCCCCAATATAAGGAGGTGTGATACTAGACCACACTGCACATTGCCATTGGATAAAACAAAGCAGATCAGCCTTCCCTAAAGAGAGTTCACCTAGTTCTGTCTCCACAGCTTTGTAAAAAGGATCAGCAAATTATGTGTTACTCAAGAGAAAACGTGTATGATGAAAAGCCTATGGCAGTTACATAGCTTATGACTTCATTAACATTCAACTGCATTTATCACAAAGGGATAATATTGTTTATGTTTTGGAATAAACAGAGTTGAAATAAATATGGTTAGTACCTGAAAATATTAACATCAAAAGACATATAAATTATTTGTAGTGAAAAGCAGATATATCTAATATTTTTGTTTGTCTCTGTCTTGAATGCCAAGTAAAGAACATATTTTTAGGACGCATGGGATCAAGTTCCTAAGAATAAGAAAATGCCATGTCCCACACAGGTTACCCCAGTCAGATGGCTTTTATTAAAAAGTCCAATAACAATAGATGCTGACGTGGATGCAGAGAGAAAGGAACATTTATACATTGTTGGTGGGACTGCAAATTAGTACAACCTCTATGGAAAACAGTATGGAGATTCCTTGAAGAACTAAAAGTAGACCTGCCATTTGATCCAGCAATCCCACTACTGAGTATTTGCCCAAAGAAAACAAGTCAGTTTATCCAAAAGACACCTGCACTTGAACGTTTATTGCAGCACAATTCACAAACTGCAAAGATGTGGCATCAACCCAAGTGCCCATCAATTCATGAGTGGATTAACAAAATGTGGTATATGTATACCATGGAATATTAGCCAGACATGAAGAATGATGGCTTAGCACCTTTTGCAACAATTTGGATGAAACTAGAGACCATTATCCTAAGTGAAGTATCTAAAGAATGAAAAGACGAATACAACATGTACTGACTATTAAATTGGAACTAACCGATGAGCAGTCATGTGCATAGAGGGAAGTTAATCTCAAAGGAAATCAAGCAGGGTTGGGTGGAGGAGAGCATGGGCGAAAACCTACCTAATGGGTGCAAGGAACACCATCTGGGTGACAGGCACACTTTTAACCCTGACTTGAGGATTACAAAAGCGATCCATGTAACCAAAAACATTCGTACCCCCGTAATACTTTGAAATAAAAACAAAAGTATTTCCAATTTACTCCAAACCTATATTCAGGCACTACAAACTATTTTTCCCATTAGTCCTCATATAATCGGTACAGAAACATACATCCAATAAGAAAAAAGTAAGTGATTAAATATTTCATTTCTGGGAAAAAAAAGAAAATGCAATGTCTTCAAGTAACTTATACATCGATTTAGAGAGGAAGAGAAATACCACATATAAAGCAGAATGTGGGAAGGGCTACCATTAGTTTCATGCTGGGTGCCATCTGCATACCACTCTGGGACACTCTGGGAAATCAGGTCGGGCCACTGAGACTCTGCATGTGTGAAGATCCTATAGGTCTCACAGAAGACACAATAAAAATAATGTTTGTCACATGATCCCAGGTCAAAGGGAAAAAGAGACTCCAAATAAAAGGGGTATGAAAGTCTGCCTCAGCCTTTTTGGAGTGCACCAAAAAGGGAGAGAACAAACAATTGTTGTTTGTTTTCCCAGTACGATGGCAATTCCTATGACTTCCCTCGGGTCTCGTCCTGTACTATTCTTTTTACTTTTTCTGCTCGCTTCTCTTACTAATTCATTCCCACTGGTCAGTTCTTAAGGGTAGCAGAAATGTCACTTCTTCCAGGAAGCCTCTCTTGACCCCAAGTAAGGATTAGGGGATGTTTTTGCATATCCCCATAAGCCCATGAGCACCCTGCTTTTTCCCTATCAGAATGCTTATCACACTGCACATACTGCTCTGTCGACTTGTATCACTCACTAGACCGGAAACTTCATGACATCAGAGTATGGGGCTCTCTTTCCTCGTTTCTTACCATCGTGAGTCATATCTGCCTACTTCACTTGAGTGCTGCTGAACTAGCTGCAGTTCTACGAACTCCTCATGTTCTCTCACTTCTTGCTCTTTGCACAGACAGTTTCCCAGGGCCAGTACCTTCCAAACACATCTCCCTTGTCTCAGTTTCTTTTTTTTTTTTATTTCATTTCAAAGTATCAAGGGGGTATAAATGGTTTTGGTTACATGGATTGTTTTTGTCATACTTGGGTCGTGGCTATAGGCGTTCCCATCACCCAAAGAGTGTTCACTGGACCCCTCCTCTACTCCCTCCTTCCCTCTGCTTGATTTCTGCTGAGTTTTACTTCCCTCTGTGCTTCTCTTCAGTCTTCAGAAGCCATCTTCAACACCTATTGTTTCTCAAGGCTGGCTTAGTTGCTTCTCTAGGTCTTACAATACTTCCCTATGTTCACCTGTGCTTACCTCTATTATAATACTATAGAAGTGGATTATAATTAGGAATATGAAATCCTCAACTAAATACGTCTTCTAGAACTTGTTATTGAAATGTTAATTTTTTTGTTTTTTAAAAGACTTATTGACTTCTTTCATAAATAAAAAATATGTATTTTTTACAAAGTAGCAGAAAATATAAAGAAAAAAGCAACAAATCACCACAAATCTTGCCATACTGAATTAAGCAGTAATGATGCTTGATGAACATTATTTTAGATATATCCCTGCAGCTAGGGGAATGATTGCTATAGAACAAAATATAAATATTATAAACCTTGACAAAGGAGGATAAGTAGGTCAATAGATACTGAGAAGTACTGGGAAAATCGGATTGCCACATGCAGAAGAATGAAACTGGATTCTTATCTCTCACCATATACAAAAATCAACTCAAGATGAATTAAAGACTTGAACGTAAGATCTGAAACTATAAAAATACTAGAAGAAAACCTAGGAAAAACTCTTGTGGACATTGGTCTAGCCAAAAAATTCATGACTAAGACCTCAAAAGCACAGGTAACAAAAACAAAAATAAACAAATGGGGCTTAATTGAGCTACAAAGATTCTGCACAGCAAAAGAAATCATCAACAGAATGAACAGACAATCTACAGAATGGGAGAAAACATTTGCACACTATCCATCTGACAGGAGACTAATATCTAGAATATACAAGGAACTCAAACAACTCAACAACAACAAAACAATTAACCCTGTTTAAAAGTGGGCTAAAGACATGAATAGATATTTCAAAAGAAGACAAACAAATGGCCAAAAAGCATATGACAAAATGTTTGACAATACTAATTGTCAGAGAAATGCAAATTAAAACCACAATGAGATATTATCATACACCAATCAGGATGGCTATTACTTATTAAAAAGACGAAAAATAACATATTAGTGGGAATGCAGAGAAAAGGGAACTCTTATATACTGATGATGGGAATGTAATTGGTACAACCCCTACGGAAGACAGTATGGAGATTTCTCAAAAACTAAAAATAGAACTACCATTCTATCCAGCAATCCTACTACTGGGTATCCACCCAATGAAAATGAAATCAATATATAAAAAAGGCAGCTGCACTCATATGCTTATTGCAGCACTATTAACAATAGCAAAGATATGGAATCAACCTAAGTGTCCATCAATAGAGGATTGAATAAAGAAAATGTGGTGTATACATACATAATGGAATATTATTCAGCTGTAAAAAAGAATGAAATCATGTCTTTTGCAGCAACGTGGATGGAACTGGAGGCCATTATCTTAAGTGAAACAACTCAGTCACAGAAAGACAAATACCACATGTTCTCACTTATAAATGGGAGCTAAATAATGTGCACACTTAGAAGCAGAGTGTGGAACAATGAATAATAGAGACTTAGAGTCGTGGGGGGTGTGAGGGGGGTGGATGATAGGAGGTTGCTTGGTGCATACAATGCGTGTTGTTTCAATGATGTATGCACTGAAGGTCCTGACTTCAGAGAATGTGATATATCAATGTAACAAGATTATACTTATACCCCATAAATGTATACAAATAAAAAAATAAATGAAAAAAAAAGATACCAAGAAGTAATGGATCATAATATAAATGCTATTTTCAAAATGGTTAAGTAAACAACTAAATGGTAATTATATAAATGTAGTTTACTTCATTTTAGGTAATACATTGTTATTGTTGTTTTTCCACACGCATCTCCATGGTACAACCATAACATATGATGAGATCATAGGCTCAGCAGCCTTCAGTTAAATATGCCTATCTGTGAGACTAAGTAAAACATGCCTTTCCATTACAAACTACAACTTCATTTGCATAACAATACAAGCAGTGTTATAATAACATAAATGTAATATATATTTAAGGTTGCAATTTAGAATATAATTTTAAGACAAATGCAATTAAGGTCATTTGTAAAATTAAATTGTTTACTTGCTACTTTATAACTGCTCACCACCTCCTCATATTATAGAACCCAGCTTTTCTCGATGATTGGAGAAAAACTACCCCACAGGTTACTCAAGTATCAAACCCTACTGGAAAGCAGATAAAATTATGAAAGGCTTTGAGGCTTCTGAGAGCCTCAGCATCAAAAACTCTTCCAAAAAGCTTTTCTCACTTATCAATAGTTTCTCTTTCTATCACTCACCAGCAGTCTCTTTTTTTTGTGCTTGATTGTGAGGTTTATTTAAAACAATGGCATTGACCTTCATTCTGACTCCTGGGCTTCAATTGTCTTGAATTAATAAGCTCATAAAACAGACCAAGGTGGGGTACAGTCTGCACCTGAATCGGCGTCTGCTGCCGCTGGAACCTAGTCACGTATTCGAGTATTTTCTTTTTTTTTTTTTTTTCTGCTTGGCCAAATGTGGCCAAACGGAATGTCTTCTCTAGTTTCTGGCAAGAAACCACTATGAACTATCACCAGCTTTAGCAACGGGGACTTTTTGTTCTATATTAATAGTTATATACATACAAAAATGTAAGATTGGGCAAGCAGATAAACCTTTTGTGTGCATAATTAATAACTCACGCTTGAATTTCTGTATCTCATTAGAGGTAGTTGTCTCACCTTTTTAACTAGAGAAGACAAGCTTTATTTTTGTAGTGCTTTACCCTATTATGTTCAACAATAATAATTCACGGTGACAGATGTAATCCACCGAACTCATTATTTTCAACCCCGATCCATTTATTTTGCATTACCAATACAGTGTTGATGCCTATCGTTCCCTGAACTGGAGTGCCTGATGAAATGTTTTATTGCAATATGTCAGAGTTTAAATAATTAACAGCAGGAATGAAGCTGAACCCTTCCAAAGTTACTGTGTGTATTACAAAAAAGTATGTAATGCACCCTATACTCACAAGAGAAGGTCTTAGAGATGTGGTTTGGATAAGATTATTACATTTGGGGGAAGAAGAATGGAATATATCTCCTATAGAAGGCCACATCTCTTCAAAGATTAGATATTTTTATTTGTATATATATTTTTATGTATTTAATCTCGGAGCCTTGTTTTCTTTTGAGGAGCTAAAATCTCCAAAATCTATTGTGATAAATCCCACTCATAATTTAACATATTGTACTGTAAAAATAGTCTGCTTTCTTTTCTTGATTTAGATCCTGCCGGAACCCTGGGGTGGGGCAGAAGGATATTGTCGTCTGATAGGCCGTGTAGGGCTATGTGACTTCCTTTGACTTTAAAGGAATCACAGGGAAGTTTGAATTGCAACTATTCAACCTTGAAGGGAGAGAAACTAAATGAAACACCTGTTTTTCTGATTACTCTGCCACAAGGCCTTTTAATTAGTTTGTGGAAATAGAAGTTTTAGTTATTGAAGCATATGGTTATTTTCCTCCTAAGAAAATGGACATGTGACTACACACCATTAATTTGTGATTATTATTAAACTAAGAATGCAATTTAAAATATTGTATATTAATAGATATATTTCCTAGACTAGAAAAGAGCCAAAGAATAAAGCAGAAGAGAAATCCATATAAAAATTTCAATCTTTTATGTCAGCCACCACCGACTGTTTCCACGATGGTGTTCAGAATATGTATTTACTCACTTGGGAACTTGGATATGCTGAATGAAATGTTGATAATTATTTTATGGATATTAATTCTTTTAATCTCATATAACTCCTCTTCCTCAAAGATTTAGAGAGCAGTAAATAGGTGTATGAAACAAAGGCTAGAAAAATGAGAATGGCCAAAGTGAAAATATTCTTGAAACATTTACTTTATACTGTTTTCAGCATAGAGAAGTGGAGATATTTCTCTTCAATATATTCTAGTACATTAGTATAGAAACTCAGAAAATTCTACTGGACCGTTAGGCAATCCTTCAACTTAGCTAGATGTCATCCTAAATTCATTTTAAAGACCTCAGCTCCTCAAAGTCATTGTAAAGAAAGAGAAACTTTGGCTTGCTTCTGATTGGTTCTTAGACACCTCTGCAACAAAGTTGTGAGAATGATGTCTCTGTTGGGGAAATTTAGGGTATCAAACTCTGGCACTTCATAGTCTTAATTCATAAGTATTAATTAAAATCAGGAGTCTTTAATTTTAGATGTGAGATACATGAGCTATTAGCAACTTCATGATCATGTCTTATACACTATCATATCCCCACCATGCCAGCTCACTCCTTGCTTTGTGCATGAGGAACATTCAATACGTACTTGAGGTTTGAGTAGCTCTCTGGGAAAAGGTTTCTATTGAATTATTAACTATTAATGAATGAAATAAGCATGGGCAACGTGGTGAATGCACAATAATTTAAATGCAAGAAAGATCCCAAACCATAGAACAGCTTGCTATTAATAAAACCATGAGAAACTCCAAATAAACTACAAGTGTTCACAGTGGCAAAAATGACTCAACTGTTGTGAAATTTGAATTTCTCTCATTGTTTATACCTAAATATGAAAAATACCTGGCAACAGCATGAGACAGAACATGTCTTCTCATTTTTCCATATAATTTACACCATGCGTTTGGCCAAAAGCACTGATTACAAAATATGACTGCAATTGGATAGCATAGCAAAATGGATTTCCACACCTATGTTATAAGGCTTGGTTTGTTTTGATTAAAGACATAACTGTGATCCAATTTCATAATGTTGATCACAGTCTCATCACCTGTGCCTAGAAGGAGAGGAAAATATATGAGGAGTATAGCAAAGTGCAAACTCATTAAGAATTGTCTGCAAGAAATTACGATCATTACATTTAAAGTGAAGGTGTGGTATTGTGTTTAATTAAACAAAGTTTGCAAAGTGTTTTGTGGACTTTGCTTGGATTGTGCAAACTTGGCCAAGACACTTTATTCAAACTTATGTTTAATGGAGTATTTTGAGAACATATAATTTGGGGAGCAGATAGATAAATTATCCTGAAAAATGCCTTGCATAATTTCTTGTTTAGCAAACGTTCTTATTCCATGAAGGTGAAGTACAATGAGCCTATACAATTCTTGAATGGCAAAATTAGCATATTTGTTTGTAAGATATTTATGAAAAAAAACACATAAATTTTGTAAGATTTTTTCCCGTGGCAAGAAATAGATGCTTAGAAGATAATTAATATTCAGTAGCAAGTTTTTGTTTTTTGGTGATGTTATTACACTTGCGCCCATTCTCAGGTAATTTTTTTAAAGCTACAGCAGGGAGATGGGTCCCAAAAAAGCACTGTCAGACTTCAGTAAACTGCTCTCCTCCCCAATCTCTTTATTTGTTGTCTAAATGGACTACATATGATGCTAAAGATGCAATAGAGTAAGAGCCACATACCCTCTCACTTGTCAATCAAAATACTTGGCTTGAAAATATGTCCAGTACCTGGGGAAGAAATTAAGTGCATTTGTTGATAAATACTGTTTGGAGAAGAATCTGATTCTAAGTCTGGATTAAGGTTTGTCATTCAAGTTGTGTCTGGGCTCAGTTTCTAGAGAGAGAATTCAGTTAATTCTTTTTGGTTCATTGGCTAGATGTATTCATTTGGAGTAGATATAGATGAAAAATGGAAATTAAAATTTTAACTTACAAAGTTTACATTTAAAAATTTACTGTGAATATTTTAATATAAACCATATAAAATTTAAATTAGCCATTTTTTTTCAATATTTGCATGTGCCACAAGGAAATATCTCATAGCACCAGGCTTGGGGTGGTAGAGGAAAAAGGAGATCATCAGTCGTGATGTCCAGGGAGAGGCCAGCAAGCTGAGCAGAGAAAGGAACAGCCACGTGAGATGTGTGTTCAAGGTGTGCAGTGAGCAGCAGGACGTGAGGTTTTCCACATGGAATCCACCATATGGTTGGCGGGGGTGATAAATGCCAAGAGGTAACAATATTCTAAAATTCAAGACCTACTAGTGAATTTGAGATGGATGAATGCAATTAGCAAATTACAGAAGTTCAGAGTTGGGAAATCCAGCTGAGAGGTCAGAGAAGATTTTTGGGAGAAAGTTGAATCTGAGTTGGTCTTTAAAGATGAATCAGTTGCAGCAGGTTGGAGAAACGATCTATCTTCATGCACAAAATTGTAATTGTTGGAAAGAGGGAAAATGTAAGTAGATTAGCCTAGAATAATTATACTTCAGAGTTTCAAAGCACATTGCAGTGAATGGAACACTTTCTCAAGCAATGTCTCATATAGTTCTTGGGGCAACCCTGTGAAACAGGTAGGACAGTTATTATTACACAATTTTACAGATGTGCAAACTGTGGTTCCACAGAGCTACTGCAAGAGCTAGAGTTGGACCTCAAACACGTGTACTTGACACTTTTTGGATTGTGGTTTATTATAATAGATAAGGCACGGTGTGAGGAGTGCCATAGTGGATTAGATTAAAGGGGAAGAGAGCTGGCCAGCAGAGTTGCTGACGGTTTCCAAATTCATATAAAAATGGGAAGAAATGAGGTTTTTAAAGGCCTGCATAATAACCTGCAAGGATTCATGAATTCATGGTAAGGGCTAGTAAAGAGATAAACTTTTAAGAATTATTTTCAAACTAGAGTTAGGATGAAGATGCACAGGAAAGATTAAAATGTAAGACAAACATGGCATAAACAGAACAAATGAAAGAAAAATATAAACAAGAACAGGAGAACATGTCAGGGCATAGTCGAGAGTTCCATGTGATTCGTGTTTCCTAGCCTTTACAATCCCTGTGGATTGTGGGTGACCTGTTGTAATTCAGCAATCACCATTTATTATGAGGCAGGACACTACCTATGTGCATTTACCGTGGACATTTGTGACCTTGATAACTATAAATGCATCAACAAGCTTAAGGCCATCGTTCCAATATGTCAACAGAAATAGATCATTTAAGCAGAATGGCATATTTTTTGAGGCCAATTTGTCTACCAACATTAGTTTGCCTATCTCAGAACAACATACAGAGAGGCAAGAATTTAAAATGAATGAAAATATATTCAATCCATAATCAAATGAAAATGTTTTGGGAATGGTGCCAGAAAGCATTCCTGAATTAGACTTTCTTTAGCACCTAAATTTAGCCATCTGGAATTGTATTTTAAGAACCATTCAAATTTTTTAAATGAAAGATTTGCCTTTTAATGAAGAAACCATAATTTCATTGTAAATATGGAACATGCTGTCCTTGACTTTAAATGTATTTAATTCCATATGATAAAGGAGGTGACATCATTAGCTACCTGCTTCATAGCCAGTGGTGAGGAAAGAAATTTTCAACCAAAAAAAAAGGTATTATTCTATACTATCAGTAATTATTACAATAAAATACATTGGTTTAAAAATGCCCAACTTTGTTATCCAGGGCTAAATAATTAAAAAAAAATGTAAGCAGTAGATCATAGGAAGTTTCTTAAACTGTTGCTTATTATGGGAAGAAGTCTGAAATTCTGTCAATGGACATAGTATTCTCACATTTTATTTCCATAAGGCTTATAAAGTGCACTTTTTAGTAGTATTTTCTATTAATTAAAGAATCTGATGGTATCACAAATATTTATAAAGCTGGGATATTTTAAATTCAGTTCTACCAAAGATAGTTACAACTAAAATTTCTTCAAGAATGTTATTGTATGTCATAGAGTCCTCATTTATTTAACACCTATTATTATTTCACTATTATGTTATATAAGTCAGATATTGCTCTAGGTGTTGAGGCTACAATCATGAATAAGAGGAACATAATATCTGCCCTAATGAAGCTAACAGTCTAGTGAGAGCTAGAATGAAATAAATGAGCAGTTAATATAGTACAGTGACAAGGTTCTCGCACATCAAGCTTAGATGGTGAATCCATAAGAATATATGCTTCCAGTGAAATAATTTTTAAACAAAATGCTATGAATTGTTCTAATTCTCTATGTGGATTACAGTTTTGTTGTATTAATTCTAGGAGTGTCTACTGTTTGCCAAGCACCTTATTAATTCCTTCACATTCATTAATCCATTTGATTCACACCAGTGGCTGCTTGAGGTGGATGGCATTAGTCCTGTTTTGAGAGACTGAAGCTCAGTGGGGTAAAATAGCTTTCCCTGGTCTGGCTTTGGTAGCTATTCGACAGAACCTGTGGTCTTTACGCTGCATTATATGTGCTTCCTGAGTCACCAGCATTAGCATATCATGGAATAAATATGCTCTATGGACTGATGAAATTCTTGATTACAAAGAAGTTCCATTATAAAGATTTTATATAAAAATAATTTGATTTATTTTCAAAATAAGCTTCAAGCCAAGTGTGTTAGTTATTTATTACATTAGTGAGGGAAAAATGTAGGTTCCCCTCCACATAACATAAACACTGTGCTGGAATGCTCGCAAAATTATTACAAAGTGGATTAAGCAGGTACGAAGATAACAACTGGGTTTGGGAAAAGTGTCCAGAACTTTCTTGGGTGACTCAGCACTTTCTTGCCTTGAACTGGCTGGCCCTAACTGTGTCAGAGCTGCTTTGGTGTCCAATAGTGCCCTTTAGTTAATTGTAATACTAAATTCCCCTCCTAGTGGAAAATTGTAATATTATTAACATAACATGGATTAAACAGCTGGGATGTTAGCTGGGGCTGCTGTCTCATCTGAAGGCTTGACTAGGCTGGAGGATCCAGTTCTAAGCTGCCTCATGCAGCTGCTGGCCAAAGGCTTCAGCTCCTCACTACGGGGGCCTCTCCAGTTGCTGCTCAGGTCATGACAAGTGTCTTCCTTCCTTGAGCAAAGGGTCAGAGAATGTGTGACAAGACAGAAGCTGTCTGGGACTGGGTCCAATCAGGAGAAAGGAGCTACACAGCAACTTTAATAGGGAAAATTTAATATAAAGAACTATTAACCATTAACAGGGGACTGGAATGATGAAGGATTGACTAATAAGTGAAAAGAACTCTAAAGACTATAGGATTAGAAGAAGCAAAAAACCAACCATGACCTCCAGGACTGAGAGAGCACCTAAGGAATAACCCCTCTCCCAGGACTGAGATTCAGACTTCACTGGAGAAGGCATGACCAAGACTCGTGGAATGTCAGAGAAGTCTCTATGGTATTGCATTCATGGAACTTACTGGCAATATGCTCTCTGGAATTTGCTGGAAATCTGCTCCCTAAGATTCCAGGGAAAGCTTTTCATGGGACGTGTCTCACTGGAGACACTCAGAAGCCACTCGCTTTTCAGGAACCTGGTGTTGGAGAAGCTGTGCCCAGGAGCTGAGTACAGCTGGAGTCAGATGCTGGAGAATCTGCCTTTATTGCAGGAGCTGAGCACTCGAGAAGCTGCATGTGCTTCATGAGCCCGCCAAGTGAGCCCACTGGAACGAGGAAGTGAAAACTTTTTTAATTCCTGCAAAGTCTCTCCTGCACCCTCTATGGATAAAGCTTAACATAGTACCAGGGGACAAAGGAAAAAGGGACCATATCCACTTTCACAAAGCAGGCAAAAAGGAGAATTTGGAGCTGAGAGGTGATAAATCAGTAACCAGCACAGTAACATACCATCATTTCTGCTCTATTTTATTGGTCACTCAGATTATCTCTGGTATGCTGTAGGAGGGTGGCACACAAGGCATGGACACCAGCGGGCAGTGATCATTATGGAACATCTAGGAGGCTGGTGACCGCACTACCCTCTGGCGCCCAATGATTCACAACCCTCCCACATGCAGAATACACTGGTATTAGTTTTCTATCACTGCTGTAATAAATTATCACAGATGCAGGGGCTTAAGACAACACAAATTTATCTTACAGTTCTTTAGGTCAGAAGTCTGACATGGGTCTCATGAGGCTAAAAGAAAGGGGTTAGCTGGGATCTTCAACCCAGAAATCCCAATACTGGGTGTCTACCCAAAGGAAAAGCAGTTATTAATTACTATGCTAATATATGTTAATGGGGAAAAGAAAAAAAAAGAACTTATATTAATATATAAAAGATATTTAATATATAAAATTTTAATATAATAAATATATTTATATATATAAAATGGACACCTGCACTCATGTTTACTGCAGCACAATTGACAACTGCTCATCAACTGAGTGGGTAACCTAAGTGCCCATCAACTGATGAGTGGATAAAGAAAATGTGAGATTATATATACATACACACACACACACACACACACACACACACACACACACCTTGAATACTACTCAGCTATAAAAAAGAATGAAATCATGTCTTTTGGAGCAACTTGGATGTTAATCTGACTAATTTGGGTAAAAATATTGGATAACTTCTAATTTATCAGCCTATGAGTTTTAAAAGTTTGATTCTTTCACCTACTCCTTAGTTTTAATTTGTTGTAAAACACTTTCCTGCCAGAAATTGTTTTTGTTCTTCTATCATTAGCAAATTATTCCCATTCAAGAAGCAAAAGGTCTGTAGTTGCCCAGTTCTCACTTTCATATTCCCTTTCACGTAATTCCACCCAGGAGACAGTGACCGTCGCTTTCCCCAGTTCACTTTGGAATGTGTCACACGCTAGAGTAAGTTGAAGAATGAACTCTACGTGATGGTGTACAACGAAATGATGGGGGAATATGAAAAATTAATATGGAGGGAAAGCCGTAGAAAATCATGTAGAGATAATAAGAGAAAAACCAGTATGATCTTTAATCATCTAAACTATCATGTTGCATCTATATTTTCAATATCTTTCAAAACATCAGTTAATCTAGAGCACCAGTTATTATTTTTTGAAAGAGTCAAAATTTCTTTTTAAAAACATTGACCATTCCTCCTCACCAAATGCACATATATGCAGACATATCCGTATAATTTCAAGCCATTCATGCAGCTCCTAAAGACATATGCAGAGTCTATATATGTATTTCAGTATACCATAAACTTCAAGCTAAAAATTATTAATTCAATGTGAAGAGGCATTTATGGTAATACAGGGTCTTATTGATATTACTGGTTCAGAGAGAATTTTCTTCAAGGCCAAAATATGCCAGAACACAATAAGATTCCTTACAATAAAATTTAGTTTTTATATGGAGTATATGATTTTAACTGGACAATATGTTATAGGCAAATATTTTATAATTTGCTCACTTGACAGCCAAAATTTCTTATTTAAGGCACATATTCTCTATGCCACATCAAAAACATTTCTCCTTCCCCACCATACACATGTATTTATTAATTATCCAGTTTATTCAATGAATGTAGAAACTAGGCGGGACAGATTGAGTCAACCTTATTTAGAGGTTCTGTGTAATAACAGAGTCAGAGATTTCTAGAACGCCAGTTTACTTTTCCCTAGGTATAGCCTGTCTGATGAGAGGCATGGAAAACCAAAAAGGATGGAATAAAAACACAAAAAAGTGACAGATTCAGTCATAATGGTGTTAGCTTTTGAGAGAAAATTAGACCTGGAGAGAAAGTGCAACATAAAGCAAGACAAGCCAGGGCAGAATTCTGCACATTCCAGTGAAAGTTTTCAGGCAATTCTGTCCCTGGATATACCCTTAAAGGATGTGACCCAGGTGAAACTTACCTGCTGAAGGCAACTAATCCACAATGAGCAAATTATCCTGCCTCGGGGGGCAAGCTATAATGTCAGCCACATGCTTCGGGAAGACGAAACCATGTGTTCCTAGAAGAGGAGGAAACCAGGGGCGAGCAGAGGCTTGCCTGGAAATGGATTGAAATATAAGCCCAGAAGTTTGAGCTGATTTAGAATCAGAGGGTGTTCCAATTAGGTTACTAAGTGTTTCTGACAGGCAACAGATTCTAATAAAGGAACAACAGTGGCATCGCACAAAGAGGAATTTAACAAATGTTGGCACTTTCATGTGCCCTAGGGAGATGAGTGATGAGAATGAACTTCTCAAGTTGGGCCCGTTTTGATTCCAGTGTGGTGTGGGGTAGCCGGTGAAGTGCAATGACCACCTAGTAGAAAATATTTCCTCTTCATTCCCCTAGACACTTTCCCCTTTCCACAAACGTGTGCACGTACATGCATACATGTGTTGCCCCCATCCCCATTCACATACTCCCATAAATTCATAGAAGCTGAACAGCGCTGACTTTTGGAAGGACGCCTAAAGATGTTACCACAAAATGAACCTCCCAGTTATTGAATCCAAAGAGTAGGCCCAACACTTCCATGGAATATGTATATTTATGGATAACAAGAATGGAAATGAAAGGCCTTATAATATCATTTAATATGTGTGCAAGTATATAAGTATTATAAATAAGCAAGTGAGGCCAAAGGAGGTATGCTTATACCTTGGAAATTTAAAATGCTATTACGTACCTACAATGATCAGATTATGTGAAGGGAATTGTCAAATGAATAGAAATGTCATTTTTGAAATTAAACATAGTCATTGAAATTTTTGGTTTATTTGCTTTTTAGTAAAGCTCAAGATATTATTTAAAATCAGTGTCCATGTCAATTAGAGGACAGGTAGAGGATCATGTTATAGGCAAAACATTCTACCTATGTTTTGACACTGTAGAGTATAAACCACAAATGGCTCCATAGGTAATACTCACGATCACTGACCTTTATATCAACTTCTTAGTTTCTGTTTACTTGGTATAACTATATACTTTTCTAAATGATGATTAGTCTCTAGGAGAGCAAGTTATGGCAGTCAGGGAAAAGAACAGGGCAATGAAGTTAACTTGTTAGTATGGGACCACTAATGCAGTTGCTTTGTATAAATTAAATCTTCATTCTAAATACAAGGTCAATTACTTTCCTTATCGTTATCAAAGAGCCAGTAATTTCATAAGGATGAGAGACAGGCAAACTCAGATGTGGATGTATTAATAGGAACACATACACATATAGATGCACGTAGATATATGCATAGAGCTGTCAAACATACATAGAATGTTCATTTTTAATTTAATAAATGTTTAAATATTGAATTACTTGTAAGCAACAGAAGAAGTTTGTTGGAAACTTAAATATAAGAAAAATATATTTGTAATATGTTTCCACATTTGATCATGTGATTTTATCTCTTAGTTTGGTAAATTCAAATGTTCACACATAAATATTCTAATTCTCTTATATTCTTTTTTTTTAAATTTTAGAATATTATGGGGGTGCAAATGTTTAGGTTACATATATTGCCTTTGTCCTACCCGAGTCAGAGCTTCGAGCATTACCATCCCCCAGGTGGTGTGCACTGCACCCATTAGGTGTGAATATACCCATCCCCTGCACCATGCTCCCACCTGCCTGACACCCAATGAATGTTACTTCCATATGTGCACATAAGTGTTGATCAGTTAACATCAATTTGATGGTGAGTACATGTGTTGCTTATTTTTCCATTCTTGTAATATTTCACTTAGAAGAATGGGTTCCAGCTCTATCCAGGATAATATAAGATGTGCTAGATCACCATTGTTTTTTGTGGCTGAGTAGAACTCCATGGTATACATATACTACATTTTATTAACCCACTCATATATTGATGGGCACTTGGGTTGTTCTCACATCTTTGCAATTGTGAATTGTGCTGCTATAAACATAGCTATAAACAGATGCTTTTTTATAGAATGACTTTTTCTTCCCTTGGGTAGATGCCCAGTAATGGGATTGCTGGTCCAATGTAGGAGTTACCTAGTTTATCCACTGAAATCTCCTTTAAAATGTTGTGGGCTTCCTATATATCCAACCATAGTCAAATCCATTATAGCGTTTGTCACAAACTCAATTGTAATTGTCACAATTATAGTCATAAACCTTTTCGAGGCAGGTCCTTCTTTACTTTGGCTGTGAGCCGTGATGGTGTGAGATATAAAACCTTCAGATTCTTAGAAGCCTTTTGTCCAGATGAGCGGCTCTATGAGTCACTGCCTAAGATCATTCTAAGGTCTTTACAAGAGAACTTCCAGCTTCATCCTTGATTTAATATTGACCCCGAGGCCAAGTTCTGTTGGCAGCCTTATATTTGTTTCTTTCCCTGAAGTCATTTTTCTTTGAGGATCTTTTGCTGACTGGAGAGGCTTTACTGGGTATTCTATATTCCTATTAAATTCTGATAATTACAAAAAAACCCAACCAACCTGAGCAGTTCCTTCCTTAGCCTTATTTCTCTCCTGGAACACCCTATGCACAGGTAAGACAACTGGAACTTTCAACATCTCTTCCTGGAATCTCCTCGGCCAAATCCATAAGTTTGGGGGTAGTTCTTCTGTCTTCTGAGTTACTGTGGCCAGCAGCTGCATTAGTTTTTCTGCCCACATGTGTCACTGGTTACTGTTTTTCCAGCATCCAAAGCAACTTCCTTACAACCTTTCCAGGCTCTGCTAAGCAGCCCCTTGCTGCTTTTCTGCTCCCACACTGAAAGCCAAGGGCACGTGGTTTAGGTTTTGTTCTGGGAGCACGATACCTCTATGCACAATTTCTGCACCTGCTGTTTATTGCTGTGTACAAAACACCCCCAAACGACTGGTTTAAAACAATAACTATTTTATTTGCAAACCATTCTGTAGGTCAAGAATTTGAAAACGGCTAATCGTGGATGGTGGTGTGGCTCTGCCTGGCAATGTCCAAGGTCCCAGTTAGGAGTGCTGGAGGTCTGGGGGAGGGCTGAGATGGCTAAGCCTCTCTCCTCTCCGGGTGTCAACTGAAACGGTCCGACTAGGGCCGGAGGATCCAATGAGGCCTTATTCTCGTGGTGCTGGCTGTCTGTAGGTTTGCCTTGGTTATGCAGGTGGCTTCTTTTGATACAGTGTAGCATAGCATTCTTTACATGGTGGCTGGTTTTCGACAAAATAAAAATGGAAGCTCCTCTTAAATGTTAGGCCAAAAGTCACACAGCATCCATTCTTCTGCAGTCTAATGATGAAGGCAATCCACAAGATTGTCCCAGATTCAAGAAAAGAGGTGGTAGAGGCTGTGGCTCTTGATGGGAAGAAGTAGCATGAATACATTGCTGGGAGGAGTTGTTGGTGGCCTGCATAGGCAGTCTATTGCATGTGGATCTTTAAACCAAACCTTAGCATAGGTAACTTCTATTACTAATCATTAAACATATATGTAGATATGCATATACATGAATATGTATAAATATATGCATGCATATCTATCGCCACCAAATCTCCACACATAACACATGGTATCATGTGAATACTATGCAAGTTATATTCCCGGATATCACTACCCATATTTAGAGTGTGAGAAATGGAAATTTCAAATTATATATATGTAATTTTGGTAAGTTTATTATTTTTCCCTTTTTAAATTTTTTTTTATTTCAGTTTTAAGTTTTAAAAAAATTTTCTTATTTAGAGTTGGGGTCTCGCTCTGTCACCCAGGCTAGAGTACAATGGCTTGATCATAGCTCACTGCAGCCTCTAACTCCCGGGCTCAAGCTATCTCCTGCCTCAGGCTCTCAAGTAGCTGGGGCTATAAGCGCATGCTGTCACACCCTACTAATATTTTTAACATTTTTTTGTAGAGACGGGTTCTCACTATGTTGCCAAGGCTGGTCTCCAACTCATGGCCTCAAGTGATCTTCCCACCTCAGCCTGCCAAAGTGCTAGGATTACAGGTGTGAGCCACTGCACCTGGACCAGTAAGTTTAAATTTAGATTTTAAAACCGTTCTTCAATTTGGTTATGGGAACTTTTTTTAGAAGTACATTTGGAATAACTTGAGTGTCTCAACCCTTTCAGCTATAAATTTCATGGCACCTAAACACAGATCAAATATTTCCAATGAAAATTTAATATTCAATTGAGTTGTGTTGTAAGTGTAAAATACATATCAGATATTATAGACTTAGTACAAAAAAACTAATGGAGGGTATCATTGATGATTTTTATGTTGACCTATATTATGTATTGAATTGAAATTTATATTTAAAATATTTTATATTCATTGATTTCACGTTGACTAATGGTATTTTGGATAAATTGGGTTAAAGAAAAATATTCATTGAAATTAATTTTATCCAAGGGTTTGTAAGATAGGATCCCAAAAACATACACAACCAAAGAAAAATTCAATAAACTGGACATCGTCAAAAGTAAAAACTCTACTAGTTCAAAGGACACCATCAAGAAAGTATAAAGACAACACACAGAATGGATGAAAATATTTGCAAATCATATATCTGATAAGGGACTTGTATCCCGAATATGTAAAGTACTCTTACAAATCAATAATAAGGAGGCATAGCCTAATTAAAAATGAGCAAAAGTTTTAAAGAGGCATTTTTCCCAAGAAGATATAGAAATGTCTGACAAGCACATGAAGATATACTCAACATAATTAGTCATTAGGGAAATGCAAATCAAAACCACAATGAGATACCACTTTATACCCACTAGGATAGCTAAAATAAAAAAGACAGACAATAATAAGACTTTGAGAGGATGTGGAGAAATTGGAACCCTCATATATTGCTAGTAAAAATGTAAAACGGTGCAGCTGCTTTGGAGAACATTCTGCTGGTTCCTCAAAATGTTAAACATAGAGTTACCGTAGGACAAAACAATCCCACTTTCAGGTATATACTCAGGACAAATGAAAACATTTTGCTATGGACTGAACTGTGTCCTCCTGCAAAATACATATGTTGACGCCCTAACTCCCAATGTGACACTGTTTGGAGATGGGGCTTTGGGACGTCAATAGGTTTAGATGAGGTCATGAGGGTGAGGTGTTGAGGGTGGGATTAGTGCTCCCGTAAGAGGAGACGCCAGTGAGCTTGATCATTCTCTCCCAACACCATGCGAGGGCACAGTGAAAAGGTGATATTTACAAGTGAGGAAGGGGGCCCGCACCAGAAATTTCCTCTGCTAGTACCTTGGACCTCTACCTCCAGAACTGCCAGAAAATAACGTGAAATACCAAACTCCCAGAATGAAAACAGGTAATGCTCAGAGAGATACCCTACATAACATGAACAATCCATCATTTTCAGACAGCTGATACAGAAAAGCATTGTTAAACACTTGTTAAAATGGAATTTTGTTTTTTTAAATGAATATATTGTTTGAAATCTCATTGACATTTTTAGGATCTAAAGGTGCAATAAATTAATCACTTGGCCTCTCTGTAGTGAATTCCAGGTTGGGGGTGGGGCTAGGAGTTTTAAATCTAGCAGTGAAAATAAAGACAGAAATATATATATTTTTCTACTTCCTTTTTTCCCCTACTATGTTGTGGTTTGAAACCATTTTCCCACATATCTTTTGTTGAATAAAAAATCTGGAAATTTTAGGTGGGTTTTATGAAAGTGATTGGGATGGTTTATTTAGTTTTAAAGACTCTTGTCATTAAATAACCATAGATGAGCTATTTAGCTTCACCGTGTCTGTTTATCTTAAAAATAGAATTAAGAATTGTTGTATGTGTTCATATTGTTTAGTCAGGGATATCATTCTTTGGCTTTTAAAAAAGCATTCAATGGAAAATGACTTGTGCAGAAGTTAGAACTGTTTCATTAGTTGCCTGCTATCTCCTTCTTATTTTCTTACACCTCCAGTTGCCTTGACAGTAGCGAGCTCTTGACGAAGTGTCAACATTTAAGGAGATGCACAAACCTTTGTACTTGTAATACTTTGCTCAAGTCTGGATTTGCCCATTGTACGAAACAGTTCTCTAAAGTATCTGAGTAGGAAAATTCCTTTAAAGAATTATAGATGATAATAATTATTAAAGTTCATGTTAATGTGACTTTTAGAAATAGCA
>NW_012142412.1:792934-795749 GCF_000956105.1 Propithecus coquereli
TATTCTTTTTTTTTAAATTTTAGAATATTATGGGGGTGCAAATGTTTAGGTTACATATATTGCCTTTGTCCTACCCGAGTCAGAGCTTCGAGCATTACCATCCCCCAGGTGGTGTGCACTGCACCCATTAGGTGTGAATATACCCATCCCCTGCACCATGCTCCCACCTGCCTGACACCCAATGAATGTTACTTCCATATGTGCACATAAGTGTTGATCAGTTAACATCAATTTGATGGTGAGTACATGTGTTGCTTATTTTTCCATTCTTGTAATATTTCACTTAGAAGAATGGGTTCCAGCTCTATCCAGGATAATATAAGATGTGCTAGATCACCATTGTTTTTTGTGGCTGAGTAGAACTCCATGGTATACATATACTACATTTTATTAACCCACTCATATATTGATGGGCACTTGGGTTGTTCTCACATCTTTGCAATTGTGAATTGTGCTGCTATAAACATAGCTATAAACAGATGCTTTTTTATAGAATGACTTTTTCTTCCCTTGGGTAGATGCCCAGTAATGGGATTGCTGGTCCAATGTAGGAGTTACCTAGTTTATCCACTGAAATCTCCTTTAAAATGTTGTGGGCTTCCTATATATCCAACCATAGTCAAATCCATTATAGCGTTTGTCACAAACTCAATTGTAATTGTCACAATTATAGTCATAAACCTTTTCGAGGCAGGTCCTTCTTTACTTTGGCTGTGAGCCGTGATGGTGTGAGATATAAAACCTTCAGATTCTTAGAAGCCTTTTGTCCAGATGAGCGGCTCTATGAGTCACTGCCTAAGATCATTCTAAGGTCTTTACAAGAGAACTTCCAGCTTCATCCTTGATTTAATATTGACCCCGAGGCCAAGTTCTGTTGGCAGCCTTATATTTGTTTCTTTCCCTGAAGTCATTTTTCTTTGAGGATCTTTTGCTGACTGGAGAGGCTTTACTGGGTATTCTATATTCCTATTAAATTCTGATAATTACAAAAAAACCCAACCAACCTGAGCAGTTCCTTCCTTAGCCTTATTTCTCTCCTGGAACACCCTATGCACAGGTAAGACAACTGGAACTTTCAACATCTCTTCCTGGAATCTCCTCGGCCAAATCCATAAGTTTGGGGGTAGTTCTTCTGTCTTCTGAGTTACTGTGGCCAGCAGCTGCATTAGTTTTTCTGCCCACATGTGTCACTGGTTACCGTTTTTCCAGCATCCAAAGCAACTTCCTTACAACCTTTCCAGGCTCTGCTAAGCAGCCCCTTGCTGCTTTTCTGCTCCCACACTGAAAGCCAAGGGCACGTGGTTTAGGTTTTGTTCTGGGAGCACGATACCTCTATGCACAATTTCTGCACCTGCTGTTTATTGCTGTGTACAAAACACCCCCAAACGACTGGTTTAAAACAATAACTATTTTATTTGCAAACCATTCTGTAGGTCAAGAATTTGAAAACGGCTAATCGTGGATGGTGGTGTGGCTCTGCCTGGCAATGTCCAAGGTCCCAGTTAGGAGTGCTGGAGGTCTGGGGGAGGGCTGAGATGGCTAAGCCTCTCTCCTCTCCGGGTGTCAACTGAAACGGTCCGACTAGGGCCGGAGGATCCAATGAGGCCTTATTCTCGTGGTGCTGGCTGTCTGTAGGTTTGCCTTGGTTATGCAGGTGGCTTCTTTTGATACAGTGTAGCATAGCATTCTTTACATGGTGGCTGGTTTTCGACAAAATAAAAATGGAAGGTCCTCTTAAATGTTAGGCCAAAAGTCACACAGCATCCATTCTTCTGCAGTCTAATGATGAAGGCAATCCACAAGATTGTCCCAGATTCAAGAAAAGAGGTGGTAGAGGCTGTGGCTCTTGATGGGAAGAAGTAGCATGAATACATTGCTGGGAGGAGTTGTTGGTGGCCTGCATAGGCAGTCTATTGCATGTGGATCTTTAAACCAAACCTTAGCATAGGTAACTTCTATTACTAATCATTAAACATATATGTAGATATGCATATACATGAATATGTATAAATATATGCATGCATATCTATCACCACCAAATCTCCACACATAACACATGGTATCATGTGAATACTATGCAAGTTATATTCCCGGATATCACTACCCATATTTAGAGTGTGAGAAATGGAAATTTCAAATTATATATATGTAATTTTGGTAAGTTTATTATTTTTCCCTTTTTAAATTTTTTTTTATTTCAGTTTTAAGTTTTAAAAAAATTTTCTTATTTAGAGTTGGGGTCTCGCTCTGTCACCCAGGCTAGAGTACAATGGCTTGATCATAGCTCACTGCAGCCTCTAACTCCCGGGCTCAAGCTATCTCCTGCCTCAGGCTCTCAAGTAGCTGGGGCTATAAGCGCATGCTGTCACACCCTACTAATATTTTTAACATTTTTTTGTAGAGACGGGTTCTCACTATGTTGCCAAGGCTGGTCTCCAACTCATGGCCTCAAGTGATCTTCCCACCTCAGCCTGCCAAAGTGCTAGGATTACAGGTGTGAGCCACTGCACCTGGACCAGTAAGTTTAAATTTAGATTTTAAAACCGTTCTTCAATTTGGTTATGGGAACTTTTTTTAGAAGTACATTTGGAATAACTTGAGTGTCTCAACCCTTTCAGCTATAAATTTCATGGCACCTAAACACAGATCAAATATTTCCAATGAAAATTTAATATTCAATTGAGTTGTGTTGTAAGTGTAAAATACATATCAGATATTATAGACTTAGTACAAAAAAACTAATGGAGGGTATCATTGATGATTTTTATGTTGACCTATATTATGTATTGAATTGAAATTTATATTTAAAATATTT
>NW_012142412.1:797979-845721 GCF_000956105.1 Propithecus coquereli
GTTAATAGTTTATATTGAAATAGTCACAGTGTATTTTAGTATATATTGTCTCCTTTAATATATGTGTATAACCATTCCACTTGGCTCACTTTCATAATTTTCCAATCAATTGCTTATATTCCTACTCAGAACTATAAAGCCTTTTGTAGAACACTATGTACGACAAATGAAATGCCCCCGGTGTATTGAGATGACTGGCATTGCAAAGAAACATCTAAAACGTAAATGCTAAGCTGCTAGAAGACTCCCTGGCTTTCCTGCATCTAAATTCATCAAACTCCTACAATCCCACCCAAATCTAGTGTCCTTTATCAGAACCTATATTATACCTCATTCTGAGAGCTACTGAAATTATCTCCTTCCCCAGGAATCACTTCCTGTCAAGGGAAAAAAAAAAAATGCAGAGTGGACTCTTGGATTTATACTGTCTGAGTTCTAGGGCTTTTTCTGAAAGCTGAGAATGCAAAAAGTGCTGTAAAAAGCGTGTGTTATGTTGGAAAACAGCAATGATTTTTATCCTAACTCGATGAAATTTCTCCTTTGCCTCCTTACCATCATCTTCCCACTGATGAATAGATACCTCTGTGCTCAATGCTTTCTTATGGAAAACCAGCCTGTGGCATACAGCGTATTGAAAGAACTCTTGGTTGGGGTTCAGGAGACAGGTTATAGTTTTCAATTTTATTATTGTGACACGCTTTTTAAATTTTTTATGAATCTGTATTGTTTCTACTATTTTACTCTATGCCCTATTACCTGTAGAAATGTTTGCTACACAAAAAAGCAGAGGACAAAAAAAGGCAAATTATTATATTTTTAGTTTCAAAACATAGATCCAGCCAAAAAATGAAAAAAATTGGAACAGTAGTTATTTTTTTTTTTTCCCCAGACTGGCTAAAGATTTCTTAGGAAGGGAAGACAGGGAGGAAATCCAGGGAGAAAGAGAACGTCAATGCTCAGCTTTGGAGATAAAGTTTCATGCCCATTCCTCTCCACTCGGCCAAGTTCATAACGGGTAGAGGAGTAGACAACAGAATCCCATGATAGGTTTGAGGATCTGAGAATAGAAATGATCTTTGTACCCTTTCTGAATAGAGACTGGAGATCAACAGGACCCCAAAGCGGGCAGAAGGGTTTCAAATAGTGTCACAGAGTTCTCATGAGCCTCTAAGATTGCATCAGAGAAAAGTAAAATTATTACTTCCATCCATGAGAACAGCATGGAGGAAAGAAAAGATTTTAGACATTCCCAATGCATTTCCCACAGGCACTATGTGGCATGGAATTTAACTAAGTGGTCTAGGACCCCAGCGAGCTTCCTAGTCAGTGTGAGGAGGAGGGAATTCTCTGCTGCAAGGAAATGCAGATACCTTAGTGGTACCTGCATGAATATGTGAATAGTCCAGGAATTCTTGTTAAAGCTTTGACCGGGTGTGATTTTCTGAACTCCAGTCTGATTCTTTATATCATACGGGGATGCCTCTTTTAATCAATATCTCCCAGGAACATTTACCTACTTTCTCCTGCTTTAATACAGAAGAAATAACAGAAAGCTACTCCCCTTTTCCCCTCTATTAACGGAAGCTGGATTTTGCTCAGGTCCCAAGTCACCACACATTTCAGGAGAGGGAGGACCCTTACCCGCTCCAGCTGGTCAATGTCAATCGTCCTATGACAGTGGTTCTCAAACTGTGGTTTCTTAGGTCTGCAGTGCCACAGTCTCATGGTGCAAATCTTTGAGCTTCATCGCAGACTTGCTATATGGGCAACCCCAGGAGTAGAGTCCAGCGATCTGTGTTGTAATAAACCCCTCCAGGCTATTGAGTGATGCATGCTGAAGCCTGAGAACCATGGTCAAAAATAATCATGGCAACTCTATTCTCCCTGTCAATTATTGGTTTAGGATGAGTCTATGGTACAATTCTGGCCATCAGAATCTGAAGGGAACAGTGGAGGGCTTTTCTGAAATTTTCCTCACTCTTAGAAAGGGAACTGTGGGAGGGATGTACCCTCTTATCCCCTTCTTTTTCTTTTTTTTTTTGAGACAGAGTCTTGCTCTGTTGCCCGGGCTAGAGTGCTGTGGCGTCAGCCTAGCTCACAGCAACCTCAAACTCCTGGGCTCAAGCAACCCTCCTGCCTCAGCCTCCCGAGTAGCTGGGACCACAGGCACGCACCACCGTGCCCAGCTAATTTTTTCTATATATTTTTAGTTGTCCAGCTAATTCCTTTCTATATTTTTAGTAGAGACGGGGTCTCACTCTTGCTCAGGCTGGTCTTGAACTCCTGAGCTCAAACGATCCGCCTGCCTCGGCTTCCCAGAGTGCTGGGGTTACAGGTATGAGCCACTGCGCCTAGCCAATCCCCTTCTGAAACTTGAAATTGTTGTTTGACCATGTGAGTTGCTGCAGCAATTTGTGTGATGATGAGGGCACAAGGCTGAGCATGAAGATGAACACAGTGAGGAAAAAAGAACGAGTGGATGGAAGACGCTTTGCTGTCGTTTGACACTGCTCAGCTGCCAGCCTCACCAACTCTGCAACCTCCCTATCTCTGGATATCCGGTTGTGTGAAATGAAACATTTTCCTTATTGTTTAATCTAGCTGAGTCAGCTTTTCTGTTAATTGCAATAAAAAACATAGAACCTGTTCACGGTCCGAAGAAGGACCTATTGCGTCACTCAGTCTTCAGTGTGATTTTAGACCAATTATTATCTCTTCCGAGAGCATTTGTATTTGAGGTCCTCTATTTGTGAATGAAGGACGTGTGCCCTGATATAGGAATATGAAGCATCAGAATAGAAATAGGGAATGACAGGGTGGTGATTTTATGTGCACCTGTGTGTCTCAGTGTGGGGTGGGGGTGATTTCTAGATGGCCACCTAGGCTGTTCTGGAAGTATTCTCTAGCACTAAGCATTTTCAAAGATGCATTCTACATCTATGGCTCAAGGAGAATTTTATATTCCTAACATGCAAAACTGCTTACAATATTTTATTTTGAAAATAAAAAAAATAATTCCAGTTGTTTGAAAAATGATTTTTCCATTGTATTTTGGCAGAAGGAGAACAGGCATAAAGCACGTGGGAAATCGATGCCCCCACCTTTCTGGAAGAAAGCATTGTAGGAAATATCTTCATACATCCTGGGGGTTAAACTGGGTGTCCCATTATTCTGGTCCAAGGCAGACTGAGAGGGACCACCCACTGATGACAAGATAAACACGACCCCCCACAGGAGAAGGATGAAAGAGCAAGACAAGACTGGTGGCAATTGGTGTGTTTCTCTTAGCCCCAGGCCGGGGAGGAGTGAAAATGCTTGGAAATGCTTGGCTCCCAGAAGAAGTCTGTGACAGCACAACATAATTTATAAAATAATTAGGCATAGGTTTTGACTGGTATTTTTGGATATATAAGTCTGTCAACTGTCAAAAAGGGAATATTTTTCTCATTGGTTTAACTAAAGAACAACCTAATTTTCTAGGAAGTGCACGGGTATCAGTATAGCCAGAATGTGTGTCAATGGTACCCACTCTAGGCATAGGGCGCAGTTGCCCCCACCTTTGGAGCCATCCAAAGAGATACATAAATTTCATCCAAAGAGATGTGTTGACCTGCAGTTCCTTGTAGCACATAATTGTCAACAGTCGACATACTTTTGGAGAACTCATTTTGCGAGCACGTCATCCCTTTCCCTAACTTCAGTCTAATCCTTGGGTAATTTTAGGACGCTATAACCACATTTAAAGAAGCGTATGCCTTGAGGGAACTTGCAGATGGCCTCAAACAAAGACTTGTTTTTCTCTTTACACTTCTATTATCTGCTTTGCAGCGATATTGGGCATCCTCTTTACCCTTTGCTCTGAGATCATGATGGTATCCCCAAAGTAGAAGGCAGCATGCTAAGGGATTGGCACAACTCAGGGATCAACTTGCTGGAGTTCCTAGACCTTTCAGTGCACTCCAAGTTTCGGCTAAAATCATCTTTAAGATGAACACAGATAGGTTGCAGAATAGAATATAAAATAGGCATGAAATTTTTCAATAAAATACGATACTTCAAAGATACATCTTGGTTTTAGAAGCCTAACGTGTTTTTTATATCTGGAAATAAGGACTCATTCTTCTCTTCCATCAGGAGTAGGAAACATTGAGAATATGGCTTTGGAAAACTGGGTTCCATAACCCAGCACAGCCACAAGCAGGTCTGGCTGGATTAGCCCTGCCAGGTGGCTATGCACCCAGGACTCACTTATAACTTAAGGTTATTTGCCCATGATACATTTTTGGGTCTTTGCATTATCATGACTCTCTAATTTGAGCTCCACTATCTTTTTATAATGTATTCTCTGGATTTACCTACACTAGTTTCTGTAATTTTCTTCTGCAGAGACCCATAAGCACCCTCAGATCTTTGCCAATGTGATCCACAACCACCACCACCATCCCCCAAACCACCCATCGCCTGAACTAACTTCGTTTTTCATGTTTGTGACCTTCAGGAAATTTCTTTTCTTGGTGACTTGGTCCCACACGTGTTACGTACTGTGCTATGCACTTTCTGGTCTGTATCTCACCTAATATTCATGACCAAGCCGTGAAGTAAATACTGGAAAATGTGTTTAGGGAACAGAGCTCGTGAATGGTAGGTGAACAATCTAGAGCTAGTGAATGGTAGGTGAATAATCTATGCTTGGTTATGTCGGTTGGGAGTGGGGGAGCAGAGTGGAAAAGAAAACCAGTTGGTTTATTTACTGTAGTGAAGAATAAGAAACATGTCAGATTGATTGACACCTTATAAATTCAGCAAACTAATTGAATTTATCACTTTTAACAAGACGTCTGAAGTGCCAAGAAACTTCACCATGCAAAGTTGACTGATGTTTGCAGTGATAATAAAACTAAAAGATGTTTGTATACAAAGTGCAAATGTCAAGGGAAAGTTACCACGGGGCTCTTCTGTTCAGTGTAAAATTCCATTCCATATGACTTCATGGTAACTTCAGAATAAGTTACCTTGAGCTAAGTCAACTGGATACAATGTCAGAGAAACCCAAATAGTATGAATATCAGAATTTTTGAGCAACATGCAGGTTCAGGCTTCCATTGTTCAAGAATAATACTGACACGGGGATATTTTCTTAGCAATTTCAAGAAAAAACACTATTGCTTATAACAGTTATTCTTTAATATTCTAAATATTTTGTATAAATTTATGTCTTAGGTCTAAACGTCCAGATCCTATAGCGATACGGACTAATAGAATTGGCCCCAATGTTGTCAAATAAAAACTTAACAGAACATTTCTTAAGGTCCCAGTGGGAGCTATTAATATGTGCTGTTAAGGGAAAAAAGTACAAGTCATCATTGCTGTTTCCCCAGATCGTGTGCCTTAGTTAGGGGTATACAGAGGTGTGCACACATATGTCTGTGTGTGTGTCCAGATGAGCATAACTCTGCTTTAGGGAAGCTCAAGGGTATTTTATTTTTTAAGATGAAAATTTTGAAAATATTTGATTCATAGACTATTCATATACCCTGCACCCAAATATGCCAGGATTATTTGTAGTGTATCTTAGGAATAAAATAACAATAATACAAATGTGGACACTCCACTTCCGACCCTCCCTGAGTTTTCTTCCAACATTGCTAATGGTCCTGTTATTAATATTTCTGCACTACAGAAATACAAATGAACCCACGATTGATTTCCACTGGGATTTCTCTCTCTTCACTTCCCCCATCCCAGTGCAAGAGACTCATTTGGACTGTCACTCCTTTATCTGACCCTAGTTTTAAATAGTGGAAGAAGTTTTTAAATATAATGAAATCCTGTTCCTATACTGGAGGGCCCATGTGCTTTAAGAAGAAAGCAGACTCTTTACCTCTGAGCTTTGCATTGCAAAAGGACCAATTTTACAGTAGTATCATATTGAATAACAGGCAATAAGCCTAATTGAATCACAGTCATTATGGGTTGAATAAGGAACAGTGAGTAGCTTGTTTCACCAAATGCTACGCAATCTACTCTGTGCCTATTTAGACTTAATGTACAGACCCAGGTCAATTACTATGGTTCTTTAGTAGTTTACAACCTCCTCATTGATGAAAGGGTAATGGGGATTCTGGAAATAGGGACTTGTCCTGGTTAAGCAACTCTTGAACCCGTCTTTGGTGACATGTGTTAATGCAAAATAGCTAACTTTTATCAACAGACATCCAGTGAATGTGTGAAACAAGGTGTATGTTTACTGTGAAAGTTTCTATCAGGGATTTTGCAGAGTGGAAGAAACATATTTTACTGCATACTCCTTTATCTTGATAGAAACACATTAAGTGAAATGGGAAAAATTAATGAGGACCCGTGATGTGCAAGCACATTTCTCTCAAAAATTAAAAAGAAAAAAAACATTTATGAAACCTAGGAAAGTAGAATGTTCTTAAGAGAATGAAGAAGGAGATTTTTACAAATTGAAAATACAAATGTACCAAAGAAAAAAGTTCAAAAACAGCAGCTCCACAGTTTCATCAAATAGCATACAGTCTATACATTCTGTGAAAAAGGAGTTATTGGTTATGGGAATATCCAAACAACTGATCAACATACAAAAATCAGACTGTTTGCTTATTGTTTTGTATTGTAAACCAGACACCTACGTGATTGATTTGACCTATTTGATTTTTATTGCACATATATTTTTTATTTTTCTAGGTTGTTTTGGCATCAAACAGTCAGTTTTCCTAAATAAGAACATCCAGCCTTTGTTGTCCAGAGCTGTCCCCTCAAAATTCATTTGTAAATCAGTGAGTAGTTCGGGACCAGAGAATCAATGTAAATAAACAGTCAGAAGCTCTCCTGTGTGGCCCACAGCAGTTTGCTTGGTATATAATGTGCTAAAATGGAATTGGAAACTTCATAATCCCGAGTTTCATGAAAATCACTACTTTTGGTCTGACTTCAGCTGTGAATATCTCTGATTCCAACTTCTAGATTCTTCTGAGACCTTGCTGAGCTTTTCTGCATCTACACCCTGGAATCACTTGAACCTTCACTCTGAAAAGAGCTGGAGATTTCATCAAGGGAGAGTCCAGGCAGTTTTGAAGAGTGAGAAACTGAAGGTGGGGAAAGGGTGGGATGAGTGACCAGCAGCTCTGACACCAGGAGGCACGAAGGCTGCTGTCCAGCGCGTGGCTGAGCTGTAGCAGAGCCTGTGCAGCCGTGTATGTGCTTACCAAAATAGCCTCTCAGACTGCGAACCAAGTAGAAGCAGTAACAGGTGCTCTAAAATAGAAAACCACGATTCTATAGAAAGCCCCAAGTTTGCTCTCCTTTTGTCGACTTTCACAAACCCATTGGTGGGAATTCGATGCCCTCTTTGGCCATGAGCCCAGGGCTGAATGCGGGTGACTGTTCCCGCTGTGCAGTAATGCAGGATTGTAAAAGAAACAAACGGCAGCACATCTTTACCCTAAAATTTGGCATTTTGTTCATCATGGATGTCTTGCTTTAATTTTAATTCTTTAATATATCACTCACGGTTAAATATCTCAACCTGATTACTGAGCATTTTCGGCGCCTCTTAAATTGTGTGCCCCGGGCAAGTGCCTTGCTCACCTCCTCTGAATACTGGCCTTGCCAGCATTTGTCCTGAGTCAGAAATTGTCCACATTTGAAAATGTCTGAGAGCTTCAGTATCGACCCAATTTAAAAAAACAGGAAGGACAAGGAGGAGTAAGAGGAGGGAAAAAGGAGGAGGAGGAGGAGAAGGAGGAGGAGGAAGAGGAGGAGGAGGAGTGCTGGAAACTTCTCAAGGGTTGTATTACTATAAAACCTACTATACCCAAGTAGAACTTTCATTTAGGGACTTCAGAGATGTACCTGTATCCTCCAAAGAGTGTTGGCAGGACAGGATTTAAATCAGTGTTTCTAAGGTGCCTTTAGTGCAATTTGTTTCTAAAACAAAATTAAACTCCAAGGAAAGGCAGCACATGTGCTGTGTAGAATTGGACATGACAAAAAGCCTTGGCTGTGCCTTTTGACTGTGACCTGAAAATGTCAGTCCCACAGCATGAGGTGTGCTGCACTCTTGGTGAGAAATCGGAACAAGTGGACATTGGCCACATTCAATGGGGCCTGTTCAGATTCGGCCACAGGGACAAACAAGGAATAAAGATTAAAAATAAGTTATGCTTCTTGTCATCAGCCAAAGGTACTTCTTAAGTTCTAATTGTGCAGTGCAAGGTTTTAAGTGTTTTAACAAACGAGTGGTATCCAGTCTCTTCTGGTGAAGCCCCAAACACAAACACAGACACCTAGCTGACAAAAATATAGCATCTAATGATTGGCCTAAAATAAACCAATGAAAAGCCTAACGTATGTGGAGTTGAACAAACAAAAATAGTATATGTGGCAAACACATAGAGGACCACTGCAAGTCTTGAATTTTGTTTTGGAAAGAGTCCAGTTTTCAAATTTTATGTCTCATTGTCTCCATAGTTACCTCTGTAGCTCAATTGGGCACATCAATATGTCAAAAATACACCAGATTGGCAAGGTCGGCATTGCCTACGTGGCATATTGTGAGGAGTTATAAGGAGGATACTCTCCCTTTCACAATAACATTCCTACATTCCTCTTCTCTGCAGTGGTCAACATGGCAGTACTTTCATCTCAGTTGTGAGGATTAAATTTATGCAGAACTGTGGTGGA
The DNA here is from genome assembly GCF_000956105.1 of Propithecus coquereli. Classification (NCBI taxonomy): domain Eukaryota; kingdom Metazoa; phylum Chordata; class Mammalia; order Primates; family Indriidae; genus Propithecus; species Propithecus coquereli. The sequence goes on from NW_012142412.1 coordinate 806,686, forward strand.
CAGTCACTGCTCACCAAACATTGTGCCAGGAGCCAAAGGCTTCCAGATCCAAAGAGATCACAAACCTACTTAGTTTTGGAGGGAAACAATTCTCTGAAATTCTTTCACAAAACCACACTCTTTATTTCAAAAGTAGAGATGAGGTTTAAAAGACAAATACTTTGGTAAGAGGGGCGCATGAGCCTACATTCAAATTGTTCTATTATTAGTGACCAAGACAGATTATTTCACGATCTCACATTTTGTTCCTGGAAGGTCAGTGGATATTTAAAATGAGATGGAGAATGAATAGAGGAAGCACCAGGGAAGAAAAAAAAAAAAAGATAAGAGGAAAGATCAAGGGGGCACCAGGACATATTTTGTCTCTTTAGCTTAGCTTTGGACTGGCCCAGAATCTGGGGGTGAGGGACGAAAAGCCATAATTGGAGTTTGTACGATTGGAAAGAGGAACAGCTGTAGTAGACATAATTGTCCAAAATCTAAATAGTTATTATCAAGGGAGGATCTAAAATAGTTTTGTAAATCATATACCTTACTTAAGATCAGAATATTTGCTTGACTAATTCTATCATGCTATTTTAAATATACAGAGGAAGTTTCTAATATTTTGTAGGGAAAAAAACATAAAGAAATAAGCATTAGTCCCAAACTAAAATAAGTCAGGTATAATAGGTAAGAAAGCAAACAATTGCCTTGTTTAGAGAAGAGCGTTTTATCCTTCACAGGTCTGTAAAAACATACTTGACAAATGTATAACTTTTGAATCACGGAGGTTCTGTGCAGTTATTTTAGCATTGTGCATGATAAAAGTTTAGTTGTATAAAACTGAATATAGCGAAGTGTTAAGATATTTTGCCAGGATTAAGCTAATCCTTCTCTACCACAAGGAAAAATAGTTGCCAATAAACTCTCTATTTTTAACAGCTACTTGAGAGAGACAAGATGAGACTTATAAAAATCCCTTTCAAGAACTTTTCCAGTACAATAACAGTTTACACCCAACACATACATAAATACATTTCAAAAACTTTGACTCTGCCAAGTTACAAAGTCTGACTTGTTAGAGTTACATCATGTTTTTAAGGCATGTTTGAAATGAAGCTTATCATACATCAGGCTTCAGTGAATCTAGAAGGATTGTCCTTTTTTTCCCCAGAAGCTCAATGGCCTACCTTCCCTTTGAGTTTTTCAGAGAATTATTTCAGTATCAAAATCATACACACACAATGAAAAGCGATGGTTTTTGTTGCTCGTGGGGGGATATATTGTTTTTACTAATTTCCCACATACTGTACAATAAGGCTCCCCTCCCATAGCTTTTATGATGCTGATATTGGCATGCAGAGATACAAACCACATAGAGCCTGTGTTCCAGGATTTGCTTATGGGGAAGAAAATTTAAATGAGTGGTGAGAGTGAAGGACCAAACAACAGACAGCTCTGAAAGAGCTAGCCCAATAGCAGGACTGATTTTGAAAACAAGAGACCTATCTACAAACAGTTGCACTCCATGCATATTTTCCTTGCTGACACAGACGTAGTTTACAAAGGTGGGCTCTGGAGCCAGAATACCTGGGATGAAATACCACCTCACCAATTTAGAATAGTGTGATCTTGGGATATATTTCCAACCCACCCTGAGCTTATTTTGTCATGTTTTTGTAATCTCCTAAACACTTCCTTCATAGAAATTATCACTGACTGTAATTATACTCTAGGTGTGACTATTTAACCATTGTTTATCATTTCTAATAAAGCAAAAGCTTAATGACTGCAGGTTCTGTCTGTCGAGTGCACCATCATATTATTGCTGACTTTGCTAAAGTCTGGCATTTTGTAGGTCACTCAGTAGAAAGTTGTAAATAAATGAATGAGTGAATGAATGAATGAGACTTTCTGATATGCCGTCTTTCCAGCAGAGTTTTACCTGACATCAGAGTGGTCCTGTCAATTATGGACTTGGGCTGTGTAAGTGATCTTTCTAAGATGCATTCTTTCCTGAAATTAAATCATATCTTTTCCTTACTTAAGTAGGACCTCATCCTGTTTGAGTGGGCATTGCTAAAATCTGTTTTTGTGACCCTTTTTTTCTTTTGCTTCAGGAACTAAATAATGCCTTTCTGTCCACATATTCTTTCTATGTACATGTTAATATATATAATCCATTTACTATCTAATCTTGCTGGCCTGGAATTCATTTTATCTTTTTAAGGTGACTTTGCATATTTTTATTGGGTTCATTAAATTTAAATGTTAAAGTTTGTTTCTCAAATGGCATTTGCAATGACTTTAGAGGTAGAAATAGGAGCTTCAATGTGTCCCCTACATGAAAACAATATGAGTACATCTACCTTTATTATGGCCATCTATTTGTAGTGAAAAATACAATATTGACCATAATTGAATAAATAACATGCTATTATACTAGGGCTTTGTGAATGATAAAAGATGATGCCGAATAATTTAAAGGTAGTTTGTTTTTTCACAAAAAGAAAGAAATACTTATCAGGTCATATTTCCTATCAGGTACAAGGCAAGTTTCTAGATGCTGTAATACTATACTAGTACTATAACTATTAAGAGAAGGTTAAATTGAGGTTGAAGTGTTCCTAAACTAGCAACAAAAGGAAAGCCTGACACGTATTTTTCATTTATTCTTCCTCTTTCGTTCCCTTTTTAATATCTATCTTCCAATTCTTAATTGCAACGTCAAACATGTCAATCTTAGATTACAAAGTCTATAATGTATGCATATCTGAACATATTTCACAATCTCAAAACCTCCTTTTATTGATAGACATTTCTAAATAGCCAACTTCTTTACCTTTACTGGTAAGCTGATTAGGCAAATGACATGACTGGAATTCCCTGCGTTCTAGTTTATCCTCACAAGATATTTGTAATAGATGTGGCTGAAGATTCTTTCATAATGTGTAAATTAGTCGTAGGAATTACCTCCCAAAGTTAGTAGTTGTTGGGTTTTTAAGACAAATCAATCTGAAATTACAAAATGACTTTCTAGTTTTTGAAGATATGTGAACTTTCTATGGAAACTCTCTGTAGTAGAAAAAGGTTTTATATTTTTAGTAAAAAAATTTTTTTTTTAAATATATTTAAGGAGTCTTTGATAGTCTAGAAGCACTTTTTAATAAATGTTAATAGTGCCATTTTGATTTTATTACCATCAATTCAAGAGTTCCACTTTTGTTTATAGCTGAGTAAACGCTAATCGGATTAAACTTCTTGCAGATAACTATATACTCTGTATTAAACACAAAGGAAAAAAAAAAGCCTCTGTGAGGGCGTTGGAAACAGGCCCAAAGCAGGCAGATGCAGGAGGCAAGTCGACACTGGGGGAACAGAACTGCGTGGTGTGAGTTTCTTGCTTTTATGGCTTGAGACTGCTGGAAGGCCCCAGCATACAACAAGATGAACTTCTGACTGGTTAAAACTCAGTGGAAAGCTAGTACACTCTGGCTCCAAGAACAAGAGCTCCGAGTTTGGAGCAACCACAGTTGCTGCAAAGTGAGAGGGTAAAGGAGAGCCAGAGTGGGGAACTCTGAATTTTGCGTACAACCATTAGTTAGTATGACTAATAGATGACTCTTCTACAACTAGTCACATTGTAATATCCACTGGGAAAGGTGCTAGATCAAAACAGAGCTGGACTGTAAATCAGTCTAATTCAACCTGTATGCTATAGTTGACCAATAATAGCATGGTCATATGCTGCAAGAAATACAGCCCCCTCCTCTCAAAGACAGCCTACACACCAAAGATTTTAGTAACAGGCTTCTGATTCTGTGACTATAATTAGTCCTTGTCTACCTAGTAGAGCAATCTGGAAACATCCATTTTGAAGTGCATATTTTTAGGTACAGCCATGACAATTTATTGACTAGTAAAACAATGTTACATATGACTTGAAGAGGAAGATATTTCATTATCCACCACTCTTTCATTGCATTTCTAATATCAGTACACTGAAAAACTTTGATTTTATATCATGAATTTACTCATGGGTCTTGAATTTTTCATCTACCGCATCCTTTGTCCAAAGAATTCATTCAATGGCACCGATCTCTGTAGCTGAATTACTGCTCTGCTTTCTAATGTGACTTAATTATATTTCTTCTTGCAATTTTTCTCTTTCCTCCATCAACTCGGAATTGATATACAATTTGGAATTGAAACTTCAATTGTAGTTGATATACCAGCCAACTTTCTCTGTTAGATGCATCCACAGGGAGCCCAGCCCAGTATTAAGTGCATAATGGATGTTTAACAACTGTTGAATGAATACATGAATGGATGCATAATTAAATGTCCTAGAGAAAACCAAGACAGTTTTAAAGAGACTAGAAAGGGAGTGATTTCACGGTCAGGAATTTTCTTTGCAAGATCCAGACACCAGACTGAGCTTTGTCACCGTCTTTCAGAAGAGCCATAGAGTATAATATTCCTTTCCTTCTTTTTTTTAGAATACCATTTTCTCTGGATTTCAGGGAAACAACAATAACAAAAACTCAAGTTCTCCCCCTTCCTTGCTAAGTGGGAGACAAGAGTCCGTGAAGGTAGACAGACTGGGGTTTAAATTTTGGCTCTGATATTTATTAATCACATGACCTTGTGCAAATTCGCTATCCTCTCTGAGTCTGTCCCCTCCATCTATAAAGTGAATGGATTGCTCTGGGGATTAAACGAGACAAAAAAATGAAAAGCTTCCAAAAAAATAATACCTGGTGCATAGTGATAATTATAACTTAGTCTTATTGTACTTTACTCTATGTTAGGCACTTTATATTTAATACATGTTATTTCAGAAAATCCCTCTAGCTGGGAAGTACTATTTCTAGCTTCATTTTACAGATAAAGGAAAAACTTAAGACTTAAAGAATGATTATTTGTCAACTCTAAGTCATTGGGATGCCCACTGAGACTTCCGTAGTGGACCGCGAAGATGGGTCATGTCCACTTCTCTGTGTTACCTCTTTAGAAGGTAGTCAGGAGATGAAAGCAGTTATCAGCATCACCACCATCATCATTATATTGTCCACGTATCTTATTTATGAAACAGTAGAGCACCATTTATCCTTATTTTAAAAGGTGACTATAATCAACTTCATAGGATTGGGATACTGGAGGTTGGGAGATGGTTAAAGTTGTCTTTAACCAAAAGTCAGTGAAGATCTGTGTGTCTCCATCTTCTTTGCAAAGTCCACAAAATCTGAATTCTCACATGACACAAATCAGAGGACTATTTCGTTTTCCCCCAGAGTAATGTTTTTTTAAACTGCTTGCTAACTCTATAGGAATTTACATTTCTGTGTGTCATAAAGATGTTTAGAATATGCCTAAATCAGTAAGGATAAATTTCCACCAGAGCAGCCATATTCAGACAATGGTTTGTTTTTTAAGAGCTCATCTAAAAAACACACTGTCAACTATCGGGTAGTGTCAACTTGGATGGCTTTGGGGTTCGGTCGATCATGCTAATATTTGAGATCCTGGTTCCAGGAAGTCTAGTTTTATCTGACAGATTGGCCACTCCAATAAAGGGCTGCCCTCACACTTCACCCCTGTTTGGCAACTGCATATAAAAAGGGATATCCTGAAAAGTGACATTTTTTAGAGACATTACTGTTCATTGTCTTTAGGGATTGCCTGAGAGAAGACAAGTTATGCACTTTACCTCCACACTCCAAGGCTGGCTTCATCAATTTTCCCTTTCCATAAAGATGTCTTAGCTGTCTCTTGATCTAATTTATGCTTGTGTTCTTATTAGGCAATTTACTTTCCTGGTTTAACATCCCAAACAAACAAAACCAGCTCTCCTGGGAATCTTTCACTCTCTTTATTTTATAGCATTTCTTAAAGTTTGTATCACAGAACTAAATATTTTGTACTCCTTTATCAAATGATCAAATACTATCTTAATTCTAACCATGCTGTGGTAGGAGTATTTCCTGTTATTAAAAGCTCAGTGAAAAATTTTGTTGGTGTTTTTCATGCATTAAGTATAAAAATTGAACATATTAAGGTTAGGAAAAAAGTCTTCAGCAGCTTGGAATCTCTAAAAATAGATACTATTAACTAAAAATAATAAAAAAAGTCAAGATTATGGTATTATTTTCTCATAGTATGGGTTTGAGCTACAGAAAGAAGTTTTTGGCTGGTTCCTAAGTGGTGGGATTGTATTTTTATTATATTTATGTTTACCTTTCCCCATCCCTACTAATTAAGTTTATAGTATTATTTTTATCTAATTATGTGTAGGTTCAGTTAGGTCAGAGAAATAAAAACATACCATCAAAATTTCTGAGTTTTAATCTTGCAATTTGCATCTGACATGGCGAAAAAATGGTGAGGAATGTGAGTAAAACTGGTGTTTTGCAATGCTAGTTTTCACCTTTGCCTCACGAGCTTATTGTAGTACAGCTAGATCTTAATTGGTTATTAAGAAGAAAAAGAATAGATATTTTTCTATTGTAAACTCTTGCAAACACGGGAACCGATAACACCGTGAGGCTTACCTCTTATGTATTTTATTTTATTTTGCTATGGAAGAATTATTTCAGACTTTATCTGTTGCATTTAAAATGTTACCTCTGTATCCTAAGACTAAAGACTGTGGTATATCTGACACTGTTTGTGGGCAAAAAGGAAATTCTTCCCATAGTCTGATTGAAATTGTGAAGAAAACTGATCTCCAAGGGGTCAGGTTTTCTAAAAGAGAGGACACGTGGTTTGAGAGAAGCAGGACTTGGGAACCTGAACCTCTGTCCCCCATGACCTGGACATCGTGCTTTGTCCCAACTTGTCTTCTTCACTGTTTTAGGAGCTGCACATCCTTGGCTGCCGTCGATGGGTCCAGTGATGGATTCCTGGATTTAGGTAGGCCAATTGGGACATTTAGGATTTTCCAAACTGGAATATGAGAGAGAGAGAGAGAGAGAGAGAGAGAGAGAGAGAGAGAGAGAGAGACAGAGAGACAGAGAGACAGAGAGAGAGAGAGAGAATCCACTCTTTTCTAGTGGTCAAAGCTAAAAGGTGTACACAGGTTGTCAGTGCCTGGGCTTCTAACCCACAGGGAGTGTGAGATAATGAATGTATATTGTTTTAGACTAAATTTGCGGGAATTTGTTATACGGAAGTTGATAGGTAATAAGATGGCCCCATGTTCCCCGCTAAGTGGTGAAAGCTAGTTTGCAGTGTTGGAAACAGGTAGATGTGCAGAGAGAACATACCCCCAGGTGACCTTCTGAGTTTCAGTTCCAGTTTCTCTTGAAGCCTAGCTGCATCTTTGCTCTTTCCATAACTTAACTTTCTAACCCTCCCATATATTCTGTGAAAGAATAGGTCCCCTTTTTTCCTAAGCCAGTTTGGTTTTTTCCAAATCTTTTAACCCAATGAAGCCCAGTGTGCTCTACTTACAGAGCTACCAAGTACAGTAACAAAGAACCAAATCCTTTGAAACTTTCCCTATTTCTAGCTGAGCACTGAACCTATGAGACAGGAAACTATCCAGATGAAATGGGAGATGTTTAGATAATCATCTGAATGTTTGGGGTCTGAATTTGTTAAGCTCTTGTGTATTTCTGAAAAGCCCAACCAAGGAGTCATTCAGCCCAGACTGGTAGATGCGTCTAGGTGTCTGTGTATCCAACGATACACCTACAATGTATAGAAGACTAATCTGATGTTTCACCTTTTAAACTGATGTTTCCATGTTGGCTATAGGCTAAGATTAAAAGTAGCAATATCCAAAACATTGGCTGTTCCCCTTTGACTTAATTTAGTGTTATTTAATTTTATGAATTTTGGTAATTGCCAGGTTTAAGAAACATGGAAAGCCTTGTAGCCCCTTTTATTTCACTTTTCAAAGCCTCCCTCTATTTTCCAAAAATTTAATTTGAGCACAATTCACCTCAATCATCAAAATTATTGCATCCTCACCACTGAGTGAATAGCAATAATCTTCTGGTTAAAAAATTCCTACATGTCTTTCTCAGTCTTCTTATATACAGTGGATGATAGAAATATTGCGAAACACAAAGGGGTAATTTCAGCATAAACCCTGTGAATTTAGCTTGATTCTCCAAAATTACTTAATAACATTATAGTCTTATAGTTGATTTTATGCTTTTTATTCCTGGACATAACATCAGCTCATTTGATCCTTTCTTCTGTCTCTTCTGCCCTCCTCATGACAGAATGCTAGAAGTTGGCCACTACAATGATATTGTTTGGTTGTGCTAGGTATCAGTGTTATTTTAGAAAGACAAATCTGGGTGGAAAACAAGCAAACAGGCAACATTTCTTTCTCAACTGCACTGCATGAAGAACATCAGTGATATGTACATAAGACTGGGAAGGAGTGGGACGTGGAAGGCTTCTCCTGATTACACTTTCTTTTGTGAAGTTTGTTCTTAAAGGCAATGAGAAAGACAATTTGTGGGAAGATCATCATCATTTATTCATTTATCTATTTGTTCAGAGATTGTTCACTTAAATATTAAACACAGATATGTGAACCACATGCTTAATAAATACTACTTGGTGATAAACAAGTGGGAGTCTGGAAGTACATAGAAGAACTGAAATTCATGAATGTACGTAGATGCTATTGGACACATCCTTTCCCTCCCTTCATTCAAAAAATTCCCTCTCTTTTGTGTGCTGTCAAGCAAGTCTTTACTATGTAACAAATCAATGAGATCAATAGATGCTTTGATTCATAACATATTTATTGCTCCTACTGGATCATTGCAGACAATTTTTATCCCCATTTCATGGATAGATTAAAAAATATAACATTACAAAAAGGTAGGTGCAGGTCCTATCTTCTCCAATTGTGTTCCCTGAATGCCATTTTTCTGAAATCTCAGTGGGTGCTCTCAGAACAAAATGTTCCATGAGCAAATGAGCTTGGAAAATGCCTTTCCACAACTTAATAATAAACATAAGCATATGTTAAAGGTTCTGAGAAGTGTTAATATATAAAATTAGGCAAGGGAAGGATAGAGAAATGAGAGGTGAGAAGGAATCCTGGCTTAAAGATTAAATGAGCAAACTGAATGGTACCAAGGTAGACTTTTCCCTGGTTAATCCTGATAAACTCTGGCCTATGCCTGCAAACTCACCGTCTCCACTGCATTCTCACCAAAGCGTTTCTCTGAACAGCAGTGTGAGAGGCCAGACCCAGGGTCGTTCATGGATAAAACAAGCATCTACTGGGCTCCTGCTCTGTGCCAGTCACTGTGGTAGGTACGAGCGATTGATGTTGAATTGGAACGATGGATCCTGCCTGCCCTCTGTGAGAAGGGATTAGTGGGAAAATAAACAAACAGTTGCAATGAAATATGATACAGAACACACACAGGGAAAAGTAAAGGGTATTAATAGAGCATATCCGTGGTGAGTAAGGTGAGACAGGGTGGGGAGAGGTGGGCATGGAAGACTCCTTGGAGGAGGCGATATTGAAGCTAAAACCTGAGTGATAGGTTGCTGTTTACCAAGTGAAGAAATAGAGGACAGGTTCTGTTACAAAAGAGTGATTTTACTGCAGGAGAGACAGCCTGGAGGGAGATTTTTTTAGCACGCCTGCAGATGTACCTGAGAGTATTTAACAGGCCTGGAGAGACTGGCAGGGGCCACGTTTTGAAGGGCCTTGGAGAATCTTTTTTTTTTTTTTTGATGAGAATGTTTTTCTCTTGGATTATTAAGACTTTTTTTTCTTATAGTCTAGAATCGTGCACATTATAATTAATGGACCTATTAGCTTCTGAGAGTGAAGACAGCATCAGTGACATAAAATACTCTGAACTGTGCGCTGAGCCTTCGGAAGACTAACATTGACTGAGTCTACTGGGTGGGGCAGTTCCGTCTCATCCTGAAATCTTATGAATTTTTTCTTTAGTATCTTCCCACGTAAGCAAACTGGTAGACTCCAGTGTTCCCAAATATCAAAGCCAGAGATGCCCAGATTTTCACCTGACATTTGCTAGACTTGGGAATATCCTATGATTGTTCATTTAGCAGCAGTCTCTAAATAAGAAAATATGGCAACACATGCTTGATTTTTTTTCAATTAAATTTTAAATGAATGCAGAAATCTGAGCGCCTACTCCTTTTAAATGGTTTAAATTTAACAATATGTTTTGCATTGTGCAATAAAGAACCAGCTATAAGGGCAATGAATATTTGTTTACAATGTCTTGGTGGTAATTGGGTTTAGCAAGGCATGCAAGGAGCAGTTTTCTTCAAATGACTTATTGGAAATGGGAAAGGACGATGAGTTTCCTGTCTACAGGCAAGCTTCCTTTCTTTATCCCAGTGACGGTATTACAAATAAATTGCAGAACAGATTTAATACCAAGCATAAAAGACCCTTGTCCCAGATGCATGGACATAACTTATAATTACTATACTATGTAAAGTATGCTATTACTATTTGACTTACATTTGCTATAATTACTGGGTATTATTCTTCAAGTAGCCGGGAATAAATGATCATTAACAGATGATGTCCCGTGTAATTCTGATATATGATAACCAGCACAATTTTATGCTTCCCTCTGGAGGTGAAGTGCTTAGCTTATAATAACAATTTAAGGATTGGGAGGGGCGAGGGGTTTGGAGCCTGCTTCCTAAAGGATCACTAGAAATGTTTGGCCGCTTTCACAAAATTCCACTCGTTTATTTACTTCCCTTCAACATGCTTATGTTTGAGCAGGCTATGTTTTTTTAGTTAAGAATCGTGATCCATCAGAAGCTACTTTGCTCCAGCTGTGGTTCACCTTTTTTTTTTTTTTTTTTTTTTTATTGCGGTAGCAAGACATTCACAGGATGAGACACAATTGTCTTTAAACTTAGAGATTTCACCCATGACAACGAGGATGCCTTTTTTTCCAGTGACTGAATTTTCACCTTCAAATCCCAAAGGTCACACAAAGGTAATGTTTTCCTTAAAACATATCTATTAAGGTGACCTAAGCCTTAACATAAACAAAATCTTTTAAAATGCAGACACCTGAAAAATTCAGGGTTTCAATCCTGGCTCCAGTGTTTGAATATGAAAAAGAGAAAGAGGCATAACAAAATTCCTTTGAAGCAAGACTTCTAACCCTAATTTTAAAGAAGTAGTCTCATTACTTACATCATATATTTTCCTCCCACAACTGAATTCTCAGCTCAGATTTTCTTATTTTCTTGGGGGAAAAATGCACTAGCTAATGATAAATACTAGCTCTTTTTTCCCATCCAGTCTCTTGCAATGTATTTCTACTGTGTTGACTTTCAGGTCATTAGAAAGGAATAAAACAAAACAAAACAAAACAAAACTGCAACCTTCCACGATCTACACTTTCTCCAACAATATTATCACAGTGGCAAAGCAAACATTCCTTCCATTTTTCTGAAGATTTGACTCAGCTATAAAAGTTTATGGATACATGTTGTTTTAAGATATGATTGAAATAAGTAAGAAAGGGGAACAGAACTAATGTGCAGTAAATGCCTACTGTGTGTTGGATGTGTTTACAGAAATATCTTCATTATTAGTCACTCTGTTTTTAAGAAAAGGGTTTGGAAAGCCTACACTACTTCTCCGTCCCAGTTCTTGTGTGATTTGTGGTTTTCTGAACTTTGTGAGGTTCTTGCGATCTACCTTGTAAATTTGCTGAAGGGATATTTGTCTGTCGGGCTGGAGCTGCCCAGACACGGTGGACATGGGACTATTAATATAAAAACTGGACGGTCTGATTCATTGTGGGTTCTCTTAGAGACAGAACCTGTGTGTCCAGTTCCTGGATATGGCAACAGCTGAATGAGAAGTGGAGTTAACTGAATCTTACCATCAGAAATGATTCTGTTTCATTTTACAAGTATGGGTTTTAATTCCACTAACAGGAACTAAATGTCTGAAGACTCTTGGGAGAGCTCTCCAATGAAAGGAAATAGCACCATTATTTTTCTCCTGATACCACTTGAAAGAAAGACAGCAAAATATGTGGAGGAGGTTGCCTTAATTCTTGTTCTTATCTTATTTAACATTTTTTTCTGATTATAAGATTCAAACACGCTCATTTTAGAAAGCATAAAGACATATAAAAAGAAAATAAAAATTGAACACAGTGCTGCCATTAGGAAATAACCACACTCATTTTAGGTATAGATATAAACATGTACCTTAAAATTGGAAGACTTACAGAAAACTTCCTGGTCTCATTCACTGCTTTGTCATAGGATCTAGCATATTGAACAGCACATGGTCAATGCTCATTCCAAATGTTTGGAATGAATTAATAATTTTTTTTGCATCTCTTCTAGTTCCTTGGAAAATATGTCTAGAAATGGAATTACAGGTCAAAGTTAATGAACATTAATGAGGCTCCCCCATAGGGAACTGCATTTCCCACTTGCATTAGCATTCATGGAAAGGGTGGTTTGTGCTTATTGAAGCTTTTTATTAAGTGGAAGTATATGCATTGTGCATTGTGGACACAGCTCCAAAATGTTTCCAATACTGGAAACCCTTCTGATCTTCAAATTCTACCTGCCAGACAAAAGCCAACTCCATTTCCTCTTCTTTTTAAAAAGTCTACTTCAATGATTAACATTTTTTTTCTTCTTGAACTCTTTAAAACTCTTGGTAATGTTAACTCTATACTTTCAATTTATTATTTAGCTATGCTATCTTTTTTTTTTGCTGCGTGCGTGTTTTGATTTTAAGTGATTTTTTTTGGCCAACATTTCATGTGGCAATGTCTTATTTCTTCAACTAGATTGTAGACTCATTGAAGACTGAAAATTGTAGTGATTAAGAGCACAGGTTTTAGGGTCCATTGATATGGCTCTAATACTTAATGGTTCTGTGACTTTGTGCAAGTGACTTAATTCTCAGTTTTCTCATCTGTCAGTGGGGTTAACATTTCTTTCTCATGATTGTTGTAAGGATTGAATGAGAAAATGTATCAAAAGTGCTTGCCACAGAGCCTGGTATATTTTACGTGTTCAGTAAGTTTTATAACCTTGTAGTTATCTGGAAGGAATAGACTTCATTTTGGAGATTATTTCCCCACTCAATAAACAACTGGAAATATGACACGCAGGTTGCTGTTTACTGTCCTGTCAGGAACAAATGAATGGGAAGAGGACAATCTGCTTCCTGGGATTTATATTCTCACCTCTAGGATGTGCACCATTATCACGACAAGCTATTAATAAACTGGGATTCTTTCAGGTGCCATAGTAGTAATTTATAGTCTGAAAAATGGGAAGATGGAAAAGAAAAGTGCTTTCGAGTGAGTTCTCCAAGGATCTCCGAGTACACACCTCACATCAAAGCTGGGCTGAGACTGACCACTCTACTCTTTTACTGGGGGAAAACATCTAGTTGCATTTCTTCTGGCATTTTTCTTAAAGCATTGGTAATACATGCGCACTCATTTTGCAATCTGGTACTATTCATTGCTAAAACCTGTTTGCTAAGATCCTTTTTGATGACACTTTGGGGAAGATTTATGAGTCATGAGAATCCTGTTTTCCATTCTTTGCATGTGCTGTCAAAGAACACTACCCTTCAAGAACCAGGTGGATTTTAAAGCTCACTTAGCCAGCAGCCTTCGCTGACTTTGATTCCTACTCCAACTAGAGAAAACCAAAAATATGGCTTAGAAAGCCACACAGTCTCACGGGGAAAGAGTTACAGTTCTTCTGGTCTCCATGATTTATCAGCGATGTCTCTTTGACAAAATAAAACAAGTGGAAGTTTGGAGGACTTCCATATTTTATTTTAATCATAAAAAGAGTAATTTTCAGAAAAGGCTGCAAAAATCTTAGACACCAAAAATGATAAAAACAAGGAGTAGAAAAATGGCAAAAGTATCCAAAGGTAAGTTTTTAAAGTTAAGATCCACATGATGCTAAATATTTTGAGGCCAAACCTTAGATTTTACATTTTTCTTCTTTGCTTAATAGCAATAATGAAAAGCTTGAACAAGAAAGAAAACCACAATAGGGTTGTTTTTTTCCTATTAGTTTCACATAATTTTTCTTCAGTGGAAAATTTGTGAATGAACAGAAGGAACACACGTGTGCCCAGTTTTCATATCTTGGAGTCACTGCAAAGACCTCTACAACCTAAAGATTTTGAGAGCTGGCTGGCTCTTCGGGGATGGCTGAACATTCATTGGAGAAAAACCCAAGTGAGTCTTTGAGACGCAGCATTCAGATGGTGTCAATCCCATAGAAATAACTGTGCTTTCTCCATTCCACTTTTTTTCTTTCTTCTATGGAAAGTAACATCACAGAAGCACAAAGGGAAAAGCAAGTTTATTAGGAATAGAGGACACATTGCATTGGGAACAACTTTTGCCTAAGGGAAGGGAGTGAAGAAATGGCAGGGAAACTTTCAGCTGGCTGGTTTTTTTTTTTTTTTTTTAACAGATAGGTGTGCTATTGTTGATAAAAGACTGTTTTCCAGAAGGAGTTATCTTTATATAAAAATGAAACATCAAAGTGATATGACAGTTAAAGAAGTCTTGAAACTTCCACTACACTGTCAGGTGGAAAAGGGAACTGCTTTACGAGGTAGAACTCAGATTTATTGGGAGAAAACATGTTTGCTAAATTTATCAGATGCTTTTTTATATTTGTGTACTTGGTTATCAAGGGCCTTCTTAAAACAGCAGTGGTAATAGGTATTGTATAGGGTCCCCTATAGGTTCATTTTATAAATGTGCAGATAAAATTGGAATATATCATATGGTCTTATTGGGCTTTGCATGCATAGACACAGCCTATAATCCTGATGACCAGGTTTAAATTTTTTGATATTAGAATGTCAAAAGGAGCAGTGACAATTGTTGCAGTACAATGCTTTCCACCACTGAGCAATTATATGGTGATTCAAAATCTGCAGTTCCTTTGGTCTAACTGGGAGGAACTTCAGTGTTGTGATTCTTCCCTTCACCTGTTTCCTAGATGATAAAATTCAGGCCACAGAGGCTGACACCAAAACCCAAAACAAACTCTTTTTATTTTAATTTCAGAATATTACAGGGGTACAAATGTTTAGGTTACATATATTGCCTTTGCCCCACCCGAGTAAGAGCTACAAGCATGTCCAACTCCCCGACAGTGCGACCCACACCCATTGGGTGTGAATATATCCATCCGCCAGCACCTACCTGCCTGACACCTGATGAATGTTACTACCATATGTGCACATAAGTGTTGATCAATTAATACCAATTTGGTGGTGAGTACATGGGGTGCTTGTTTTTCCATTCTTGTGATACTTCACTTAGTAGAATGGGCTCCAGCTCTCTCCAGGATAATACAAGAGGTGCTAGTTCACCACTGTTTTTTTGTGGCTGAGTAGTACTCCATGGTATACATATACCACATTTTATTAATCCACTCATGTATTGATGGGCACTTGGGTTGTTTCCAAATCTTTGCAATTGTGAACTGTGCTGCCATAAACATTCTAGTGCAGATGCCTTTTTTATAAAATGTCTTTTTTTCCTTTGGATAGATGCCCAGTAATAGGATTGCTGGGTCCAATGGTAGTTCCAGTTTTAGCTCTTTGAGGTATCTCCATATTACTTTCCATAGAGGTTGTACTAGTTTGCAATGAACTGTTATTAGTGATGCAGAATTAATCAGAATTCTTCAAAAACCTGTTTAGAGGTAGATGGGTCTAGGTTTGAATTTCTTCTCTGCCTCTTGTCTGTTCAACCTTCACCAAGTTACTTAATGTTCTAAATTGTTCCCTTTTCTGTAAAATGAAGATGGGAAGGAATGCCTCCTTAAAGAGTGGTTTTAAGGAGCAAATGAAATGTATGTGAAATACTTACCTAGTGTCATGTATGAAACGGACACTCAAAAGGGTGGTGACACGATTATCTCCCTAACAGCCACGTTTAATCCATACAAAAAGGCTCTTGGGTTGCAGATCTCAGAAAACACATTCGTGCTTCTTCAGTGACATCATCGCATTTTTAGAAAATGAGATGTCTTTTTTAGAATAGTAAGACAATCTCATCCTCTGTCACCACTTTTCTACATTTTGAACGCAAGGAATTCGCTCAGGGAGGAGCTCAAGCTATATTTCGTTGTTGGCTCGTCAAGGATGATAAATGACAAAAATGGATGGATATCGTAGAACAGCATCACAGCTACTGCTCTGGCTGTTGAACCTGCCTGCGTAGTAGTCACCAAAAAGACTTCTGTGTGTAGGATCAGAGGACCTGGGGAATCACCGAATGTACTCACTGGGGAGTCCATCAATTTGCAACTAATATTAATATACAGAGAGGCTTCACTCTGCTGAAAATAAAATTGAAATGACATTCTTTTGAAATATCAGGGGTATTGGCTCTTGCAATTGTCATGAGGGAAATCAGCACAACCCACTGTGAAGAAGCAGAAAGAGGGGACCCCCAGGGCAGGACGCCCAAGATAACTCCCATTCAGCTTTGGCTCAGTCAGAGACACTGACTAATCACCCGGCCCTCACTTTCTTATTATACACTTCCTAATTTTTAATTTCTTTTGTGAAATGTAATAAAAACACAAGTCTCTTGTATTCACGGGCTTTGTTATTATTTTTATTTTGGAAACACAGAGGATTTTTTTTGTGTGTGCTTTTTAAAACATTGAATTAATTTACCATTCTTTCTATGTCACCTTCTTCTTAGGCTTGTTAATCCTTTTGACTTTGATTATTGTAAACACTCATAAAATTAACATTTTAAGTGGCCATTTTTCATAAGTATCTGTTTAGTTTATAACTGCAAATAAAGCTTAGGAAAAAATCTTTCTAATAGCTCCTATTATTTTTTACAAGGTAAAATAATGTCGGTTGCACTCATAGTGACATCTAGTCAATGGTATTTATTTTCTCTGGAGCCACAGACCAGAGCAGAGAGAAATTGTCCTTTCTGGGTTTGACACTTACCATTGCCTATGGGATTGAGTTCAAACTCTTTGAACCTTTTCTTTGCTCCGTAAAATTGACCATACTATCTTTTGTAACCTCACTAAATCCTGCAAAAATGTTTATATTGCATCTATAGAATTTTATTATACTTATTTGCATTTATTTATATCTTTTCTCCTTCCTTCTTTTCCTTTCTTCTTTCCTTCCCTCTCTCCCTCCCTCCCTCCCTCCTTCCTTCCTTCTTCCCTTCCTTCCTTCCTTCCTCTCTGTTTACCCACTGTCATAGAGGACTATATACTCCTTAAAAGCAGGATCTGCATCCTAAGTGTTGTCATAGCCTTAGAAACAAGCACCACATTTGGTTCTTGATAGAGTAGAAATCAGGACATGTTCAATGAATGGATTCTCTGACCCTGACTAAACTGTGAGCTTACCAGGGTCAGAGATCGAATATATTTCCTTTTTATATTCCTAGCATCTAATATAGCATCTGAGACATAGTAGATGCAGAAAATACATTTGAGTTAAATAAATAAGCAAATACAGTGACTCAATATGTAGAGAAATAAAGCATCAAACTTAATTATCATAATTACTTTTGGAAAGTACTAGGAATGTCTCCTTCTTCCACCTCTACAATTATATATTATTCATCTATTTTTTTCCACGTCCTTTTTTAAATACTCTATTTTTGAGAGCAGGCATTTGGATACGAATAAAGTAGTTCAAATATTTGAGTCTATACGCGTTTATGATAAATTTAGTGGACTTCCACTATTTAAGAAAAACTGAGTTATCAGTTGGCTTTTGAGCCTGTCTAGCCTGAGTGCATCCTGCCCTGTGGCAATACTTTAAAAAATTTTCCCAGGTGGAGGCTCAGAAACTTGCCTTGCAGTTAATTTCCTCCGAGAGAACGCCACCTTTGCGGACTCTAATCACAAATACAATCCAATTAAAAGCTATTATGTTAATGTGAATAGGGAGAGAGATAAAACAAGACAGTGAAATGTTTCATTTAGGCCCAAATGAGTGGATTTCTCAGGGAATAAAGAATCCCCATTAGGTTGGTTGCCGCAGTGACACAAGAAACATGCAAACCAAGCTCCTGATTAAAATCTGGGGAAGAGAGATAAAAGGTTTATCAGTGTGACAAGGCCTGGTTGATGGACTATTAGATGACACATTTGTATGTTTGCTTGAAAACCTTTCGGCTTCTGTCATGCATTGTCATTGGGAAAAAACCTGCTCTTTTCCGTTAAGTTCGGAGAGTGCTTATCTGGAAAACAAAATTGATGTGCGGTGTCGCGAAAATGGCAGCATGATTTCTCTGAGGACATAACGTTTTGTATATTTGATGAAGGTGGCCTAAAGGAGAGAGTTATAACAATCAGAGAAGTTGGATCCTTTCTCAGGATTGATAAACTCAGTGATGCCACGTTACTTGCTGAGAGGAAAACGCTGCATCGAAGGATGGAAAAAAATTGACTTTAAGAGGTTACAATTATTTTCCCTATATATTTTACATCATAGATATTGGTTTGGAAGAAACATTCGAGTTTTTCATAACCATGAGCTGATGGAATACATTCAATTTGATTATGTTGCTTCTTAAATAATCTATTTTTGGGTCTGTATCTCACCCCAATTCCATATAAGATTACAATTTCCAATAGGTTAATGAAATAGGTTTGTCATGTGAAATGTATTTCATTATGTAACATTTAAAAACATTTTCTATTTATTTCCATCTTCTTACTGGCTCCTTAGAGCAAGACACCATAAGCACAGTAGCTGACAAAGTGGTGGGGACCACAGTTGTCTACCAACGTCCATTTTTACCTTTCTGCCGTTGGTAATAGTAGTGCCAGGTGTGCGGCTGGCAGGCTAGGATATGTTTGCCAGCATCCCCTGCATCAGGGGAGTCCACGTGACTAAGTTTTAGGCAGTCTAATGTTAGAATAAAGTGTGCTTCCTCTGGTTCAGACCCAGCCAAGCCTCCCACGTGGGATCCTCTCTGCTCTGTTCCCCTCCGTCTCACTGAGATGTCCAATGAACTCTGGGATGACCTTGGAAGCCAAATATCAAGGACAGAAGAGCCACTGTCAGCCCAGACCCTCGAATGACCATTTGGAGACCTGACTGCATTCCCCCAACCTGTTTCATGAGCAAGAAACAAGCTTCTTTCTATTGTTTTGAATGTTTCACGTTTGGGTCTATTTGTTAGAATCCCAAAGCATATGGCCTGGTCTCCAATTTATAAATGAGTCAAAGGTAAACTGATCTTGTGACTTGCCTCACGTTCTACGGTACCCTCCTATCTTTCCATGAGGACGCTGTCTCTAAATATCCTGCACTCCATTATTTTTATTTTTTAACCTTAATGAAACAAGTGTAAGATGGTGTGTGAAATAAATTATGATTCACTTTTCTCTATGTAACTCACATTTCTGTTATTCTTGATAGAACAATGACTCATTTTGTTTATAAAAGGAAGGTTTTGTTTAGAAGAATTGTTAAATGCATTCAGAAGAAAATATTGTACACCATCCAGGTAACAATCAAATCGCTTTGTGAATGAAAATAATATACTTTTTGAATTCTACAAAATAGTACCATTTATTTTCTCAGGAGAGATGAAGTGACAAAAAGCTGATAGGTTTGCTCCAAATTTAAAGTTTATTAGATTTCTGTTTTCTTGACTTTTTTTCCCCTGCAAAGCACTATGTTTTATATGCTCAGTATCAAAGGGTCTCATTTTCTTTATTTCAGAAATATGCATAATTAAAATGATGCATAAAACTCAAATGTTTTCAAATTTTACAACACTTATAAAATGAAATAGTAAGTCATGGATCTCACTTCTGCATTGATGGCATGCCAGCTCTTACAAAAAAAAAAAATATTCTCAACATTATTTGTAGAAAGGGCCATAACAGTCACAGATACTAAATGTATTCCATCATTCTACAAATATTTATTGAGTACTTAGCATATGCCAGGCACTGTTCTAGACACTGTAGTTACAATACTGCCCAGGGCAGATACATTTCCTAACATCTTGAGACTTTTATCTTATTGGGATAGAAATATAATACTCACACAAGGTAGAAAAATATCAGAAAATGGGAACACATATAGCCCTGACTCAAGCATTACAAAAGCAATCCATGTAATGAAAAACACTTGTAACCCCATAATATTTTGCAATTAAAAAAAAGAAGAAAATATCAGATAAATGCTTGTAAGGAATTCAAATAGGGTAAAGTGATAGTGACAATGTTAGGTTAGGAGGTTAGGGAAGAACTTTATAAGAAATAAATATATAAATTAGGACCTAAGTCACAAAAAGGACTTTGTGAAGCAACTTTGTGAAGATTAGTGGTGGGTCTCCCAGGTAGAGGAGAGAGGGTGTGCACTGATCTGAATGCGGGGACAGGCTTGTTTACTCAACAGCAGGCAAGAAAACCGTATAAAAAGGAAAGAATAGCAGAAGGTGAAGTTAGAGGTATAAGTAGGGGCCAATTCCGTGATAAGCCATGGTCAGGAATTTGGATTTTATGGTTGTCATGATGGACATTAAAAGTTTTGAATTAGCAGAGTGACGTGATTGTTCTAATGCTTTGAAACGATCTTCTAGCTTGCAGTGGGAGGATGCTTGAGAGGTAGGAAGGCACAGAGAATGGTTAAGATCGAAGGCTTTGGAGTCTGCCAGATTTGGAGTCAAATTCTACTTTACTTGTGTAGCTTTTGACCAGGCAATTAGACCTTCTAAGTCTCAGTTTTTGTCATCTGTAAAACAAAAATATAGCCATTTCCTAGGTAGGTCATTATTAAGAAACGAGCTATTTTATGCATAGTATTAATATTTAGTATGACGATTGGCTGATAGTATTCAATAAATGGTGACTGAAATTGTAGATTCTGTAAACATAAAATTATAAACCTAAATTTTTAAATAAATGAAATATAGATCTATTTGAAAAATAGTATTAGCACTGCTTATTTTTTTAATTGATCAGGCTAGGAGAATATGGGGACAGTGTTGAAAAAAGGGAAGAAAGGATGGGAAAATATCAACTTTTAACTTTTTTTTCTAAAAAGAAAGGGTAAGAAAAAATCAAATTTAAGAAAACTAACTTTTAACATAATGGATTGAAAAGGAAGAATGCAAATGAGAAAGGCTACTAAGTATGCTGAAACAATCAAATGGCTATTGTTTACTCTGATACCAGGCATGCTGCTAAATGCTTTATATACACTATTTCATAGAATACTTGCAGTAATACTATAAACTATATATGACTATATTCATACTGCAAGCAAAAAAATAGAGGTTGGTAGAATTTAAGTGGCTTGCTCTGAAGTTCCTAAGTGGCTGGAACTGGATTCAAACTCAGATATCTGGTTTCATGTCATCGTGATCCTAAATGCTTACAATGTTTCTTGGTTGTAATTATATAACTTCTTCATTAGGAGAACATATAAACAGAATAGTACTTATGGCTAATACTTTGGATTTTTGGTGCATCATTATCACTGTGTTTTCTGACATCTCATCCTCAAAAGACAAAGAAACTTGGGAATGTGCCATTCTTAGGAACAAAAATAACTTGAGACATGAACTGATATGCAGAAGAGCAGAAGGAAAGTTGGGGACGCAGTATGGCTGGAAGTTCTAACATGTTTCTGACCATCCCTTGCTTTGGGTGAGGCCATGCGAATAAGTTCTAGACAGCCCAATGTTAGAAGGAATGAAATGTGCTTCTTCCATTTCAGACTCATCCAAATTTCCCCTGTGTCATCCTCCACGATAAGATCTGGTGACTCTGCAGGAGATCTCTGGAAAGGATCAATTAGGATTTCTGACTAGAGACAAGGGAAAGAATAGGGGAAGTGCTAAGAAAAGTGATAAAGAGGCACAAAAATAAATTAAATAGTAGCAGCAGTAGCGACAACAAGGAAGAGAAATACAATGTAAATTTCCTAAAAATTCATTCATGCATTCAAAACTATTCTGTATTAATTTTGATAGTTTCTGAATTGCAGATTGAGATTAAGAAATGCTTCCTACTGATTGATAGATGAAAAAATAGATAAAAGGTTTTTTAAACAGCCATCTTTAAAAACATTACACATTTTACATTCAAATGTCATATAGTACATTCAAAAGAAAAAATTAAAACACATTCATGTCATACATTACGTGAGAATCTCACTGCTCCTGCATTTATTATTTTTTTCAATTTTATCGAGGTATAATTGACAAATAAAATTGTATATATTTAAAGTGTACAATGTGATGATTTGATATAGGTATAAATTGTAAAATGATTACCACACTTAAGTTAATTAACACAATCACTTCATGTAGCTACTTTTTGTTGGTGAGAATACTTAAGATCTACTCTCTTAGCAAATATTGTATACAATACGATAATATTAACTGTGGTCACCATGCTGTACATTAGATCCTTAGAACTTACTCATCTTATAACTGAAAGTTTTTACACTTTGACCAACATCCTCTTATTTCCCCCCTCCCTCAGCTCCTGGCAACCACCAGTCTACTTTCTATTCTATGAGAGAAAAATGTCAATGTATGTAAGAAATGTGATATATATCACATTTTCCCCATCCATTTATCTGTTGATGGACACTTAGGTTGTTTCCACATTGTGGCTTTTATGAATAATGCTGCAATGAACATGGTAGCGCAGATATCTCTTTGAGATATCGATTTTGTTTCCTTTGGATGTAGTCCTGAAAGTGGGATTGCAGCATTATATGGTAGTTTTACATTTTATATTTTGAAGAACTTCCATACTGCTTTCCATAATGGCTGTACTAATTTATATTCTCACCGCCCGTGAACATACGGGGGTTTCCTTTTCTCTGCATTCTCACCGACACCTATTATGGCTTGTGTTTTGGTAACAGGCGTCCTAAGAGGTGTGAGGTGATATCTCACTGTGCATTTCCCTGATGATTAGTGATGTTGAGCACCTTTTCATACATCTGTTGGCCATTTGCATGTTCTCTTGGGTAAACTGCCTACTCAGGCCCTTTGCATATTTTTAATAGGATTATTATTATTATTGCTATTGAGTTGTTTGAGTTCATTGTATATTTTGGATATTAACGCTTTATCAGATATTTGATTTGTGAATATTTTCTCCCATCCCATAAATTGCCTTTCATTTTATTGACTGCTTCCTTTGCTGTGCAGAAGCTTTTTAGTTTGATAAAGTCATACTTTTTAGTTTTTGCTTTTGTTGCCTGTGCTTTCAGTGTTGTATCGAAAAAATCATTGCTAAAACTGATGTTGAGGAGCTTTTCCTCTATGTTTTCTTCTTGGAGTTTAATGGATTCAGGTCTTATATTTACATTTTTATCTACTGTGACTTAATTTTTGTATGTGGTGTAAGATAAGGGTCCAGTTTCATGTTTTTGCATTTGGAGATGTAGTTTCACCAACACTGTTTATTGAAGAGACTATCCTTTCCCCACTGCGTGATCTTGGAGCTCTTGTCAAAGATTAATTGATCGTATATGTGTGGGTTTATTTCTTACGTCCCTATTCTGTTGCATTGGATGATTTTTTTGGTTTTTATATATTAAAACAATTGGTCATGAAACTTCTTTTGAGTGCTTTGTATGTGACAGATGTATGCTAGGTGCTGAGGATACAGCAAACAGACAGGCGCAGTCGTCCGTCACAGTTTCACTGGAGAGGCACTCGCAAGTGACATTTCCACTGTAAGCAATAAACAGTGGCACCAGAGAATGGAGTTCTTTTATTTCTTATTTCCGGATTCCACCAAAAACGTACAGGTTTTCCCTTGGAATGAAGATGTTGTCATTTATCTTTTGGCTCTGAAATAAGTATTCCATATTTTTTAAGGAAACTATTAGTACTGGTTTCTTTCCAGAATTTTAGAGATTTGCAAGCCAGTTGCACAATGACTCAGCAGGCGAGAGTCCTGTCAGAACGTCAACCCAAGGTCACATTTAGAGGTCAAGCTCTATACCATTCCACTGAAGGGAATGGATAAGACTCACATTCATAGTATACTGTAGGAAATCAGCAGTTTTGTAAGAGTTTTCTCGGAAAGATATCATTGGTAGGTTCTAGAGTGCTGCCATTTGCCAGAAATTGCTACCCAAATTCTTCCTTTTACCTAGGTTTGATATTTATTAGTTTCTTCTAACATCTTAACCATATACCATCCACTTTGCTTTACTTGCACCCTGGATAATATATTAATACAAAGTACTAATCTTCCATGCTGATAAAAGGCTGTTGGTAGAAAAGGCAGAACAAGGCAGAGGTGGTCCTAGCGTGCATCCAATCTATCAGATATTTGGGAATGTCTGTCTTCATCTTCCTTTGCATATTTGCTACCAGTGTTTGATGTGAACTATTTGGTGTGGGAGCTGGCCAAAGATACAGTTAGTGAGGAATATTCATAGCCAGAGTAAAGCTCATTGGATAGTTCTGGTTTAGATTTAAATTCATTCATTTATTTATTCATTCACTCACTCATTCCCAAATATATTTATTGAGTAAGAAATACATGCAATGAATTTTGCTAGACACTGCATAGCAATGCATTTAATAAAATGTGCAATGCCGTTGTCCTTAAGCTGCTGAAAACCAGGTAGATGAAATATGTATATTGCTAGATGGAATTCTCTAAAAGCTGTATAAAAAGAGCTAAAGAGGTTTGGAAAAACGAATGTTGTTTTTTAAAGCTGAATTTCTTTTCCTGAGATGGGGTCTCCCTATGTTGCCCAGGTTGGACTCTTAACTCCTGGGCACAAGCGATCCTCCCAACTGAGCCTCTCAAGTTGCTGGGACTACAGTGACATGCCACTGCATCCAGCTGGAAATAAATGTTTAATAATGTATACCCTGAGGATGTTCTCAACAGAATACACAAAGTTAGGGGGAGATGATCAACATACACACTTTCTTCCCTCTATTCCCTGCTGCATTGCATAAGCCTGGAAAAACATCCCTCTAAATCTTCTCTCTAGCTTGTTAAACCCTACCCTCTGGAGTGTAGTTCAAAAAAGTGGAATATTTCATTCTGTACTTGCAAAGAAAAATACAGCCAGAGAAATATATAACTTTGCATATTTTTATCATTTTTCTTTACAGTAATATATAGTTAATATTTATGATTCATAATGTCAACCTACATTGCATAAACCTTATTCTAGGGTGCTGATGAATGCTGGCTCTATGTGCTACTCGTGGTGACATTCTTTATCAGAGCACGGTGGCACTACCAGGCTGGGTTGGTTACTAACTGATAAATCTTGAGGAATTGTTACTGTTTCAGAACCACATGCAAAGCCTGCCTTGTAAGGTCCTAAAAATAATGTGAGCTAGGTAAAAATACAGATGCCTTTGACTCTACTAATCACATAATAACAGGGCACAGTAAATTTTAAGGGTGGAACTCGATACTTGCAAATTGCTTCACAAAGGGCCAATTGTTTCCCTTGGGATTAGGGCCACTGTTTTAACAAGTTTGAGTCAATCTGTATTCCTAGCATCCAGCCACAGAGTGCTAATCCCACTCCACCACGGAAAGAGGATGCAGTTTAGTAATTTGTATCAAAGTGGGAAAGCACCAGGTGCCTGTGGGTCTCCTTTAAGTGGCTCCCTGCGCTGCCAAAGGGATGGGGAATTGGTGGATTTCCTAGAAGAAGCTAGGTGTGCAAAGAAAGAAGAGAAGGCCCCAAACTGCCAACTAAGAAGTGTCGCAATGTATTTGATGACAGCGCCGAGGAAAATAAAACACAAGGTACGCAGAGTAAGAAACCTAAACTGTCTCCAATTTCCACCAAGCATTTAGGGCAGGGAGTGAGCAGCTAAGAACTCTGGTAGGGTGACACATACCATATAATTGAAGAGGATGAGCTACTCCTTGCCCCAGTCACTAACTTTACCCTTTGGTTTCGCTCCTAGATCTTGTTTAGGGCGCCTGCCGTGGAGTGTCTGTACTCTGTGGGGTATCTATTGTGGAGTCTTGGAATATGAGACCCGAAAGAGCACTGGAGACCATCTGGTGACAAAGGGTCAGTAAGGCCTTGTGTAAATGCAATCAGGCCCGTCTCTCCCAACTCTGGAAGCTCTCCAGGGTCATTTGGAGCTCCAGGCAATGGGACGACTTGTCTCAGGTGTTCTGCACCCTCACAGAGGCCATGCCTGTGTCTGCTCCCTGCTGCCACGCTGTGTATATGGAGAGGGAGAGCCTCCCTGAGACGTTGCCCTTCTCTGCCACTCCTTGCCCCAAAGAGCCTCCCAGAAATTGAGGCACAACTGATCTCACTATGTTCTCAAATCTCATAGGAGCCTAATATCTGCTTCCACTGGAGGTGAGAGCAGATCAAAGAATTTTCTGAGGCACTGAACTAGAATCTTCCTTGCTTTCCAGCTGACTCTCATCTTCTCAGATCATGGAATAATTATCTCGTCCAGGGCAGAAAACTGGCTCTTATATCATCAAACATATTTCTCACATCTATCACTTATGGTATAAACTTTAGGTTTTATACTAAAATAAAACTTAAGGTTTTATGATTCAAAATGCTTATTCTCAAAGGATTTTCCTAGCCAGAGTGTTTGAAAGCCCAGTTTGAACTGTGAGAACCAAAAATGGACTCTCTTCTGCCCTGCCCTGAGGCAGAAAGTCCGGGATGGCTTGACGAAAATGGGGAAGCCAGAAACACATCAGTTCACATTTAAAATTTTTATATGCCAGAATTTACCATGTTGCACAAATGTTTGGAGTAGGCTGAATGGACTACCTTCTCCGTAAGGAAGAATATAACGGCTCCAGCTAATAAAGGCAGAGAAAGAATGCAAACCGGAAGGAGTTAGGCCCTAGGTTGAGCAAATCTTCGCCTGCTCTCCCCACCCACATTCTTAATTCTATTTGTCTCCTATGTGCCCTGGATTTGTTTCGTGGTGCTGTGTAACAATCACCACACATTTAGCAGCTGATACAATACAATTTATAATCTCACGGTTTGCACTGGTCGGGAGTCTGGGTACAGCTTAACTGGGCCCTCTCCCCAGGGTTCCACAAGCATGAAATCAGGGTGTCAGCTTAAGCTGTGGTCTCACATGGACCTCAGAGTCTTCTTCCAAGCCTACTGGGTGCTGGCAAAAGTCAGTGCTTTGACTGTAGGGCTGAGGCCCTCAGCAATCAGGGATCCCACATGAGACCCTCCACTGGCTCTCTCCACAGTACGGCAACTCGCTTCTTCAAGGCCAACATCTCTGCTGCTTCAGGTCTGTCTGACGTCTATCTCTGGCTGCTACCCCTGCTTTTACAGGGATCACCTGATCAGGCCAGGCCCACCCAGGATACTCTATCCCTTTTGATGAAATTAATGTCAATTGATCAGGGACTTTAATTAAATCCAAAAAAGCACTGCCCTTACCGTCACCGTACAACAACTTAACCATGGGAGCCATGTTCCATCACATCCACGGGTCCCGTCTACACACAAGGGGAGGAGATTCTATGGGGTGTGCATGTCAGGGCAGAAACCTTGAAGGCTGTCTTAGAATTCAGGTTTCTTGCTGGTGGCATTTTAGCTTTGAACTTCATCCCCTTCTCAACATGTGTCCCGCCCAGGGCTCAGCAGAAGCACCTATACGAGAAAACCCTTCCTTTGAGGACACATACGTCGTGAGCTGGTCCTTTTCTTGGTTGTGTGTTTTCTCTGTTTTCAGAAGAAAACCGTGAAGAGAGCATTTCACTTCACTTTGGGACACCTGTTTCTTGAGAATAGAGAAGTGATTATATTTAGCTAAATGCCTGACCTGGACTTCAACAGGGAAGAAGGGACCCTATGTCACCTGAGTCCTGGTGCGCCAGAGGATAAAGCAGTTTTGCACCCAACCTCGTCTTACTTCACACAGGGTTTGGTATTGGGCTACACTGTCATTGCATTTTACCTCTCTTTATTTATTTTCAGTTGCACAATGACTCAGCAGGCAAGAGCCCTGTCAGAACGTCAACCTGACACCACATTTAGAGGTCAAGCTCTTGACATTATACAGAGTTCATGACCGATTCTCAGAAAATTTCCCAGAGGAAACCTTCTGAACTCATGAAACTCATTCTTGAGAGAATGTAAATGTTTTGTAAAATAGTTTTGGATTGTGTCACGGTTGTCAATGGCTCATGAAATTCATCCAGTATGGCTGCTTTACAGCATTCTCTGCTCCACCTGTTTCTGACTAAAATGGTTTGGGATGGTGTCGCACAGAGACCTGATACCTCTTAAAGCTTGGAAAACAATACATTTTCTTAGAATTTCATGTATAAATAGAGGAGATAAACTTTAAATTTCTTTTGGTGCCTAAAGATTTATCTAGAATTATGCCCTGGCAGATATAAAGCTGTTTGCATCCTGAAAGAAATTATGGTCATGCCATGATGCTAAACAATCTGGTGTGAAAAAATATCAATGGTCTGTCTGAATATTCTATTTATTTAGCATCAAATGCCTAAATATCGCAAAATATCTTTAAATCTATATCTGCATCTGTCATCGACCTGAAATGTCTCATAGACAAAGCATCACTTGAGTTGCTTGGGTTGCAGTTTGAATGGCAATTAGCAGTTTCTTTGGGGCCAAGAAGATTTCAAAGAAAATAATGGATCCTAATACTCACATGTGGTCTCCCAAACATATTTTTTCCTTTATCAGCTAAGTACATGATCACTGCCAGCAAAAGTGCTGTTTGCTGCCAAGGTAAGTTCAACAAATGTAGCTACTCTGCCCATTCTGTCCTTTGAGATTGTACTGGTGGTAAAATATATGAAGGCAACATCTATTAATTCTCCAGCCTTAAAATAGTCCATTACCTACTTCCCAGATTAATACGTTTCCTTTTTTAATGGGGAAGAACTTGCATTTTGTGACTGTGTGTGGCTGACATGACAAACCCATAAATTATAACAAAAATCCCAGCCTTATAAACAAGGTGCGTTTGTCTGTGTTAACGAGAAGGGTAGCCTTGACAATACCTAAACCCTAGACCAATATCTAGACGTCTATCTTCCGAGATACTGTGTTGCCAGACATAGTGATGCAAACTCCTCCCTACGAAGATTATTTATCTGGATCTTAAAAAATATCTAAACTTCCCTCTAATGCCTATAACGTGTGGTAGAACAATATTTTTCAAAAGATTATATTATATTTATGTATGCCTTTAAATTAACAAATATTATTTCAAAAGCAATGCATGCTCAAGATAAAATTTTCAAATAGTCAGATGCAAAAGAAGAATTATGTTCCCTGCCTCTCAGATTCCTGTCCCACTACTCCGAGGCAGCCATGGTTAATACATGCTGTGTTTCTTTGCAAAAATAAAGGGCATTTTCGCTCTCTCTCCCTCTCTCTCTCACACACACACTTATCCCACCCACATAAATAGGATCACATGTTTATCATCTGATAAGTTATCCCTATTTATTATTCTTTTGAATGTTTCACCAAAATTAGACAGCACAAAATTCTAGGAGTTTTCTATTAAAAGGATATATAGTCATTCAGTACAAAAAACTAGAAGCATCAGAGGATATATCCTTCAAGTTGAGATATTCCAAAACACAACTGTAAAACCTCAGAAGTAAATCATGTGCATGGCCTATCTCTCAACACTTACTCATGTCTCCCTGTTTACAAATGTTGTCATCAATAATTTAAGTTTGCTAAAATCTCCGAAAAGTGAATTATTTTGTTGTTTCATACTTAAAGATTTCTAACTGACTTTCAATAAAATGTAATAAAAATTTAGATGACTCATTTCTCAAAAGTTCAATACAATTTTAAAACACTTAGGTTGATTTATAAAGTGATTCTTAAAAGATCCAAACATTTCAAGAATCCTATGATAATGGCAGCAATAAAGATCAAAGATTTACTGCCATGCTAAATTGTGAGTGTATGTGTGTGTGTGTGTGTGTGTGTGTGGTGTCTACTTTAGCTTCACCAGAAAAAAAAAAATATTGTATAATAAGAGTCTTTGTAAAATTGAAGAAGCATGGATTACATTTCATTTGATATTACTGATATTCTTAATTTAGTAAGAACATAATTTTCCCATTAAAAGACTTATAGAAAGTAAGGTGTAACGGAGACAGATACTTTAAAAATCCTATTCTTTTATTTCTGTGATATTTAAAATAAGGAAATGTTGGGAGCAATATAAATGTTGAAGGAAAGGAAACCATTCAATAAGTTATAGTACCTCACTAGACCAGACTACTAAAACTCATTTTGGGGGAGAAAATTTAATAAAGCAGTCAATGTATATAATACAATGGTAAATGAAAAGAATTAGGTCCAAAATATGTAAACACGTTTGATTTTCGTGAGAAATATACATCAATGTGTTAAGAGTCAATATCTGAAAGGTGAAATAATGGGTATTTTTTTCCTAATTATAATTTTTATATATTCCAAATTGTCTATAATAATAGAAAAACTAAATCTTTAAAAATAAATCTAAAAAAAATCTCATGATGTCTTATTCTCAAATGTTTCTAAGGAAGACTATTTAATTATCTTCTTCAGAGCTCATTCCAAATGCCTTATAATATTTCTGATCTGGTAGGACGGACAAGAAATTCAGAATATCCTTAAATGCAAAATGAAGTGACAAACTGAGACCACTATGAGGATTAATGAAACCAA
Organism: Propithecus coquereli; assembly: GCF_000956105.1. Lineage (NCBI taxonomy): Eukaryota > Metazoa > Chordata > Mammalia > Primates > Indriidae > Propithecus > Propithecus coquereli. The sequence continues at coordinate 837,365 of NW_012142412.1, forward strand.
CAATGGCTGCTCTCTAAGTTCTCTGCCCCCTAGCTGCTCAGAGTGTGGTTCAGGGAGGTGCCGCAGTGCGCTCACCTGCGAGTCTGTTGATCCAGAAATCCCAAAGGAAAAAAAGACTTTCTATAAAAAAGACACTTGCACTTGAATGTTTATAGCAGCACAATTCACAATTGCAAAGATGTGGCAACAACCAAGTGTCCATCAATACATGAGTGGATTAATAAAATGTGGTATATGCATACCATGGAATACTACTCAGCCATAAAAAATGGTGAACTAATACCTCTTGTATTAATCTGGATGGAACTGGAGACCATTCTTCTAAGTGAAGTGTCACAAGAATGGAAAAACAAGCACCACATGTACTCACCATTAAATTGGAACTAATCGATCAACACCTACATGCACATATGGAAATAACATTCATCGGAAATCAAGCAGGAGGGACAGGGGAGGAAGAGATGGGTAAATTCACACCTAACGGGTACAGTGCACAGTCTCTGGGGGATGGGCATACTTATAATTTTGACTCAAATGGTGCAAAAGCAATTTATGCAACCAGAAAGTTTGTACCCCCATAATAATCTGAAATAAAAAAAAAGAAAGAAATGCTGAAACTCTGCCTCTAACCCCAGACCTACCAGATTAGAATCTGCATTTTAACAAGATCCTCAAGTGATTTGTAAAACATTACATTTGGAGACCACTGATGTAGAACTTTGGGTTGTAGGAATTTTAGTTGGCCTGTTTTATGCTGCCCTTGGGGTAACATTGTTGGGGCAGGCATTTTAAGTCAGAAAGCCATGTCATTTTTCTGTATCCATTTACAAAGATTAAAAAAACTGTAGGTGACCATTTTTCTCAACTCTTTTCTCCGTTAAGAGCTATGCTCAATTGAGTGTTCATAATTTCCGATGATCCAGCATGGATTGTTAGTGGAGAAGAATCTTGCTTGTCAACATTTACAGTCTTCATTCCAAAAGTCTTTTTAATTCTATTGTGCCTGAATAAAGAACTTCATATAAGGCAAAACAAAGAGACAAAACTGATCGCAAAGTCAGTTTGCTTCTGCGCTACCGTGCTGTCCAATCTCCCAGGCTGGAATTCCTGTGATGCTGTCTGCATGATTTTGTTAGTACAGAAGCATGCCTTTTTTGTTTTGTTTGTTTTGCTTTGTTTTTTTTGCCCCAACCTGAACACAAGGTCGGATTATATTGGCAGTTGGCGTAATAGCTAATTACACCCCTATTTGGCCAAGGATGTGGGTTAAAGAATAAATCAGGGTCTTGATGGTTCAGTTCGTGCCACTCCTGGTTATTAGACGTGTGTCACTGAGCAAAGTTCTAATCAAAGCCGGTGCGGAGGCAGCGAGGGTCACGGACCATGCCCGTGCCTAATTGCTGGGCTGCGTACTAAAGGAAGTTTGTAATAAAAGGCCATTAACTACCAGCCTTTCCGATCAGTGAAGCAAGAATATGGAGAAATTATGTTTATCAACTGACAATTTGAAGGCAAAGCCTCAATGTAAATGTTTTTTTCCACTCTCCACCCCAAACTCAAAAAGAGAGAGAGAGAAAAAAAAAAACTAACAAGAAAAAAAAACCCATAGGACATGCAATCACTCGAATCTTAGATAGTATAGAATTCACACAATTTACTTTTCAAAGGGTAAAAGAAAGGGTATTTTTTTTCCTGATCATTAAAATGTTCTTCCCTAAAGGATCTGGTATAATCCATCCAATTCCTTTTAAATATGAATTTGTGAAGGAAGAATTGTTACAGTATTTTTTAAAAAATGAACTTTTAGTTCTACTCCATTTGCATTTAATCCATACGCATCTCAGCTAGATACTCTTGGTTTAGATGATTTTTCCCGCTGTTCCGATAACTGACTCGAACAATGAGAACCCACAGCGGCACTTTCCATTTTAGCTTCTGGTCCTGAGCGACAAGTGGACTTGGGTACGGCCACCCAGTGCCATTTCTTGGGGCGGCTCCTACTCACAACCATTTGGTACAGGACCTTGTAGACAGCAGGTAACAAACACAAAATGTGTTGGACTGAATTCGAAATGTAAGAAAATGCTTGGGGAAATAATTCAGTGCTATTTAAAAATATTTGTGTTGATATTGCCTCAGGAATTGCAGGTTCTCATAGGGGTGACAAATTTTTTCTTTGACAGCTCAGGCACTGAAGCAATATTTAAGAGAAGTAAGTTCATATTTTGCCTCTGCTAGTTACTACGTTGTGTGACCCTGGGCAGCTTCCTTAAGCTAACTAAATCTAGTTTTCTCATCCATAAAACCTGAAAAATAATATTACCTGCCTCACAGAGTTACTGTTTGGATTAAATGTGAAGATTCATGTAAAATGCTTAACATAGCACCTAACACCTAGTAGACAGCCAATAAATCTTATTTCTAATATGGCTAACTGAGTGTTTGATCAAGTCTGTTACTGAAGACATCTTCACTAGATTGCCTGACCATTTAAGAATTTAGACCAAATAAATATTACAAATATGTAAAATGTAAAATAGTATAATCAAATAAAGTATGGAACAGACTTACTTTATTAAGTCTGTAATGTAGGACTGAGAGTTTTATTTGGGTTTCAGTATCCACAATTATGAAAAGAAGGTTTTGGATTCAATAATCACAAGGAGACTAACATTTTGATTTTACATGGTATTAATTTTTTAATTGAGAAATTTATATTTATAGTGACATTCAAATTAGGTGCCTGTTTCACTACTTATGTTCATTGCTTAGATTTATCTAAATATTCAAAGCATAGGTATCTTAACCTAAAAATACTAAACCGATTTACTGGGATAGAACATGGAATGCATATTGGGGAAGTTTCATTAATAAAATAAATTCTCACTAACATTGCAAAGACCTTTTTTGGAATTCGTTTTCACTGAGTATGTCTTTTAACTGTATTGTTGTGCTTTTTTTGTTTCAGGGGGTAAAAAAGAAAGCAAAGGAAAAAAAGCAAAGTTCGTAAGATACAGCGAGAGACTAGAAGAGGGAGACACTGGAACTCTTGCCAAAGAAATCGCTGTGGTAGATTTGCAACCTGATTTCCAAACTTGGATTGTTCAGATGAAGTCAGATAAACTTCAGAGAAACATCTGAACTTTACAGCAATGATCCGAAACACCAAAACCTTTGGCAGTTCTCCCATCCCTCTCTCTCGTTGTCTCCAAAGCGAGTGGAGTGGATGAGACTTACGTTCTTCACTAGGACTACAAACTCCTGGCTTTCAGTTATGCAACAATTCCAAAAACTATGTGCTACCTGATTCTGTGCAAGTTAAACTGAAAGTTGAATCTTTTGACTTTTTAAATTTACGTTTACTTGTATATTGTTCAACACCCAATCTAGAGCATAGCTCTCCTTCTTTAGGCCGCCCTCAAATCAGCCAGATGCCTAAATCCTCTACTAAATTCATTTTTTAAAGTAGAAAGCAGCATTGATTTATGTATTTATTTTGGACAAATTATAATTGCATGTAATCATGGTGTCCAAAGTGATGTCATGATACATGTATTCAGTGTGGAATGATTGAATGGAGACAATTAACATATCTATCATCTTAACTGCTTATCATTTCTCCTTTTCCCTATCTAACTGCAACTTCATGCCCTTCGACCAACACCTCCCAATTCTTTTCCCACCCCTACTTCCCCAATTCCTCCCAGCCTGCGGTAACTATTAATAACATTCTACCTTCTGTTTCTATGAGTTCTATTGTTTTCAATTCCATATATAAGTGAAATCATGCAGTGTTTGTTTTTCTGTGTCTGGCTTATTTCACTTAGCAGAATGTCCTCCAGGTTCATTCATGGTGTCACAGATGACAGGATTTCCTTCGTGTATATATATATACCACATGTTCTTTATCATTCATCCATTGATGGGCACTTCATAACTTGGCTATTGTAAATAATGCTTCCGTGAACACGGCTGTGCAGATATCTCTTGGAGCTACCAACCAATTTCAAGTCCTTAGGATATATATCCAGGAGTGGGATTGCTGTGTCTAAATTCTTTTTAACTCAAACATCCCATTGTCCCCCATAGTCTGTGTTGTCCCTCACTGCAACAAATAATAAACCCAACTTATTTAACTAAAAAGCTGTTCTTTGTGGTCTTTGGCTGAAAGGTGTTGAAAATAATGTATTTGTTTTTCATGAGACAACTGGGATTGGCGGAGCCAGGCTTCCCATCCTGCCTGAGATTGTAGTTTCTGTTCTGAAGCACACCCACAAGTTGACATAATGCGACGCATTGGCATTACCCACGAGTAAGATGCACATTAGTACAAGTGAGACGAGGGCTTAGAAGTAAACTCTAGGAAATACACAAATACAAGGAAAGCTTAGTGGAGAATAAGTTAACAAAAGAACCTTATAGAAGGTTCTTTCTATAAGGTTATAGAACAAAGAATAGAAGATGTAGGATAAAGTAAGGAAGAAGTGGTGTCAGAAAACCAAATATGTGGGTGTCAAAAGTTGCATAAAGGTCTAATAAAATAAGGAATGGAAGAAACCATTTTTATTGGATTTAACAACTGGGAGGTTGTTGGGGAATTGCAGGAGAGAAGTGCAGGAGGAAGCTGGCATTTGTAGGGGTTAAGGAGCATTGTGACGGCGAGTGGCCCCATTCTTCTCTGTGACACTGAAAGGGAAGTTGTCTACTATTAGGGGCATTTGGGGATTAGGGGCTGTAGGACAGCGGTGCAGACTTTTTAGTAAAGATTTTTGCTTTTCTAATTGAATATTTTCTTTCCTTATTCACACATTTTGCTTAGAAGGTAGGAAATTACAGCTGCTAGAATGAAATTTGATGAGCCAATTTAACCTATTAAAAGGACTTACTGATAGTGCAAATTTTGAGATTGAATTTTCTCATGACCAACACGAGCAGGCAGCCACTTTAAGGAATTGATCTTGGGTTCTCAGGACACCAGATCTCCCTGGAGCAGTCCCTGCAGTGACGGTTACAGACTGCAGCAGACAGCAAGTCAGGCAGGGAAAAGCAAGCCGACTTTTTCCTAAAGATGCACAGAAGTGAAAAAATACTGAGACATAAAGATGCACAGCTATACTCTGGTAGTGATTAACAAAGCGTTAGTAAATCATTTAATCTAATTCATTTAAACCTGAATTTAAACCTGGTATTACAGGAATTATGCAACTTCTCTATAGTTTGCAAACCATCCCCTTGGAAACACTTGTTGGGAAATAATTATTTGAATTGATGAAATTAGGTCACAGGCCATGCTCACACTTGTCACACACTCAGTGCTTTAATTGCAAAACTATGAGAATTTCTTTGCCACCTGTTCTTTTTGTTAATGAGACGAGGTGAAAGGTGCCACAGGAACAATTTCTTTCCATCTTTCAGTTCAAGTTGTTATTGAGAGTAGGCTAAAATAATTATATTTATGCTGAAAATCACCTAGGGTTATCATATAAAATTCAGGACATTCAGTTAAATTTGAATTTTAGGTAAATAGGAATGATTTTTTAGTGTCGTACACCCCAAATATTGCCTGAGACATACTTATACTAAAAGTATTTTTGTTCTTTTTCTTCAATTTTTTGAACATCCTGTGTTATCTGCTAAATATGGTTACCCTAAAATATCAGTGCTCGCAAGCTGGGTCTTATGAGTCTAGAACCGTTGGGGGGAGTGTTTGGCCAAAGAGTGTTGGGCTAAGCCTGACCCCAACGTTCTTCTGAAAGAGGAGGGCAACATCTGAGCCAGGCTGCTAACATCGGAGCCCATCCCTGTGATTTGCCTCTTTAAAAGATTCCTCTAGGAGTAAAACATCGAATTGGAATATTTTGCATTTCTATTTTGTCTCTGTGCTCATTCCCAGTATTGGTTTGGCCCATCTCCAACCCGAGATACCCAAGGAAATAGATTATATCAAGGGAAGAATTCACAGCATCAACAACAGCAAACACGATTATTTATTCAGATACGCTGCACTGCAGCTAAAGCCACAGGAATCTGTTAACACGGAAGATTCCGTCATTCTAGTTTCTTGCCTTTATGCTCAGGAACATACTTGTTTCAAAATGAAATTGTTCTAGGAGTTTGTGGTCCGCTCTTCTCTCCTCACCTTGCCTCACCAATGCATGCACACACACACACACATGCACACACACATATGCACACACACACACACACATGCACACGGAGTCATAGAGCTGGGGAATTTTGATTTTTCAAAACACTTTTTTTTAAGGTACACGGTCTAAGTCTTAGAGGAATGTGCCCAAGAGGTCACTGATGCAGGTGATACTATCTGCAATAACAGGTGCTTATGGCCTACTCTCTGCTACTATTATGTGGGCAGGCAGGGTTCCCCTTTCCTGAATGATGACGAGTGAAGTTTATTCTTCAGTGTTCTCTATATGCTCATTCACATCCTTGTTCCTTCTTTCAGTTTGATGGAACGCATGTCCCTCTCCTTGACACCCACCCTCCCCCAAACCAAAGCCGTCACCTTCCTTCCCATATCAACACCTGCCTTCAGAAGAGGACCCCCAAATCCCCTTCACTCAGAGGTGCGAGTATTTGATTAAGCTTCAAATGGCAACTTATTTTCAAACTTTTCTCAACAAGTCTAACAAAAGAAGGACACTCTACTTCTGAAGAAGGTATTCATTAGCAGCTGGGGAGAGGGAAGAAGGTAGAGGGAGGGACTCTTCTGAGGACTCAGTAGACATCATTCAGGCGGCTCCATATTCTCTCACCATGAGATGACTGGTTCACCCCAGGGTCTCCTGTAAAATGTGTTCAGTACAAACATACGCTCAGCTGCTTATAATTTTGACCTGTTCTATTGCTATTTAATTGGCCACATCACGGCTGAGGGCTGAAAAGCTTATGACTGGGTATAGGAAGTTCTCACTTAATGTCGTCGATAAGCTCTCAGAAACTGTGACTTTAAGTGAAACTGAATGGAACAGAACCAGTTTTTTTCTCAACAACGGCGTAACAAAATGACATCGAAACAAATGGTGTTATTCGAGGACCAGTTGTACATCTTCTAGCTTAAAGTCTCAGTTCCCAAGAACCTATGGAGGATGTTAAGCGAAGACTTACTGAGGTTACTTCTGATTCGCAACTCTGCACACACCTGGTGGTGACAGAAGAAGTAACTTAAGGGGACTTTGGACTGTCCACACCCCTGCATGCACGCCGACATGCATACGGTGACTCTCAGAGTCACAGAGCTAGAAGAAAACTTGATTTGCAAAAGAGAATAACGAGATCCAGAAACAATAAGTAACTCATCCAGTTACCATTAATAACAGAAACGGAAATAAAATGTAGGTTTCCAAATTGTCTTGTTTAGTTCTCATTCAAAGATGAACCTACCTTATATGTACCTAAACGTTTATCAAAAAGCACAGCTAGCTTTAAAAGAAAAAAAAAAAAAGCATGACTATCTAAAAGGTGATTTTTAAGGCAGTAAAGACATGTAACACAAAAACATTTTTCAAAGAAATAAAACAAAGCCCTTTATACTAATATTTTAGGTGGGTCAGAAATGCAACTATTTTTAACCTGTACATTTAATTACAGATAATTTTACAATTAAAACTTATCTTTACTCTGAATAAATAATGGCCAAACTTTGCTAATATAGATTAGGGCCCAGGCAATTGGACTTGTATTTAAAGAAATATCCAGATTTGTCATTAATTAAGTTGAAATTATTACAGACTTTTTTTCCCCTTTAATTTAATAATGATGAAGAACGGCAGGTTGCTCAGAGCTAGGAACGCGGAACAGGCATGCAGCCTGATGATTAGAGCGAGCGTGGGGGCTAGAACCTGTGAGCCTAATTAGAGAATTGTGTAAAGCCTTTTGAAGATGAAAAGAACTATAAAATCCCGGAGAATATTGATATTGCCAGTCTCACTCTTAGTGCTGTCACTAACTTGCTGTGTGGTCTTGCGAGAGGGGGAGAGAGAGAGAGAGAGAGAGAGAACAATCACTAACTTTGAACATAAGGATGCAAGGATATATTTTGCTTCCATTTGCCTGTTTTGTAAATTTTATTTTCAACATCAACCTAACAAGCAGACAAAATAGGGATAGAACAATTTTTGCACCCTATGTAATGTATGGCGGTAGGTTTCTAGCCATATAGTCTGGGAAATTCCAAGTAAATTTCACTTTAAATTTTTTTTCTTCATGGAGACAGGTCTTACATTTTGTCATAAGATGCTCCTTGAGCTGACCCTAAAAGTATGTTTCAAAAGAATTATATGATTACTTATTAAAATACAGATTTCAGAGGTCTTATTCTAATGTAGATATTCCAA
>NW_012142412.1:847116-849246 GCF_000956105.1 Propithecus coquereli
TCTGTTAGTGACTTTTTTCAGCACAAAGTGGAAATAGTGGCAAACAGTTTGGGGAACTGTAGAGTTGTTAGTTAGAAGACAAATTAAGCTAAGGAAAATATTGTTTAATAGGAAATGCATTTCCTCGTCTCTTGGCTTCTTGGGGACAGGTGATAACAACAGCAAAACAAAACAAACAAACAAACAAAAAAACCGAAAAACCAGCGTTTATTCTTCCATGAAGTGATTCCAGTTTGATAAAGAGACCTTTCCTAAACTCATGGAAGGAACTGAAAAGTCAGAAAGCAAACTGGATTGCATATAATCAACTCGAATTACTTCCTTACTTAGTAATTGATTAGAAAAGCAACTCAGAAAAAAAAAAGAGAAAAGAAAAGTGACTCAGTAGATATAAACAACTCTGTATGTCACTTTCTGTCACCATTTGCAGTTTTTACCCATGACAACAAATTTATCCAGTTTGCTGCAGTTGTCTCATGTTGTCCTGTCTTCTGGTGCCTGGCCAGAAGTGGAAGGTAATTAAGGGGTAATAGCTTCATTTGGAGGTGTTTTATCCCTGTGCCAGGGATGTAGTACCAGCTAATGGTTTTTGATCATCTTCTGGGTCCAGGCTTCTGTTTCTGGCCTTAGCTGGAAATCCCAGGCAAGGACATTATGTGTTTGAGTATACATCTGTGTATCTGCATAGGTAGCTGAAAGCAAATCACTAATGTAGTCATTCCACTAACACGTCCAGGCAAGTGAAAACAAAAATAAATCCAATCTAAAAGAAAAAACAGGAAATACAACCAAAAGTTATCTTGCATTCTGAATGGTGTATAGAGATAGTGTCCACGTTTTTCTAGTGCACAGGTAGGTGACATGGACAGTCGGAATATATCATATGATTTTGGGACACCATATTCATGTTTTGAAAATATTCTAAATTTGCAATCCATGATCATTGACTATGTAAAGAAGGCGGATGTTTCCTAGAGTTTCATTTAGTCTTTATGTTTCAAACTAATGTGATAATTTTATGAGAACCTTTCAGTGCCAGAGCTGGCAAAATTGCTTCTTTTTCTGTGCTGGCTGCTGCCTGAAGTCCCAGTAACTGGTTTATGAAGCACCTGTTTTGTCACAGAACCCCATCTGCCTTCTATCTCAAGTTCATCATGAGAGTGGTGTTCCATGCCTCAGGGAGGGCCTTCTTACTCTAGCTGTGTTGGTTGGGATTAGGCTTGGTTCCATAGCAACAGAGACCCAAGTATGGTGGATTAAATAACATCAAAGTTTACTTATTTCTCATACAGGAGATGTCCAGAAGGGGTAATGATGTAAATTCGAAGGGAGTAACTATCCTATAGATAGCAATTTAAAGCTCCTAAAAAATAAAAAGAAGAAAACTATTTTGAGGTATTGGAAAGAGACCAAAAGCAGACAGAAATTGGAGAGGATTCAGTTATTGAAAGAAGGAAATCACGTTGAGGTGTAACCACGTTTATATAGCTTTTTCCCTGAAAGCACTTCCAGTCCTTAAGCTGCAACATCTAGAACTCAATCAGAAACTTCAGTCTTACTGATTTGAGATGCCGAGAAGATTGAGTTCAGGACATCAATAATATTTGGAAATGAAGGGGCAAATCTTAAATAGAAGAGACAAACAGAGGAGAAGATCTTCAAAAATAGGCATTAAAATACTTAGCAAATCTTTGGCTGGCACTGTGCATTCCTGGGGGAATACAAGGAACCTGGTAGAAAGCAACAACTGGAAGACTGAAGACACTGAGCAGAGATTTCAGCTATTGCTCACCACGGGGGACACTGAGTTTGGAGTTTGAGTCCTGCCAAGTTAGAACGGCTTTATAAATATCTCAGGAACTCACAGAAATTCCAGAAGGGTTATTTCTGAGTAATAAAGTCTTGGTCTCAGGATTAAATGATTCATTTTAGGACAAGAACTAAACAGAGAACAATGGAACCATACAAGAACAAGAACCATACAGAGTTGCATGAGCAAAGATAAAACCATCCTTCCACAAATACACAGTTAGTGATCAGCCAGAAATTTAATTGCCTGCTAGATAATAAATTAACACTCTTCTGAGGAATCTATAGAGTCTCCACAATTCAGAGTTTTTAAAGAGTAAC
>NW_012142412.1:850301-851563 GCF_000956105.1 Propithecus coquereli
TGTAAAAATGTTATGCAACTGTTTACTTGCAGATACTGGTAACAGAGCAGCATAAAAAATGAAAGAAAACAGTTTGATGCCTTCAATCATAACACTGATGTAATGTGGGCATTGGAATTAAAAACCATGATGATCATCTCAGTATTTGAACTAAAAAGTAAACACGGTATTCCAAAGAATGATTGGAGAAGATGTAAAACTAACATGATTTAATGTTCTCATTGTCTCTGAAAACAGGAGAATTAATAACTAGTCGCCAGGTAGTTAGACAACGTGAATTCTAATTCTAGTTCTGTTAATAAGTAACTGCATGCCCCTAAGCAAGAACCTTAACCTCTTTGTGCTTTGGTCTTCTCTTTTACAAAATGAAGCAAGTAGATTCAGCAGATCATCTCAAGGTACTTTCGATGTTCTGTGACTATGAATTTCCACAAAAATAGTAATTTGCAAGGATGGCTTCTGGATAAGAGTTAATGCACTCTTTCTGCTTGATTTATATAAAAATGCAGTCAAGGAGTTTTCTAGTCTCCATTCAAAGTAACGAGAGTAGATTGGGTTCATTTCCCCCCGTGTCACTTGCTGCTTCTAAGTTTACGAAGTCTTTCACGATTTGTTTCAGCACAAATAGAGGGTATGTATTTGAGTTGAATGTTATGAGTCTTCAGGTTGTTCGAAACTCAGATTAAGCTCAATGCAAGGAGCTCTGATAGTCATGCCTCACTTTTAGGCTTATGCTCTTTGTGTCTCTGTGGAAAAATCTTTCATCACAAGCACAGGAAAAACTGACCCTTGGTAGGTTTAAATGATGTAATTTTGAATAAGGGAGTGATGCAGAATGGTTTGTGAAGTAATAAACACTGAATAAAAAAATGTCAGGCTGTAATTTCAGCCATTATTAACTTTGCAACCTTTATAGTTTTATTTGCTTATCTGTAAAATGAGAGTCCTAAATCAACTCATCTTTAAATCCCCTCAGTTCTAACACTATGAGAGTTGTGTTCCATTTCAATATAAGTTGTCAGTTTGGCAATATTTTCTGTACTGAGATTTAAAATAAAAAACCTAATCCAAATATCAAACATTTTGTGAGGAAAAGCAGTCAATCATGAAGTTGACAAAAATGGGGCAACATTCTGAAGGGCTTGGCATAGTCTCCCCTAGGTATAAATTTAGCAAGCAAAATTGAGCTCAATGTAGATTGTACACACTAATCAACAACATCAACTAAGATATTAGTATTAATGTCTTATGGGAAGTGCTTA
>NW_012142412.1:854848-856266 GCF_000956105.1 Propithecus coquereli
GAAGACTAAGTGAGACAACTAGAAAGCAAATAGGAAAATATAGACTTCAGCACAAATGTATTCATAATTACATTAGCAGAAAATGATCTAGACCTTTCCATCAAAGGACAGAGAACATCAGATCAGGAAAAAAAAAGCAAGAATCAACTATGTACTGGCTATAGAAAACAAAATTTAAATAACATGCAATGATAAGCTAAAAGTAAAAGGATGGAAAAAGAAATATATCATGCAAAAAAATCATAAGAAATCTGGAATCACTATATTAATAGAAGTCAATATAGTCTTCATTATGAAATATCTCACTTTATGCACAATAATATTCCTTTCTCTGAGTCAAGAACACATAATAATCTTAGATATGTATACTCTTGATAACAGAGCTTTAAAATACATGCTGCAAATGAAACACAAAGAAAATAATGTTAAAAGCAGAGAGAGGAAAAGGACCTATTACCTTCAGGGGAGGAATACAAATGCTGACAATTAACATCTCAACTTAAATGATTGAAGCCAGAAGAAGATGGAATGAATACTTAAAGGGATGAAATAAATAACTACTAACCTAGGATTCTATATGTCTTATTGAGTTTAGAAAAATTTTGACTAATTTTGACTTTGTAAAAGGATGCAAAAATCCAATGAATTTGTTAGTGAATCAAATCAAGATTAGTATTTAAAATAGATCTAGTTGGGTCTGTTCATTGATCAAAGATTGCTTAAAAATTAGAAAATCAATAAATATTATTCACTTCATATAGCAAGGTGGTTAGTTTCCTACCAAATTTGTATTTACTTCTTCCTGGGCATCAAACTAGAGAATATTTCCTATGTGACTGAGTTTTATTGAAGAGAACATGAAAGACAGATTGGTGTGTGTAAATTCTAAGCCTGACCCACAAAATCTACCACGTGTGTTTCTTCACATTCTGTGGATTGCAGTGGTCATAAGTAGCAACACCTTGGAAGCCAAATTTTGAAGATGAAAGAGTCACTGTCAGATTGTCTTTAAATGACTATTTAGAAAGGAGAAGAACCTCAAACAACCTAATTACCTGCCCTGACTTTAACTTCTATTACATATTTGGTTAATTAGGACTTAACATACTCCAATTCACCACATTTGCAGATTAAAGAGGAAAAATCAAATACAGAGATAGAGTTTCATAAAGTTAAACATGCAGTAATAAAAAAATTGGCAAACTAAAAATAGGCATTTTCCTACTTTTATAAATGGTGTATAAACTACTACTTTCACAAAAAAAAAGCCTATAGCAAAATTCATTTTTCATGATCATAATGTTGACCTTGACAGTGTAGTGAAAAAATGAAACAAAGTAAATAATATTAGGTCTGAAAAGGATGAAGTAAAAATGATAACATTTTTTAATTGTAAAAAAATTAATGAATAGATTATT
>NW_012142412.1:858934-859899 GCF_000956105.1 Propithecus coquereli
AAAAAAAAAAAAAAAAATAGAAAAAATTAGTCAGGCATCGTGGCACATGTCTGAGTAGTCCCAGCTACTCTGGAGGCTGAGGCACGAGGATCCCTTGAGCCCAGGAGTTTGAGATTGCTGCGAGCTGGGCTAATGCCACCACACTCTAGCCTGGGCAACAGGGCAAGACTCTGTCTCAGAAAAGAAAAAAGATACGCTCAAATTGAGAAATTTCAAGAATATTAAAAAGTGAATGAGAGACATAGGGTTCTGCTCAGTCAGGAAAATGGAGAACAGACAGAGGTAAATTTATTTATATTCAAACACATAATCAGTGGAAATAGAACGTTCGGTATTCTAGTATTTGATTGACATAACCTCTTATTTTTGAAATTAATCAGGGTGGATCATGTAGAAAGGCAATGGTGTATTGTGGACAAAGCTTAGTATCAAACCATCTGGTTTGACTTGTGTTGACTCCTGTTCTATGACTCCGGGAGAATCAACCACCTACCTGTTTCCTTGTCTCCAAATGGGGCTAAGAGCCATGCTTACCTCAGAGGACAGTTCAAAAAATTAGGTGAGATGACATATTTGAAAGTCATTTGTAAAGTGCTGTGCCACAGAGTAGAGAGTAGAATAGATTTTGTCTAATATTTATTTTATCCACCCTAGAAACTCGCAAGAAAGGCAGAGGGCAAGTTTCTCCTTTTCTTGACTGTGTCTTAAAAGTTAAGATTCCAAGTTGTGCTGTCTTTGAAATGTATGAAGTTCCCATTCAACATACGGCATCAAACTGAAGGCAAAAGCTGAGAGGAAAGTGTATTTTGCCATGACGATAGCCCGAGCGTGAACCGAGGTCCTTAATTTTGCTCTGGTGCTGATCTTTGGCGTTGTCACATGCATGGAGTTCCTCTTTAGTTGGTGGAAACAGCGGGGTTCTCTGAAAATGATTTATAAACAAATTGTGGCTGTTCTGAAACTAG
>NW_012142412.1:860591-861118 GCF_000956105.1 Propithecus coquereli
AAATTCACTGCAAAGCCCAGATGTGGGGGATACAAATACAGAATTATGTAAAGGAGTTCAAGCTGTGACTTTAGTATTCAGGTTCACAGTTTTGTGCTCTCAGTTCAGAATTTCTCAACCTTGGCACCATTGACATTTGTGCTGGAATAATTCTTCGGGGAGACCGTACTGTGCAACGCAGGATATTTAGCAGCGTTTCTGGCCTGTGCCCCCGAGATACTAGTCTCCAGACACTGTCAAATATCCCCTGGGGGTAGGGAGGATGGCAACGTTGCCCATGGTTGAGGACCATTGTTTTAAATAATACTTCTCACTGCTACCCTTTCTGGGATATTATTGAAAAAAATGAGCATTCTTTGGAGTTTCTATAAACCAGAGACATAGGCGTGAGAAAGACTTGTTGTGTTTGCAGAAGTGTAAGTTGTGCATCATATAAGGTCTTGGAGGGTTTCCAAGAAATAGGATATTAAATGTAAATAAGATACACTTGGCCAGGTGTGGTGGCTCACACTTGTAATCCTAGCACT
>NW_012142412.1:862318-872846 GCF_000956105.1 Propithecus coquereli
CGTTGTCACATGCATGGAGTTCCTCTTTAGTTGGTGGAAACAGCGGGGTTCTCTGAAAATGATTTATAAACAAATTGTGGCTGTTCTGAAACTAGGGCAACTGATATCTTGGGCTTCATCTGCTTCGTATTTTAGACCCTGTCCTGATGTTAGCATTCGTGTATTAAAGATTGGCCTTGGGCCTTCGAATGTCAATGTATGCGGATGGAAGGCCTTGAGTCCTTAACCACAAATGTGAATGCTAAAAATGGTGATTTTTTTTGTTGTTGTTGTTGACTAGATATACTGAAATTGAAAACAGCAGGAAGGTATAAACAAGATATGTTTACTTTTTTTTTTCTTTTGAGATTGAGAAGTTTTGAAATGCAAATGAAAAAGATTAGGGAAATGTTACAGGTTGAAATGGTGGAAACTTGCTTTCCTGAGTCTTGGAGTAGATCCTCTTTGGTAAGATGCGCCTGATCTTTTTTTTTTAAATAAGGCTCAAGGGAATTTAGAACTATATATAATAAATGTGCTCTAAGGAAAATAGTTTCTCAGATAGCAACTTTGATTTTTAAATGGTTACAGATGAAATTGTTGAAAGATCATATTCTCTTTTTTTGAAATATGAAATGAATGAATATTTCATTAAAGATTAGTAAATAGAATGATTTTTTCCTACTGAATTCTAATACTGTTTATACTGCCAATCTAAATGTGTGAGGATATTGCCGTGCAATTTATAAACTTCCAGATGCAACTGATGTTATATACAAAACATGTTTTTCCCTTTCTCTCTATAAAATACATCCAATAATACTTACTTTTGTGTTATCCATGTGCTGACAAATTGTTGACGTTTAAGAATTACATTACTTACAAAAGCAAATGGAGAAATGTATATTTTCTATTTTCGCTTGATTTTTTCTCTAATTTTAAAAATGATTCTTTAACATATGAGTATACAACAAAGGATTCTTTTATGATTGATGTTCAACTGGAAACTTTCATTTGAATATAGGGGAAAAAAGTCGATTTGTGATATTTTTAAACTAGGGCTCTATCTCCATAAGTTAATTGTTACACTTTAAATTGACAAAAATAGCAAACAAAAAAGGATAAAAACTGAAAAGAATATTTGAATTTCTCCAGCATAACATTTCAGAATATTGCAATTGCACCCTGGTATAGTAACTGGCTTTTATTATATTAATCCAAGCTAACAAAAATAAATAAAATAAAGTGGGAATGTCGCCATAAACATGTAAGATTTAAGTTCCTTTTAGTTTGCTTTAACCATTTAACTATGAGGTCATCTAGGGGCTAAAGCAGGAAATTCCTAGCTAAATGCCTGCACGACATGCGTTCGTTTGATGCAATTTTGAAGCTATTTTGTCAACATTCACTGAGGATGAATTATATTGCTTTTAAAACAAGTATATCCTATCACTCGCCTTCCCCATTTGTTATAGCATTAACACGAATAATTTTATTTCGTGTTTTTCTATTATGTTATTGACTCATATTCAAATTTCCTTTCACAATAAGTTGTTCATTTGAAAGGCAATTTTTCCATAACGAGATTCAATGTACGTTGAGCTAGGAAAATTCGGTTATCTCTTTTTCTAAGGTTGAAATCAGTCACTGTTACAATTTTTCCTGTCATTAGTGACATTCTTTCTGGGCTAAGCTTATGACATAGGTTTGTTTCCCCTTAAAGTTGAAGGCATGGGGAACCTGCACCCGTAAGGAAACGTGGCCTTCCTGACCTCCTTACCTGTGGCCTTTAGACTGAATTTAAATTTTACATAACAAATACTTTTAGTAAAAGTGGTGCAGCAGAGAAAGATGAAGCTTTTTTTTGCACCCTTTGGTGCTTAAAAAAGAGCAATCCTGAAATCAGAAGGCCACAGGTTCCCCACCCTTCCCTCATTTATATAGTTTCTTTCATTCAATTGGGCATAGAGTTCTTTGCCTTCCAAATATTGGGAATAAATTTTTAAAGAGTCACAGCCCATGTTTTCAGTCTGTATAGAAGCTTATTCTCACACAGTTGCATAGGGTAAGAGTCTAACTTGGAAATTGGCTTGATGAATTACAAATCATGGAGTGTTAGGGTCGGACAGGTCCTGAAACATCATGTGGTACAGGGATGGTAAACCCAGTGCCAGAACAGGCAGACCTGCGCATGTGCATGTGGCCGGCTGCACGGAAACAAAGGAATGACAGGGTCTGAATGGGAGACTCAGGGAACACGCTTCAAATTCAGACAAATAAAGCGTCTGTGCTGGCTAGATCAGTCCAGTAGCCACCAGAGGAGAAGTAACACGCCTGAGGTCACACTTGTCTTAGTCCCCAAACTCACACACATCTTTCTGCTCATAGGCAGAGTAGGATGTGGTAAGTCTATTGCCAAGCGCACTCATTGCATAGTCGGGAATTCCTGGGGCACTGTGAGAGTGCCCGTGGACCATTTCATTATTTTAAAGACAGAAATGAAGAAGGTAGAATGTATTGAATAGACCAGTGAAATAGTCCTTAATATCCACTGGGATTTCCCTTTGGGGGCATGAAGACATAGGCTTAGCTTTCTGATTTGCAAATATAGTCATAAATACCAGACCTATTATCCAGTAAATTGAAAACAATAAATATTTAAACATAAAATATTTCCAAAATGGTTTTGGAGAAAATAAGCCTATTCTCTCATATAAATCAGTTGTAATGTGCTCTAAAAAGTAACATTTAGAAAACTTAAATTAATATATTATTTCCAGCACAAAAATGTCATGCATTTTTAGAAGTTAACAAAGATATGTCAAATGTTCATTGAAATGTCTATCGATTTTTATTTATTTCAGTGAAGATAGCTTATGCCACTTGTGGTCATCACATCTTACCTAGACCAAGCCTCAAAGAATTATCTAAAATCTGAAGTGTTAGCAAAATAGTGCTTATATGTATTTGACAGTATGAAATTCCCCCTCAATGTATATATGCATGTAAGTCATTTAGCTGAGGGCACTGCTTTGCTTTAAAAACAAAAATCTCTCAAATTCTCAATTTAGGGAAATAAAATATTTAAAGAAATGTCTCAGCTGTTAAATTTCTACAGAGGTTAAAAAGAAAAAAAAGGAAAAAACCTGTGATCACCTGGCAAGAAACTCCACAAAACACTCACTTTGATGAAAGTTTATGAACCTGAAAGCTTGCCTTCCTTACCTCAGTTTGCTCTTAAGCAAATCTCCGGGAAAAAGAAAAGAGATGAGGCTTTGTTGTAATTGATCCAAGGCTCTGATAAGTCATGAAATGTGATCTTTCAGACTTGCTTGTATAGCATTAAAGAGAGAAGATCATACAGGAGATTGACAGTGTCCTTCACACATTTGCGTAGGCATTGTCTGATTTCCAGACGTGCACTGCAAAACTTGCGCGGAGAATGCACTTAGAGAAACGGCAAACTCAGCTCATTCTGGTTACGCCTTTATCCTTTATGTTGTCAGATAATGGTATAAACTAAGATTGGCTTAAAAACAAACAATAAAAAAACAACTCATTTCAACAAGGGAAGCACATTAGTGTAAACTTGGTTTTTACGAGCCTATAAATGGAGCAGGACCCAACCATGAACCGAGGAGGGATCTCTTCAAAAGAGGAAGCATCTCTTTGGGAGGAGTTCTGAACTGAAAAAACTGGGTGTCAGCATATCCACATGATTATTATTATAAAAATGTGACCAACCAACTGCTATAGTCCCTTTTCCAGGCATTTCAAGCTTATTCCATCAGGTGGATTTTTCTCAGCAATGTAACTAGGCTTGGACTAGCCTCGTGGTGGTTTCTTGTTACCCCTAAAACTTTTGAAGCAAACTCTGTGTGTGTCGGAGGCAGTGGCTTTACCTTTGAAATAGGACGTAAGTTTAAAGCATCTAGCATAGTGCTCAGCATACAGTAAAGGCTCAACATTTAACAGTTAATAATACTGGTGCTGATATTTCAATATTGTCATTTTTAACACTATGGACGGTGGAAAAGAGAAGCAAAGAGAGAGCTTCTAGTTAAGGTCAAACTTCTGAAAATGCCCCTTTTCTTATTCAGTTCGACTTCTGTAAAAAGTTTTAAAAGGATTACTTTGTCCTATTCTATTAAATTACATTGCACATATAATAGCTGATGTTCATAGTTCTACAACTTCTTAAATTGATTTTACAAACCCTTGTGGTCTCACAGTTTCAAAGCTTAAGTCCGTTTTAATAAACAGAAATGAAATGTTGTAGACAAGAACAAGATGATGCTCAGTATTCTAGCTCAGTATTCCAGTTGGCTACCAATTCTCACTCTGCTAGTAAAGTTGGTAAACATGGTGTAAACTAGTAAACACATTTACAACTGCCATTTTTTTAACCTATCAGTAAGCTACACTTACCTGGTAGTAGATATGCCAAAAAACAAAACAAAACATAAAACCTACAATATAGTTATTTAAATATAAGTGCTGATGTACATTAGCCAAATTATTTAGGTGGCTGTAATTTTCTGTCTCACATCTGGATAGTATTTGTTTTGGTATTCTACCATATTTCTAAATTGAATCACATTTTCAGTGGTGTCACTTTCAATAGCCAAAACTCTTTAAAGGTATTCTTTTATTTAAAAAAATTAACAGATATTTAAGAAAAAAATTTTAATCTTTATTTTATTATGGCTTGATCCAAATATATTTTCACAGCTAAATCCAAGACTGGTAAAATAATGTTTTTACTTATAAGAAATAGAAAGTTGAGTCTTGCAAAATAACAAATGCATCACAGAAAAAGGGGTAAGATTGGGTTTAACTTCAGAAACTGTAAGGATAGTACTTATCCTTCTTATACCAAATGTGCTAAATAAATAAGCATATATCTTAGCCCCAAATATCTGGCAGTGTGTGTCTGTAAATAAATGTGTTTTTAAATTATAGTATTTACAAAGTTGTTCCTTCTTTGCTTATCTGTCAGGAATCGAATTTAATGTTCTTTTTGCTCCACTGAATAACATCCAAAGCAACAAAGCCATAGAAAGGAATTTCACTTCCTTTGCTGGTTGAGGTGACAGTGACCTCATCAACTCCAGCAGGGAATACTGGATAACTCTACAACCAGCTGTTTCCAGGAGGAAAAAAAATTAATTTTAAGTCACTGCATAGTCATTTCTTTTCTACTTATTTTACATTTGTACTTTTTGAAAATTAAAGCATAGATCTGAAAAGGGCTGTGGAATTTAATAGTCAATAGCATGTCTATTTCACAAGACAGTATAAGTCACAGGAAAACATAATGGTTGATATTTATGAATAAGAACTGTGTTCACCTTTTGCAGCTTTTATGCTGTAACAAAAAGGTACAGACCACTGAAAGCAGGTCTTTTATCTATGAAATATTTTATGTCAGTCTTAACATATTCAGAACTTCTTATAATCTAAATAAAAATAGAGTGTATCTGTTCAGAGGAAGAGAATTCGTGAGTTTTGCGTATATCCGCTCTATACCAGATGGTAACATTATATTGGATGAATGGACAAGGAAGAGAGAGAAACACACAACGCAAAAATAGAAAAGACAGGAGAGGCAGCAGCAAAAAAGCACCTCACAGATATTTCCATAATGTAGAAGAGTTCTTTTCCCCCCACCTTTCACATTACTCACTTAGTAGAAATTCCTTTCAGAATATTAATTTAGTATCTCATATTGGAAAAATAGCATTACATATCTGATTATGGAATTTGCTTTATTTTTAAGTTATAAGGTAAACTAAGAATTAAATTCTGTCCTGCTGAATTCTTAGTTAATGAAGTGAACAATGGATTTTTAATACTTTCTTGATCTGATCAATTCAGGGCTCAACTGTGGAAGCTGTTATGAATGCAACTTGACTTCTGCACAACCTCTGTCTTACTCAGCATAGAGGAAAAGCCACTAAATGAAGTGGTAAGACAAAATTTCACCTCTCTACTAAGCGAAGAGTTAATTCCTACATCTTAAAAATGTAAAAAATGTTTCTATACCTTTGGCTATCCTCAAAATGTCAATCATTCTGACCAATTGAAGCAGTCTTTTTCCCAGGTATTTGGGCTTGAAAAAAATCCTAGGCCCATTTAGGCTTTGGCAATCATCATGTGACCGGGTTCTCCCGCTCTAGCTAACTCCTCTTAGAAGAGATTTCTGAAAACTTCTCCTTTGCCCAAGTGGAATTTTTATGTCCAAGACGATGTGCTTTATGCAATAAGCAAACAGCTCAGAAATGATAAAAGGCATCCTCAATATTTATTAGAGGCTCATCGGAGCCATCTGACAGTGCTTAAAATTGAAGTTGAGGGTGAAAAAGTGGAGAATGGCAACTTCTGAATAATTCTGGATCCCTCCCTATGAAAAGTTATATTAATTTAACTCTCAGATGGTCTCAAATATAGGAAAACAGCTGTGTTAATGCTTACTGGGCAACAGAGGAGTTAACATTTCTGTGTTCTCTGGGCAGTTTGATGAAATATGCAACTTAGGGAAAGTAACTTCTGTTTATTTTTGTGTGTAGGCGTCATTTAGAATGTGGAGCAGGGATAATAGCTCCTGCTTGAAAATCACTTTGAAAACTCATATATAAGTAGGAAGCAGAATTGCGTTAGTATGATGTAGGTTTTGGCAAATGCACTGTGAGCTGTTGTAAATAAGTGATCCTCTGAAGGTACACAAAATAAATCTGTTTCCATAGGAAGCTTCTGTGTATGTTTGCTAAAACGCAATCCCCTATCACATTACATTTCATGTTGGGTAGCTTTTTTTTTAACTTTGGAACTTGGTTAAATCTGTTGACCTTTGTTTTTGAGAAGACCACTCATTTGTCTGCCTGCCTTGGCTATAAAAACATCACAGGTGTAAAAGTCAATCTTATACACTGTATGCAGCATAATAATTACAATTTAGAAATCAAAAACAAAGAAATTAAAAAGATGTTAATCTTTTAAATTATGATTTTATTTCCCTAAAAATTTGTTCCTGTTTACTAGATTTATTTTACAATTTCTTTCTAAGAATTTTCATAATTAAATGGAAAGTAAATAAATTTCTATATAGTTGCATATGTTTAAAGTAATTCTTCACATTTAAAGGGTGAAAATATAAGGAAAACCTATTTTGTATTAACTGCATTATGAATTCATGGTTTATATCATTTTCATTGAATGTAAATTAAAATATCATATGATATATATTTTAAATACACTAATGTTTTGGAAAAAATAATTGAGTGCAGATTTACATTCTTTAAATGATATATGTCAAGGATCTCAATCTTAAAAACAGAGAATTATTTCTATCTTACTTTTTGTTTATTTTTGTTTATCTTTCTCAGATTGGATTGCATTATTCTCACTACTTATTAGAGGTACAGAAGAAGATGTTTGTATTCCTTGATTAAAAATTATGGTCTTGCATTTCACGAATAACGTAAATTCAGACATTTATATCTTTGGGGATTTGATTTCTTTTTTCCTACAATGAGGTCATTTCTTCAAAGAGAAAACATCTGTGAAGTTAGTCTCAGGTAAGATTTCTAATTTTTCTCTAAGCCAATATTTCTCAATGGGCACTAATAGTTGGTCTAGCTCTTGCCGTGGGAATGCACCCTTTTTTCTTTTTCATTTTTAATGACCTTTTCCCAAGCAAAAGACTATCCTCCAAAAACTAATAAAAGCTAAGATTTATCTATCAGGTGTTTACTAAGTGGCAGGTACTATGCTACGTACCTTCCACAGGCTCTCTTGCCAAATCCTTACACACAACCTAAGGCTTCTATTATATTCACTTCAGTGAGGAGGAAACAAAGCCATTCAGAATTTAAATAATTTGTCCAAGATTATCCAGCCATTACACAGAAAAACATTTTAACCTGTTTAACCCCTCAAAGAGATATATATTTAAGTCTCTAAATGATTTGTCATGTGTGCCCTTTAAAATATTTTTAACATTAAAAATTATTTTGAACAGTGTATCAGTATGGAAGTCTATATGATTCTATGTTGCAGTAACAAATAGCAGATAGACATAACAGGAAAAATATTATCCAACCTGAGTTTTGCTTATAGTTCTTCTCTTCCCCTTTTACAGGGAATAATTCAAGTTTAAATTAAAGGCACAGTCCACTCATTTACCAGGTGTCTACCCCACCGAAAACATCACTTCAGAACCTGCTGCTAATGACCTTCCTATAAAAGGAAGGGTTCCATATTTTACTATGAAATTGAAGGACACTCTGTTCTTTCAGTAGATGCTATAATTTGGGGGATACCTCAAAAATTTTAGTGGTTAATGCCCAATCTATTAATTCCCTCAGCATGACAGCAGCGAACAAGTTTTCAAGGGTTCCTGAGTATAAAATCTGGACCCAAATCTCTAGGTCTATAATTTCATCAGCAGGAAGTGCCTTTTTGCAGACCTTACTGCTGGTCTGATAAAGCCACTGATGCTGCTGCTGTTGATAAAGTCCCTACATTAAAGTCTTCAACCTTCAACAATTTTCAATTCCAGGCAAAACCTAACCATTTTATTTCCTGTGTGCTTCTCATTTACCCAGAGTAATATGCTGTCCTTTCCTACGGCCTATCAGGTTAGCTCAGCTCACGATGGGGAGAAAAGTTTCTCAGGTTCATTTTCCAGAACACTAGCTGCTTCACATCGACTGGATTGCACCTCTTCTTTCCCCAACCTAATAATGAAGGCACCTTTACATTTTCATCTGTGGTGTTAAGGGAAAGCTCAAATGGATGGCTAACTTACAGTGGAACTTTCTCTCTCGTCTGTGGGTTTTCAGAAAAAGCTACCCTGTAAAGATCGTCTAGGACTTTGAGTACAGCATTTGAGTTTCAGCATTTTTGGTAAAAAGGAGATCAAACAGAGAGATTCAGGGTTTGGTTAAAGAAGACCAAAGATGTTTTTTGTGTTAGCTGCATTTTTTTTTTTTTTTTTCAGAGTAGAAGCTGTGGCTGAACTGTATGCAAAGAAAAGTGTTAAGTTAATCAACGGTTTCCAGTGCATTTCTGCAAACTGGCTCTGCTAGAAACCATGGCGTGCCTACAGCCAATCCACACGGGCCTGTTCACTATCATAGGAGAGTGTGGGAAGGTGGATGCTAATATCAAGTGAGGTATGAACTGGGATGCAGTGGTCAGTTTTGAGATTGAACTCTGGAATCAGACTCAGCTGCCAGAAGACCTCCAGGGCAGTCAAGCATCAAATACAGTGATACACTGAGGCCAGGGTGCCACTTCAGATACACCAGTGATCCCGTACAATCATAAGGGATGTGGGCACGGGGAAGACACTTGCGTAGATCTACTTCCATTTACTAACAGGTGTTTCTGGAGAGTAAGGCAGTAAAATACTTGTGGACAGTTTAGGCCAGCAGTTCATTTACCTTATTTGTGTTAAGAATGTCTTTTGAGTGAAAATTTGGCACAAATAAGATTTGGGGGTATTGGAGAGAATGCCCATAGTGTTCATCTGCATCTCAGTGCTGCAGGCTTGTGGACACCTGGTATCACATGCAGGAAACCCTGACCTAGATTGTAAAATGGATCTGGAGTGGGCCCAGGTGTATGTCTGAGGACAGCCGTTTGCCTCTTCCTCCAAACTGAACCCTGATTTGGGAGTGGAGAATGTGGGAGAGGGTATTTTGAGCCCAGTGCTAGGGTAACTTCTTACATTTCAAGATGCATGCTTTAAATACCAGAGACATGTCAGGTCCCAGTGTGAATTTATTTCTGTTTTTTTTATTTAAAAATTTTTTAAAATTTCAGAATATTATGGTGGTACAAATGTTTAGGTTACATATATTGCCTTTGCCCCACCTGAGTCAGAGCTACAAGTGTGTCCATCCCCCAGACAGTGCGCCCCTCACCCATTAGGTATGAACATACCCATCCCCTCCTCCCTCCTCCCACCTGCCCGACACGCAATGAATATAGATTCAATGCAATTCCTATTAAAATATCAACATCGTTCTTTGCAGATCTAGAAAAAATAATTCTATACGTCATAAAGAACCAGAGAAGACCCTGTATAGCAAAAGCAACCTTAAGCAAAAAGAACAAATTGGGAGGCATCAATTTACCAGACTTCAAGCTATGCCACAAGGCTATAGTAACCAAAACAGCATGTTGCTGGCACCAGAACAGAGACATAGACCAATGGAACAGAACTGAGAACCCAGTATGACTTTAGATTGGAAATGGCTGATTGGTTTAGTCATTTGCTTTGAAACCCGTATAACAGAAGGGTTTGACTAGGCTTTCTTGACAGTATTTATGTTAAAAATCCTGATCTGAGTTGGTTTGATTCTTCCAGTGAAGACCAAGGTGGGTGTGGTGGGGCTGGCACTCAGCTTGGTGAAGTTCTCAATAATCACTGCCTCTTTCCTTCACCACCTGGTGACTAACTCAACACTCCACGTGGCTCTTCACATACTGAAGTCACCTCAGTTAGAGCAGAAACAGTTTACTCGAGCTTTCTCCCTGCTAC
>NW_012142412.1:873756-882306 GCF_000956105.1 Propithecus coquereli
CCCCAGCAACGGTACTGCCCGGTACTGTTCTAGACAAGAGGGATATAGGAGTGGGTGAGTCTAAGTAGGTTTTATTTATTTATCTATTTTTTGAGGATAATAAACAAGTAAGTAGAGAAACAAATTCCTCATTTCACCAATCAAGGCCCCAAGTGATTGAATGACTTGCTTGAAGCCACATTTCTAGGGTGAGGCAGAGTTGAAAGAAGTCAAATATTGTGATTGTTCATCACTGTTTCTTTCTAAACGATTTTATTTGAGGTACACATATGTAATTTTCTTTATGACTGGGATTCTAAAAACAGTGGATTCATACATACACACACACACACACACACACACACACGTGTGCTATATGGCAACATATATTTTAAAAAGCATAAGAATAGATTTAGAATGGATTTCTCTCTTATATATAAGAAGAAATGAATGTAAAAACACCAGGAGGAATTGATGTCAGGCAGAAGGGAGATTATTTCCTTCCTTCTCTTGTGAGGGAAAAACTGGCCTACTGCTCAGGGAGGCGGCTGAATTCTTTAATGAAAAGATGATTTAAAAAAAATCTTTCTGAGTTGGTTTAAATGATTGCGTGGTAAAGATGACAAATAGAGAAGATGGGTTTTGAAGACCTTCTCTGGGCAGATAATTTTAATAGTGAATATTCATATCCAATCATTTCATTCAAACATATAACAGCCTTTGTGTCTACTCCTCTACCCACACAGTGGTGTGTCATGGGCACAGCTTGAAACAATAATTTTTCAGACGTACTTATCACGAAAGGATGAGTCCTTAAATTCTGTACGTTACAGCATGCAAATAGGAATGATACATTTTTCTTGTTTAAAATCTAGGTAAAACAAATAATTCTCAGCCATTATTTCAAAATACAAGAAATATAAGTACGAGAAGCCTTACTAGCATCATCAAAGGGTTTTACAATTCATCGAATGAAAATCATAATTTGACTTTTAGACAGTCAGTTGCCCTTGCATTTTTTTCAAGTTCGGTTATTGTTGAGCTTACACCAGTTATCTCCTTTCGCCAAGTACAGACGGCAACATTTAAAGCCACAGCATATAGAAAAATAGATTTGAAGCTTAGCCAGGGCCACTTTGGATATATCCAGAAAAATAAATACGAACT
Source organism: Propithecus coquereli (assembly GCF_000956105.1). Lineage (NCBI taxonomy): Eukaryota > Metazoa > Chordata > Mammalia > Primates > Indriidae > Propithecus > Propithecus coquereli. The sequence continues at coordinate 874,903 of NW_012142412.1, forward strand.
TTAGTTTAGTTGATGGGGTAAGGGAGGCATGCATAAAAGATAAGTAAATGCATTTTCATGACAACTATAATGGACGGGCATAGAAGCAGTCTTTTGGATTTCAGAAGTTAGAAAGAGATGCAACCATTTTCTTTTCCTTTTACCTCCCATTCTTTCTTTAAAAAAGCGAGGGAAAAATGAAGGAAGAATAAATTTCCTTGGAACTCAAAAGGATGAACATCTAGAAAAATTAATGTGACGGTGAAGTTCCCCCTGGGAATCACTCTGAGGCTAGAGTGACAATTTTGAAAAAGTTGGCTGCAATTAAAATATTCTCAGTCCAGTTAGGACCTTCTTAACACTGGACACATTTGTCTACACTGCCTTTATTTTCATTTAAGATTTTTGAAAAAGAACAGAAGAGCAGACAAACAGACTCAGAACACCTTCCCAATTTTTGGATAAAATTTCACTTAATGCAATTGTGGCGCCAGTACTATGGATAGGATGGTACAATTCAAAATATGTTTATATAACATGACTACATGCCTCTGAGATCTTTTACATTCTTTCCTGAGAGCTTCAGTCACTCAATGTTCACTCATCCAAAACCCTTTGTATTCTCAAATATCTCAGTTGGTTTCACTGTAAAAGCCAAACATTGAAGAGAAGGAGAAAATAAAATAGATGCAGATTTCAAAGTTCTTATTTTTCTCTCGACTCTTAAAGACTAAACTGGAGGGATGTTTAACACAATACTTGTGCTATTCCAAAATATATCACTTTCAATCTTACTGTAACACACAAAACCATAGCGTTCAATTAGTGCCTTGGAAATCATAATTTTTAAAAAATTATTTTTTAGCATTACAAAAGACTTTGACCTCATCTGTATTGTGCCATCGAAGAAATTAAGACTCACAGCCTTCAGGTTATTTAATTTATCCACAATCAGGTAGAACAAGAATTCAGTCATTGTTGTTTCAAGTTCAATGCTCTTTGCATACATAATGTTACCTTTCTGTTTACTAGAAGTTCAAATCTCACCCGGAGTCATAAGTATGAACGTTTCTTGTCACCTAGCTGTTCAACAAGCAATGTAAATGAGTTGTATTCTTCCTAGGTATTGATTTCATCCTGAAAATCATTCAATTGATAACAATTAGCAGTCTTAGATGAGTGGGTGAGTATCATTGAGTGAGGATTGAAACTAATTAATGAGGAATTCTGGGAGGCCATGTTCTTCCTTTCCTGTTGGATGGTTAGACATTAAGCCTTGGAGTTGTCAAATGAGCAACACCTTTGCATCAGTATTAAATTCACACGCAAAGAAAATTAATTACAAGAAAGCTGTCTCAAAACCCACTTTGTCGACTCTCTCGGCAGGAAATTCTCACTTAGGCGGGAAAAGTCAAGTACCGCTACTGCTGCCTTAAAATATTCTTGTTTTTATAAGTATCCTTTCATTTTTCATTTTCTTTTGAAGAAGAGACAACAGCATAGAAGCTTTTTTTTGAGGGGGGGGGCAGAGGTTACAGAGAGACAAACACAACTATCTGAAAGATTAAGGTTTAGTGAAACAACAAACCAGACCTTAAACTAATTCCCACTAGGCTGTTACCAAGTAGTGTCCCCATGAATAAACTGTAAGCACTAAATTCATACTTATATGAAGGCTGGACCTTGAAAAGAGTCATGTGTTTCTTTTTTCATAGATTGGCTAACAAGGTAGCACCTACATCCCAACTAAGGAGGGGGAAACAAAATAATTAGCTGAAGTCACCTTGGTCATCTAGTATTTATTCGGAAGCTTCAATTGTAACATAATTTCACTTAAATCTTCCTTTTTAGATAAATGCATTGAATGACTTCATTCTTTTTTTTGTTTTTAAACTCTAGTTATTTGAAAAAAGTTGCATATATTGAATAAATATAGATGATGAATATTGGACTAAAATATCCTGAATTGAGGAGTGTTGATAACCTTGGAAAGGAGATCTATGGCAGTAATTTCCAAGTCCTCTACTTAGGATCCCCTTGGTTTTCTGAGAATAATGTCCCCAGGAAGCCTCTCTGTGATGATTCATTAGTGTTTTCTGTATCACACTGCTTACCTAGCTTTCCAAGGTGGGCATTCTATTGTTCCTCACTTACTCTGGGGAATAAAGGCACTGCTCAGGTTTCTTTAGGTTTCTGAGTGAAAAGGGTATGTCATCGTATATTACTCTGACATTTCAAAAACCCCCCACCACTAACCATGCATGGGCTAGACTGATCATAAATTACCTGTCTGTTAATAGTTGAAAGCTGTTTCAAACAGAAAACTTGTTTTTGGCTTGAGATTAATAGTGTTAAGTAAGTAGATCACACTAAGTTTTCAACCGTTCATCTCCATAAAACCCATTTGGGTCTTTGAAGATGCTCTTGTGTAAATCACAAAACTATCTAAGAACTACATTGATAAAGGGAGGACTAGAAACATCGTAATAAATTAAGAAAGCCAGATGTGTATTTATAATATTTGCAGGTTAAATTTTCAGGTCATACATAACTTTGTGTTACCACACAAAAAATAATGGTTAAAAGATATTGTATAACTCATAAAGCAATTGGTTTAGTTGTTAATTTTGCAAATGATTAATAAATTTCAAAATTAAAAATTGGACAAGGAAGGTATTTTTCATATACTAAATTTTTGCCAATGAAGTATTATCCATTTGGAACAAGAACTAACACACGTTCTCTTATCATTTATCAATTATTTACTTCACCATTCATTGAGTTTGAAATTTATGTAAGTGTGATGAATAGGATATGAAAATGAGCATCGAGGAGGGTCAGGCAGAAAGAAAGAAGGTAATTATGCAGGACTGTTTGAAAGGGTGTGTTGAGTTCCACTTTCCAGAGTATGGCTCTTTGATATGTAGAGAAATATCTTCCAGCAAAGAACATATAAAAATGAAAGATAAAATATGTGAAACATCTTTTTTTTGTAGCTTGGATAAGGAAGAAAGGAGTAAAAGAAGTGACTAGAGATCAAAAGAGAAAGTACAATTCTCCAAAGATAAGGTAGTGTTGGCAGTGGCTTTGTACTTGAAAGGTGCAGATTTCTGGTAGGCCAGAGGGTTGTGCATGGTGCACAGGAGAGAGAGCTTGTGTCCCAGGCAGGGTGGGTCCAAATCAAAGACCCCTCCATTAAGTAAGGGCCTGCGATGTGTGGCAAGCTCAAAGAGTAAACGAGAGAAGAATTAGGTGTGTCAACCTCTGCCCTGACAAGAGTAGAAAAATTTCCTATTAGTCCACCTTTATAGGTATAGATGGAATTCACACTATGTGTAGGACCCACAAAATACTAAACTGAAAATTTAATTACAGTCATGCCAGGGTGGAAGCATCCCGAACAGCCTAATAAATCATCCTATGTTAAGATGCTACTAAAGTTTTTAAATGTTGGACAAAGGTAACCCTGTGGTATAATAGGAACTTGTTCAAGGAACAAGTTCGAGGAACTTGTTTTAAGCTCTTGCTTGTAGCTTTATAAACTCTTTCCTGTTTTAAGTATTGATTAGCTTCTGTGATGATCCCCCAAACAATTTAAAGATAAAAGCTGTGATATTAATTGTTTAACCAGCTTCAGGAGACTTAAAGAAACTGCAACAGGCCGGGCGCAGTGGCTCACGCCTGTAATCCTAGCTCTCTGGGAGGCCGAGGCGGGTGGATTGTTTGAGCTCAGGAGTTCGAAACCAGCCTGAGCAAGAGCGAGACCCCGTCTCTACTAAAAATAGAAAGAAATTAATTGGACAACTAAAAATACATAGAAAAAATTAGCCGGGCATGGTGGCGCATGCCTGTAGTCCCAGCTACTCGGGAGGCTGAGGCAGGAGGATCGCTTGAGCCCAGGAGTTTGAGGTTGCTGTGAGCTATGCTGACGCCATGGCACTCTAGCCTGGGCAACACAGTGAGACTCTGTCTCAAAAAAAAAAAAAAAAAAGAAACTGCAACACTTACAACTCACGGGTGTAGCATTCTGAGGAACATGCTTATCAAGATGTGGCAGATATCTTTCCCCAGTTAAGACATTTATTCAATTGTAAAATGATTTAAATTAACAGAAAACCACCAACATTTAAGTGATGTCAATAAAAGGGCCTATTTAGCTCCTCATCTGTTTCTGTGACATGATGGGCATCTATTTTTATGTCTGTGCATGTTGACTTTTTCAATTTCATTTTTAAAAGCTGTGTGTTTTAAACTTCAGGGGTTGGAAGACAGACCTGAGATATGAGATTTAATCTAACTATAGAGCCACCGTGCCCAGCCTTTTCTTTCCAACTGCTGTGTATATATTTTCAAGTTTTGGGTTAAACAGGTTGGTCTACATTATTTCCTACTTTTCAAAGTAATAAAAATTCACTATGGATTAATTCCAACTCTAACGTCTTGTGAAAAATCCAATGACCTGAATGCAATGGGCAGAAATGCCAACGTTAGAAGATCAAAACTGCTTGATATTTTAACAAACTTTCAAACTATATCCTATTCCGTTTGTACCATGTAGATTTTCCATTTGATAACATGCAATATTTAAAGTAGCACACTTTAAATATTTAACGCATTTTTTTATTTGATGCACTAAGCTTTTTCATGCTTTCAATTTCCTTGGTATTAGGGAAGAGCAAAAGGATTGGAAAGGTAACATATTTCTTGTGGAAAGATTCAGTGCACACACCAAGATGTACTAACTTTTATGTGAAACTACGTGCCTGCCCCCACAATGATTGAAATAAAGTGTTCTGGATTTATACAAATAGATGGATTTAGTCTATTAAAGAAATCACAACGATAAGGGCATGCATGAAGATGCAGTCACATCTATTACCATATTGCATTATAATGTATTGGTTTTCTTTAAGTAACATTACAAGAGAAGACTGTCTTCAATGCAATGAGCTCCGGAAAAGTGGCTCCTAGTCCCAGACTTGGCCCTATCAGCAACTTGCTACACAAATTTTGGCCATTTGAATTCAGTGTCTTTTATGCCAATAATCAATCAATACAATACAATATGGGTGGAGAAAGACTAATTTTCCTTACATAGAGTTTCAGGAGGCAGATTGCTTACTGATTGTAAAACGCTTTAAAAATGGCAAGTGCTTCTCCATGGATGTGCATCTTCCTTCATTTTTATGTAAAACAGATCCCATCAAAAGAGACAATTACTACTTGAAACTAGATGTTGCTTTCTTGATCACCCCTAAATTGGAATCCTTGTGTGAGTGGATAATAGACACTGGAGGGAAGATTAAAGAATCAGACTTCTATCGGGGATGCTAATTCAATCGGGAGGAGCATCATCAATGAATTTGCAGCTTCAAAACCACCCCAGAGGATCAAACAGCCCAGCCAGCAAAACTGGTGAAACAATGACGCTGCGTTTCAGTCACTGGCATATGACACAGTTTAATTTTGTCAGCTATGATTGGTGTGAGCAGCTCTGGTAAAGGCCATGGTTCGAGCATCCCTGGAAGTGAGATGTGCAGATCACAAGAACGGGGAAATTCCTCTACAACACTGGGTCTTCATCACCGCACCGTTTTCGTCAACAAAGTAAAGTGACCTTTAATGAAGGAAGTGTAGGATGGAATTCTAGTTTCTCTGATTCTGTTTTTCTTGTTTGATCTATGACAGCATGACAGCCACATATGCAAAAGTTGGGTCAGTGAAGTTTTCCCAAAATGATTTTGATCCATGTCTAAATGATGATCTGTATAATTATTCAGTGTCCAAGGCCCATTTGAAAATCATTTTATGAATGGACTACATCTAAATCAGAACTCTATTTTGTTCCAAGTGAAATGTGCAGAACCTCAGATTAAAATCAGCCATTTAGGGCAGTTTCAAACTGGTAACAGAAAAGGTATACGCTCTATTTTTCCGATCGTTCATTGCATTTTAGTTCCTGCATTGTAAATGAATTGATAACTTGGTGGAAATCATCTTCTAGTTGATATGTTTTGCCTGTTTTTGAGATTTTTTTTAAAGTTTTGCTTTTTAGAAAACTTGTTATTGACTTGTGACATCTATACCAAAAGGGGACAAATATAAGAACTCAACCCAACTCAACGAACTTTCGTAAAGTGAACATACCTATGTGATTGGCACCTGGAGGAAGATACAGAACATTAGAAAAATTCCAGAAGGTGCCTATAAATGAATTTTGCGGTATACATTTTTTGGTGTAGCTTGATCTCCTTAACGTTGTGTGATTAATCCATGTTGCAGTATTCATTTTCACTGAGCATAGTATTCCATTGCATGAATGTACCGGAATTTATGCATTCTGCTGGCAATGGATATTGGGTCGTTTCTAATTTTTGGCTATTACTAATAATACCACCTCAAACATTCCTGTATGTCTTTTGGTGAATATACACATACCTTGTTTAGGTACATACTTAGGATTGGAATTGCTGGGATGTAGGTTAAGTGAATGTTCTGCTCTAGTAGATACTGACACATACATAGTACGGTGATCATCCTTTTGGGATTTTGGAAGGAAGAAAGGTATATCTCACATTGACTCACATGCAGGAACTAAACACAGACGTAAAGTGAAGATTTGGTTTTGCTTTACGGCAGCTTTGTAGAGTTTATGCTTTCAACTTGTACCAAACTGAGGAGCATAGAGCTGTTCCCGCCACTGTACCTTGTTGTTTCCCACAGTATTGTAAGAACTAGATGTCTTTCTGAAGTCTCCAAGTTTTCTTCTATTCAGAGTAGAATTGAAATCTCCACTGCTGTTATTGATATATTTTTTTACTGGTAAAAGTTAACATCTACAAATATCAAGGTTTCTCTAACTAGAAAGCTTATTGTCTCTGGGGGCAGAAAAGGAGAATGGGGTGGACCTCAGGGGGCCCCAGTGTGTCACCATGTTCCAAAAGAATCATGTCATCGTTGTAGGCAAATCAGTTCTACAGACAATCCCTTCTTTCATATACAAAAATTCACTCTGGTTTGGTCCCACTGTGAATTGAGGAGAAAAAGGATTTCAATTTACAAGAGAAAAATGAAGAACTAAGGGTAAATTTCTGTCCTCAAATGTATAAATATGTTGTGAAGTCTAGGGCTTGATCAGAAAAAGGTTCAAAGAAAAAGTGTTTCCATACACTGGCTCTTTCCAAAATGGAGCTTAAATGCTGCTGGAAGACAGCTTTTTGATACACCTAAAATTGGTTCAATATAAAATCTTTCTATTTGAATTCAAATTAAATCACTAAATTATGTAAAGTTTTATAATCACCTGGAAGGACATGGAAACACATCAATAAATGAAACCACTTTTTATGTATGAAGGGTATAGCACATATGGGGTCTCTTTACAAATCTTGTGTCTGTAAGGTACACCCTGCATAATTTATTATA
>NW_012142412.1:884005-947392 GCF_000956105.1 Propithecus coquereli
GTAGAATGGGCTCCAGCTCCAACCAGGATAATGCAAGAGGTGCTGTATCACCACTGTTTTTTGTGGCTGAGTAGAACTCCATGGTATACATATACCACATTTTTATAAAGATTTATAGATATTGGTAGTTGTAGGAGTTTAAAAAGCCTTATGAAGAGGAGCTTATCATGTTGGGGGATTTGAAATAGAATGATGGTTGTGTTGGGGTGTTGGGGTTTGGTCAATGTGGGTAGGTCTGCACATTGGAAAGAAGAGAATGGTACAGTTGTAGTATAAAGAACATTTTTAGTAGGATATCATAAGAGCTATGAGAGACCCTTCAAAATGTAGTCCTCTTATTGGTACTTTTATGTAAACTGTTTCCTTGTGGTTAGAAACACTTTAAACAATGAATGGGAATCCTGATAGATATTGCTACACATTGGATCACTGTGACTGCCACCAAGAATGTATGTCCCACACATACTCACACACTTTCATGGAAAAATGAGGTAAATATCCAACAAATATGAAGGGTTATGAATAAGGCAGTTCACCTACTAAGTGTTTATTGAAATTAGACACCAACGCCATCCTTGACTTTCAATCGGGCCAGGCCAAATGTTAGAGTCTGACGTTTGTGGGGATATTGGTGCATTTCTCTTTAAGTTAGACAATCTCTAATGTCATATAGTAGCAAAAGTTCATGAGTACCAGTATCAGCTAATACAAAATAAATATAACAGATGAGAAACCATTATGGCCAGAATTGACTTATGGTCTACAATATCCCTTGAGCTGTTTTTACTGTTGACTCATATGATGGATGATAACACACTATTAGAGTTCTGGACCAGACAAGTAGCTGCCTGTGAACTAGAGCCTGCATCCATCATACATATATTAATTGATTCATTAATATGAGTTACATAGTTTTTTTTCTTCTACTTGCCATGTTTAGACTTGTTACCAACAGAAATAAAAATACCTTGTTTTAAAAAGATGTATAGAAATTGCCTCACAGACAAGCAGTCTATAAAATTTTAAGTAAATATTTTTTTGCCACTTTTTCATTTTTCAAACAAATAAACTCTACTATTCCTTGTCTTTTTCCCATATGTAACATAAAACACAAGATACATAATTAGATATGTTTTTATATGGTTTTCACAACACTCTTTCTAAGTGAAACAGGATATTATGCTTGATACCCTTAAAATTAAGTAATAAACATGCTATTGTTCTTGTGGAATCTTCTCCTCAGGCAATAAATATTCTGTTTATTGCTTATATATTGTATGCTTAGCATGTCTTAGACCACCTGAATGATACAGAAGAGGCAAAAGACAGGGTCTTTACCCTCATACTTATGATATAGCTGTAGAGACAAGGGAAGCACGTGAAACAATTACAAAGACAGTAAAATAATAGAATGATAGATTATGTGGTGCACTAAGGGATGGATTAGAGCAATTATAAGTTCAACCCTGGTGAATAGGAGAGTGCATCTGTGTGAGAGATTCAACGTGAGCAGGCACAAAAACGAGTGTGAACCAATCATATTGCGAGAACTCCTAATCTGAGCTAAATATGTGTGTTCCTTTCTATTGGACTAAGCAAGCTACGAAAAAGTTCAATGCAAGGCAGAAAAGCTTATGGCGATGGTCTGAATGTTGGTGTTCCCCCTCCCCTAATTCTTATGTTGCTATCTAGTACCTAGGATGAGAGTATTAAGCGGTGGAACCTTTTGGAAAGTGATTAAGTTATGAGGGCTCTGCTCTGCCCTCAAGACTGGCATTGGTGCCCTTATAAAAGAGGTGGGAGGAAGCTGCCTTGCCCTCTGCCACTGGGGGCCACAGCAACAAGGCACCTTCTTTGAGGCAGAGCACAGTCCTCGCCAGACACCACATACGTCATCGATCTTGGACTTCCAGCCTCAAGAACTGTGAGAAATCAATGTCTGTTATTGATTTCTCAATATATAACACCCAGTCTAAGGTGTTTTGTTATAGCAACCTGAATGGACTAAGATATCTATACTTTGTGGAAAACATAATCATTTAGCACCTTAAGGATGTGATAGAATAAGGGGGAAAATAGAGTAAATAAACATTCTTTGTGAAAACTAAAAGCCCTTCATTTATCATGATAGTGTTATCCCCGCAGTACGAATCCTATGACAAGTTAAACTCTAGGTATTTGAAGGAAGATTTCGGCTTTATCTAAGTTTTGTGCATTTTATAAATAGGTTTTAAAATTCTATTAAGGAAATATGAAGCTACAAAATAGCATTAAACTCTAGAATAATATCGCCAAAGCTTGTGATATTTTTCTTTGCTTGTAGAAGAGTGATATTTTTGTGTGAAGCTAAGGCTAGATTTGTCTTGAGTGCCCACATTCAGGCTATTCCCTAATATGTTAAAGTCTTTAATAGTATAAAGTAATAATAGTGCAACTTTATCTCTATTTTACCTGTCAATCCACAATTATTTACTCAGCCACCCACTCTTTCAACAGCTATTTATTCACTTACAGTCATTGTATTAGGCACTGAAGATACAGAGTAACTGAATTCTGATAAATTGTTTAAATGCTTGAGTTTAAGTTGGAACTAGGACTGTCAACAATGGTTGAAGTTGGGTTGCCTTTTTTCTATAATTTGAAAAGTTCACTGTACAGTAAAGGGGAATACTAATTTCAGGTGTAGCTCTATTAGGCACATAATAATTGTACTTGGATGTGAGCGGATATTAGACATTTTCCATTCTATTATAATTGTAGGGATAAACTAAACATGATTCCTAACATTCAAGTTAATGTGGTAACATATGTTCTATTAATCCATAGAAAGGAAACTCACTAGAAATGAGTTGAAGGGATTATTGTTTTTAAAATGAAAATTTGATTAGTAAAGTAAAATTTGTAGCCAAACAATAGCAAGGATCTCAATCTGATCCCTTATCCTTCAAAAAAACTAGTGAATAGGAAAAACACTTTCCCTTTTAAATTAAGTTGATTCTGTATAAGCTAGAGATGATTATGGGAGTGTAAGAACAGGATGTAGATATATTTGTTACAATTCAATCAGAAAAAATAAATTGGAGTAATTATTTTGGATACTGAGCAGCATCTGACTTTAAAATGCTCTAGATTAAGGTTAATTTACTTATATTATAAAGAGAAGGCTAATTAGCTATTCTGGATATTTAAGCAGAACTTAGATTGGGGCAAACACGCACGCACGCGCGCGCGTGCGCGCGCACACACACACACACACACACACACACACACACACACACACACATCTCTTGTTAGATCCAAGGAAGACCTACTCGGCTTCAGCGACAAAGTGGCAAGGGTAGTTAAGAGCAACTATGAGAAGATATTGCATAATCATCCCTAAAGTTGCATTTGAATGATTTACACATGGACCAAATGCTTATTAAACTCTTTTCAACATCAATTTTTGTAAAATATTTTGTAGGATAAGTCCAGTTATTGCACTATTTGGGATTCAAGAGCTGATACCATTGCTGTAATCAAATCTGAACTAGTAAAAGAAGTTTAATAAGACATTCAGGCTAAACATCCTGCTTAGGGTTAATAACGGTCTCTAGGCTTAAAGAATTCAAATCATTCCAAGGACATGACAATAAAAAGTTCATCATGAATGTGTGCAATTTTCTTTTCAGAGGCAATTGTTCATCCTGTTTGGTGTGGGTTATTATGGAAAAATGCATCAGCCACAGGGTGGAGGGTATGCTTATCATGAAGTCTCAACCATTACAATCTATAGTGAAAATAACTACAATTTTTTTTCTGTGGCAATATTAAATAAATGCTTACTCCTTGACTGAACCTACATCATTCTCATCATAAAAAAAATATATCTTAGAATCCAATTTTGTGTTACTCTTTATAGTTAGAAAAACTTTGTTCATCAAAAGGAGAGCATCATAAAAATATTGCACATCCTCATTTTAAGCATCAGTTCTTTGTCCTTGAGGAACTTACCATATATTTAGATAAAGAGAATCTCTTTCATGCTGTCTGTCTATACATATCCATCCATCCATCCAACTATCTGTGTACATATCAATTCATTTATCATTTATAATATATGTGATTAAAAGTCCCCAATAAGGTATATAGGTAGCAACTGAGGTTGCTAGAGGCTTCTATGGTCTAGGAGAGTAACTATGTTACTCTCGAAGATTTTAAAGCAGAGGTAATATTTGAGCTTGGGTCTGAAAGGCAGAATGAGAACTGAAGTAAGTAAATGTAAAAAGTGGAATTCTTGCATTCTTGAATTCTTGTCTTGATTCTGCTATTTAGTTGTGTGATCTTACAGAAATCAATTAAATTTTCTGAATCAAATCTTCTTCATCCATGAAATGTGAACAACTATAAATTCTATTTCTTGACCATCAATGATGATAGCAACACTACAAGGTGAATATTACTTAGTTACAGTTTAAATATTAGCATATGAAGATTTACAAAGATTAAGTAATTTCCCCAAATTTACACAAAACACCTGGATCCAAAAACAGGTTTTGTTGATTTCAACTCTACGTTGTTTTCTTTTCCACTATACTTTGCTTATTTTTCTTCCAAGGCTATTCTGTGGAATAAATAAAATAAACTATAAGATGCTACAGAAATGTAATGTATGTGTGTATTGCTGTGATGACAATTATGATGAGGATTATTCTGCTTCAGGTAGGGACATTCCAATCAGTGTAAATCAAATCATAGAGACCTAACTTGACTCATCAGATGTTCATTATAATCATAGTGTTCTGTCAGTAAAGCAATTCAATAATAAAACTATGTTCAATTTTTATTTTTTGATTATAGATTTTATTATTATTTTATTACTTAGAAACTTGTGAATTATCAACTCATTACAAGTGTGTTGTGTCTCAAGGAATATCTAGAAATGTTCCTCTAGTTTATCAACCATGTTAATACATTGGAAGACCACATTGCATAAACCCTGACTCTCACTACAAAATGTGTTAGTGTTAGTTATTTCTTTAGCTTGTTGGAGTCCCAGTTAATTTTAAAGTTGTCTATCCCTTGAGCTGTGCAGTGGCTGGTGTATGTCTGAATGTGGAGCAGGCCTGCTAATAGCACAATGTTTACCTACTGCTGAATCTCAAATCAATCACTAAAGAGTCCAAAAAGGAGGCCAATTATAAACATTTCCAAAGGGTACTTGTTGCTACCATTTGTTTTCCGTAAGGAGATTCAAAAATTTAATTTAGTTTCTTCTAGAATTCAGGGGAAAATACTGATTTGTTATTCTGTGATACTGCATAAGTTATTCTTAAATATGAATGTCTTCCCAAGCTGGAAGATTCAGAAATAGCACAAATGCAATTTTTATTTTTTAATAACATTTCCAGGGTTTGTTCAAGGTAATTCTAAATGGCCTATTGAAAATGAGTAAAATAATTGCTAATTATAACCCTTGGTCAGTGGCCTGAATATACTATTCTCTTTTTTACATGGAGGTTGCATTGGTAGGAAAAAAATATATATATATATCTTCATTTAACGATGTCTGCTGAGGATGGAAAAGTCCTTTTGTCACTTTAAGTGAACTCCATTAATGCTCTAGTCATGGTGAATTGGTTAAAGGCAGGAATGATGTTTACATGCAAGCTCAGGTCTACTTGATCTATTGTAGATGCAGGAAGGATGAGACAAACCTAGGAATTACCACATCAGAGAACTGAATGATGGATTCTCTATTTTTGGATTTCATACCTGGGTCACAGTGACCTTCACTTGAATTATGACAGATATAGACCACATTCGCAAGAATGAATTTGATTCTTCTTTTAAAACCAATTACCTAAAGACACTTTTCTCTAAACATTTCCTTTAAAATTTACTCCTGGATGAGTTTACCTATTGGTAGAATCACGTGGACCACCTAGGAAGCTCTTTTGCTGGGACCTGACTCATACCGCAGATGAATGGGTACCCTGTATATTTTTCAGTAATACAAATAGTGTGTAGCATTTTTACAGCAAAATTACATTTCTGTCATCACCTAATTCAGAAAAACAATTGCTTTCAAATGATGAAATATTGCTATCTTCTTAAAGCAATTTGAAAAAAATTATATTGAAGTCATTTTTGTTCTTTTTAACCCTATGGGCTTGAGTAGTAGTTGTAGTAGAAATTGCTCTGTTTAAGAAAGGTCATAAAAATTGCCTTTTCTAAAGAGATGCTCAATCTTTTCACATTTCCTCATTGTCCATGTAACAAATCCATCTCTAAGGAGTGATAACATGTGAATATTCATAGTCACAGAACTTAACACAAAATAGCATTACTTAAAGATGACCGATGTTTTGGATTACTCCTCCCAAAAGATCTCTCTTCTGTCTCTCTCCCTCTCTCTTTCATTTTAAAGACCATAAATTATAAATAAAATTAAGGCCAAGCATAAAATAGACTAGATTGTTTGTGGTTATTTTTCCAATGGAAAGTATATTAGCAACTAGTTGTATTTTTTTTTAAAGGTGAGAAAAATACCAAATAATTAAAAATATCTTTTATTCTGTAATTTTTTCAAAGGTAGTTTTACTATTCATAGAATTTGGTGTTATTTATTATCATACTCTGACAACATACGGAAAAGACAACTTCAATGATTTAAAAGTATTAGAAGGTATATAGCCTGGCCCCTTAAAAAAGACAGACTCCATGGGGGTGGTTTTCTCAAGGCGACCTAGACATTTTATTTATTTATTTATTTATAGAGACAGGTCTCACTCTGTTGCCCAGGCTGGAGTGCAGTGACACGATCATAGCTCGCTGCAGCCTCAAACTCCTGGGCTCAAGCGATCCTCCTGCCACAGCCTTCCAAGGCTGATGACTGCCCACATTCCGTCTATAATTTCTGGGTGTCTTTTTGGTCTGCCTACTTTTGTATTTAAGGAATTTTAAAACTTTGCTATACTGTTGAAAATTAGCTCAGGGTAAATATCTTAAGGGTACCTTCTTCATTCTTTCCTCTTCAGTTATTTTCTTCATTAAATGTGCTCATCATTTAGCTACTTTGATGCAACTCTATTTACAAACGTTTGTCTCTGTGTATTTATGGTTTTTCACAGTTTACTTCGGAGACGATAGGCTGACCCTGGGCCACAATTTGGGTAATCTTCTCTAGCCCTTTAAGTTTGAATAGTTGAGGTTGCAGGGAAAAAATATATGCAAGTAACAACTCTGACCTTTGTCTGGATTTCATATAAATTTTCTCTTTCCAACTGCTCTTGAAACACAAATATATTTTTGATTAAGTTTCTTAATTTTCAGTCAATAAATTCATTATTGGGCAATTTATAACATTATTACTTCTTCAGGTGACTGAACTTCAGGACACAGCTGCACCATTGTTCTGGCCAACACGATTGTTTGTAAAGCTGGGGAAAACATTTGCAGATGAGTACATTTTGGGAAACTTTGTGTAACATGCAAGTATAAATAAGCTTTCTATGCATGACTCACTGCCATATCTTTGCAGACAGACCGAGGAGAGGAAATAAAACTCTGCATTTTGGTAATTCTTTTCTTGCAGAACAACTTGTTAATACACAGAAAGGCATTTCAAGTTTTGATTTAAATGGGAATGGGTTAAATCAAATGAGTAATTGGAGTGCCGTGTTCAGATATTAACATGTACAAACTATTCGATACTTTACAAAATGGTTCCTAACGTTTAAATTGGTGAAGCCAAGGCTACTAATCTGTCAGAGAGATAAGTGCTAAAGAGTTGAATTGACTAGAGCATAAACCGAGACTCAGAAGGTTTAAGATTTGATTGACAGACACATTGATCACGATGCTGGTCAAAGATAATGAATCGATCAACAGTATTTGATGAAATCACATCAGTGTCTTGGTTATTGTGCCTGAGAAAGAGTGCTTTCTTTGTAGTTATCCTTCCATTCTCACACCGGCATGTTCATTCATGTCATTCACAGAATGACAGTTTGAACAGTTTGAACATTTTTAAAAGTTTCATTTTTTTCTTCATCCTCACTGCCTTTCCAATATTTTCGAAATATTAGAGGACTCAATGAAACACAGCCTTTCCTCAATAATTTAGTTGCTGGATGATTCTGCAGACTACGAACTGCATATTTAGTGGTTTTAACTTTAGCTGCATCCTTCATAGGCATAAATCCATATATAGTTCAGATAAAATTACACCGAAGGACATGAAAAAATTTTCAAGACTTTAGACTCACTTGTTTAAGACAATATTTAATTCATGCTACTTACCAAATTGCATAATATCAGCTAATTATAGAACAATTTACATAATTAAATGTGGAGTAATTTAAAAAGAACAAACATAAGCAAACATACATTTTCTATTGGTACATCTCTGCAATGTGATGAAGCTCATGCACTGAAAGAAGCAATATTTCTGCATTTATTGAACATTGTTGTGGGAAAACGTCCTCTCCTTTCTCTTTACACTGGAAGACACAATTTAAAGAGATACCAATCCAGATCACACTCCCTGTTTGAAAAAAGGTAGATGCGGCTCTTGCCCACTTCCACAGTTCAAAGAACTGAATGTGTAGAAAAGGATTGAGAAGGAGTTTGCATATCTAGGTAGACGGTAACTGCAATCTGGGTAAACAGACAGGCCTAAGTGGTGTAGTATCTACATAGTTTTAAATTTTTTTCTTCACAGATCTGCTTCACTCAGTGATTGCAAAAGGTCTTGAAATTATTTCTACAGGATTCTGTTCCCAGATTGACTCAGTTGAAACTTGCAGGTGTATAGCTCGGCAAAGATCATACTCACTCCCCTTTTTTCCTCCACTCTTGTTATTCGAGTCACCAATTTGAAATGCACCATTACCACCAAATAACTATTTAGCAGTACACAATCACACAATTGTGTGAAGAGACAAACATAATGAAGGACACTGAGGAAATAGGATCCTTTATTCAGGGCACCTAACCTGCACTGAAATGATGGAGGGTTCTGTAGCTTTTGTAACAGAGTATCCTCTCAACAATTACCCTCAACTAATGGTATGCTAAACTGGACAGGAAATCAAGTCTTGGAATGAATAGGTCCATTGGTCCAAGTGACAAGAGAGTCCAGCACAGTTTTAACATTGTCTCAAAAGAGCCAATGTTCTCATTGTATAATTATAGCTTGACTAAATTAAAGAATATTGATATCCTCTTTGACTTTATATTATTGCTTTTTCGAATCAGTATTAGTGAATGACATATCTTATTGCTTGTACATGTAAATATCTAGTATTTCTTTCTTTCACTCTAACACCTACTTGTTCCCTGGCTCACGTGGTGTTCGTGAGCTAATATAAAACTCAATGTGGCCATTTATAAAATATTGCCACTGCCCTATACAAATTATTTTAAACATTTGAAAATATTCTCTGTGCATGCTTCTAGAAACAGTAATTCAGGTGAATCATATAAAGGGGCTCAAGAAAATGGTATTAAGTAATGAAGGTTAAGAGGTCAAAGAACTCATATGTAAGACATTATTTTTCAAGTAATCAGAGTTGAACCACATTTAATCTGCAGAAGGGTGTTTTATTTTATTGTATGCTCAAATGAGATTATTTCTCCTTTCTTCCAGGTCAACAGGTGGAATCTTTTGGTATTCCTGCCTCCACAGTATATATTTCTATGCTTTGTGAGATGAAATGGGAAAGTTGGACTATGTCACCCAGAGAACCCTCATAGCATTTTCCTAATAAATTTGGAATGATCAAATTTGACAGGTCAAGAGAAATAATCATTCCTGGAAAACTTCCCTGTCTTGAAACACAACTCATAAGACAACTGAAAAACAATCCTTTCAGAAATGAGAATTCCAAAAGCATCTTGAACTCTAGGTAGGGAGGTTTTGAGGAAAACTCATAAATGGTTTTGAGGTTTGATGTTTTTATTATTTCTCTCAGTCAAGTGTCTCCTCATGTAGGAATGGGACTAGCTTGATGGCAAGTATCTGAGTCGACATATGTACTATTACGGGAGTAGAGATGACGTGACATCTAAAGAGAGAACAAGTAATGATCATGTTAATAGGCAATGAATTGGCTACATAGATTTTAACAGGAAGAATTTGATAATACTAAACATAATTTCCTAAAACCCTACAAAACACCCACATATCCATCAGTAAAATAGATAATTTTGTATATCTATTTGTGGAATGCCATGCAGCTCTTAAAAAGAGGTGAGTTAGAGCTATGTGCCCAAAAGAATATTCATAATGTATTTAGAAAAGACTCTGTGACATACTGCATAAATAATGATTATTTTTAAAAATAAACACTAAGCATGTGTGTTTGTATGTATTTACACAAGCCTGGGGAAAGGTGTGGAAGGAGAGAGACAGGCTTGTAATCTTACTGGTTGTCCCAAACCAGAGTTTCAGGATTTTGAAAGGTATATTTTTTAAAAGAGAATTTTTAAAACTCTCAAAATTTAAAAATTTCTTTCAAGCATGTACATGAAAATGTTTTTCTTGAGTGACTGCATAATCTCTTTCAGGGTCTTAATTAAATCTGATTGACAAGTTTCTCAACTTCTCTAGTACTGTTTCTTAATCTACCCAGTGAAATAGTATCATCTAACTCTGATGGTGATGTAGCAATTAGTGACATTATCCAGGATTTCCAGCCAATATGTTAGAGAAAATTCATGATTTGATGTGTCTATTGATACTTCAAATAACTAGCAATTATAGTTACAATATTTTAAAAAAGAAACAATACATGTCATACCCAGGTGCCTGAAGAATTGAATCTTTCCTTAGATTAGAAATAGAACTTATACACGAAAGAGAGTGGAGCTGAAGCCAAGGGTATACCAAATGGATTTTTTTATTCTGAAGTACTACACTGCTTTCAAGTACCATTCTCAGGGGATGATGAAAACCAAAAGGGCTCTACAGATGAAAGAAGACAGGAGCTAGGTTTGGGTTTAAAGGTAGATGCTAAGGTATAGCTCCTTTCTTAAAGGGAGTTGAAAAATACTGCTTCCAAAATATGCAGTTGGGGGTTGTGGGCCTAAGGAGACAGGAGAACAAAAATATATTTCTACAACGAGAAACTTATTCTCCTTAGTTGATTATAATAAAGATAAATTTGAAATGAACAATTAAAAGAGAGAAAAACCCTCTGTATCTGGGAGCTAAACAATGCATTACACTACAAAGTCATGAGTTAAAAGGAAATATCAATAGAATTTATAAAATATTTTAAACTAAATGACTAAGAAAGCATATAAAACAAAATTTATTGGAGGAAGTGAAAGTTATCCTTAGAAATAATTACATAGCCTTCAATAGATTAAAAAATATTGAAAATAAACATATCTAACCAGAAAAAGTCATCAGATTAAATATAAAGACAGGAGATCATAGATAATAAAAAATAAGGAAAGAAATTAATGAAGTGTACAACAAAGAAATATTAGAGTACATCAATGAAATCAAAATTGTTTCTGAATGAAATGTATAATATATAGAAATAAATAGATATATACTATGTTTATTAATGGGAAAACTTAAAATCCCAAATTAGATTTTCCAATTGAAATAATTTGCAACTTAAAAAAAATACTAACACAGTATTTCATGACAATGAATTGAAAAAAATTCATATGGTAAATGGCTAGGACAACCCTAAAGGTAGGGAAAAATAATGGAAATTAAGGATAACTTACTGTCCTGAGTATCAAGACTTGCTATAGTATGATAATAAATAAAGTGAGATGGTGTTGGAATAAAGATAGTCAAACAAACATAAACAGCTAGAAATAAACCCAAATATATATGGAAAATCCATATACAACACAGGTGGAATTACCAAAGGCTTAGTGATCTCTATTTACACTCTTCTTTTTACAGAAAGCCCCTTAATGAAGTATTACTAGGAAAAATGTATGTTACCTTTCCATATTTTGAAAAGATCTGATTGATCTAAAGTCCTTCGGACAGAGGAGGAATTTTCTAAGATGTGAACTTGATTTCTTTTATCCAGTCAGCCTAGTTCTTACTTGTAGACAGCCCCATGTAAAAAGAAGTCAACTGAACCCAAATGCATACTCTTCCTCTCACTTCCCCTCATTGAAATCAGTGATCCTACATCTTTGCCAGGATGAACTAACTGTTAAGTTAGAAAAATTGGGTAGAAAGATCCATAGCAATGAGTGAGTAAGTTTCTCAGTACATACGTTCTTTCTTTTTGTTAGAGATTATGGGACATGTTAGAGGTGATGAGATTGAGAAAAGCAAGGACATATCTAAAATTTCTAACTTCTTGTTGGCTCTTTCATACACTAACTCACATGATTGGTAAATTGACTGCAACTGTAGTGTGGTTAGAAATTAATCTAGAACCACTTTAGACATAACAATGTAACAAAAATTTCACCTGAGATGAAATCATGTTTAATTAATGATCAGTTAAGGTGTGACTCAGTCTGAAATTTACTCCATCTTCTGTAGATTTTATATATTCCTGTACTCATAGGTTTCCCTTGCTTAAACTAGAATTTACATTTTTAAGGCATTGAAAAAACCAAACAAACTTTTAAACATGTAGCTTGGTGACTAAATTGCTTTTAGTGCTATGGAAAGAAGGGAGACAGTACTAAGTGAGTCTCAAGACTGTTAAGCCTAGGAACTGATGGATTAGATCATTAGGTAAAATGCCTCTCTAAGTAAGATTTGCCAAGTTTCTAATGTTACTAATCTTTCGCATACTGTGAAAATTGCTGTGGATTTACACGGAGCAATTATTTTGAGTACAAGGAAGAAAACCTCATTACTCAGAGTTATTACTAATAATCACCATCATTAACATTACTGGCAAGAGGGCAGTTATATGGCAAGTTACACTAGGTTAGTACCAGAGACAAAAACCAGAAAAACCCTCCCCTGAGGGCCTGTAGTCAGTGCACAATTTGCATAGACAGTCTGCAGTAATGAGCTGTCTGTTAAGAAGCTCTGGTGCTCTGCTACCGGTCTCTTCAAAGAGGTGAATTTCCCATGGATTTAATAGTTGCTGTCTTTAAGCACCTCTGAAGTTTTAGTTAACCATAAATGCAATTGTTGCCTTTGTTGTCATGATTTTTTTAAAGTTAAGTGAAATTTCATTCTGAAATCAGTAAGGGAAAACTTTCCATAGAGGTTGTACGAATTTGCAGTCCCACCAGCAGTGTAAGAGTATATCCCCATAATATTCTGAAATTTAAAAAAAGAAAAAAAAATAAATAAAAGTAAGGGAAAACTTTGCAAGCTATTTAAGGGAAATGCATCGTGAAGAGAGAAAAAATGATAGAAGAGTTAGCTTTGCTCTCAAACAGATGAACCAAACCATTTTCCGGAACATTGTATTTTAGGTAAATTTGATTGTTTATAGACACGTTAGTCCAAAATTCTTTTTGAGAAAGCCCAATAACCAAGAAGGGTTGGACTTGAATTTGATGAAAGTTTGTAATAAAACTTTTTCCTGCCTGCTTCTCAGTAGATGATACATTCAATTCAAACTACAATGAAAAAGTGTATTTTGCTGTGCACACAATCATAAATTTCACTCATTAAGATTTGCTATGATAGTTTATCATCGTGATAAATTTTCTAATCTTTTTGCTTAAACTGAACTTTGAATCTTGAAGAGTTTTATACATCGTCTAGGACCTACGGCCGATATGTCAGAAAACTTCAGTTTTGACATCTTAGCATGTGCACGATCAGATGAAACAAAAGAAATGTACTAAACACAAAGATGTTAAACTGATATTAAAACCACCAAAGGCTAAAGTGTACTTTGTGCACGATAACTATCTTTGCAAGAATCCCAAGAGAAGAAATGCCTATGTCAGAAAGATGAGTTTGATAAAATACAAATATAAGGTAAAACCAATTTGTGGGTTAATTTCAAAGAATTGTACTGTGAACTGAAAATTATCTAAAATCTCTTACTTATTTGGTAATACATTTAGAAATACCGATGACAGAGTTTCTTAATAAAATCATATGTAAGCAAGGCTTTTAAAAATGTGCATGTGTGTGTGTGTATATATAATTTTTTTATTTTGCTAAGCGACTGCTTATCCTCTTTTCTATTTAGATGGATGTATCTAGACAACTAGTCAGATAACTATACCAATAAAAGTCTGCTATGTAAGGGTCCCTTTTTTTTCTAGAAATATTTTAAAATAAGGATTCTAGTATCAGAAAATTAGAGATGAGAAATATTCAATACATTTTCCTCTTCTGATAAAATACCCATAGATTTTCATTGACATTTGTTGGTATCTATGGATTTTCGTTGGTGTAATATATTTCTCAGGGTTTAGAATATTGGTTTTACTATTAATATCAGTATGTGTATTGATCTTACACTATTTATGTTGTTTCAAAATGCTCATTTAGATTTCTGTCTCAAAAGAGATGTATTAATAGAAGCACGTGGTGTTTTCGAGGCCACATCATTAGAGACCTAACAGTTGAATTCCAGTTTTGTAATTTTACTAGCCAAAAAAATTGGTTTAATAATAGATCTAATCTCATAAGTTTGGTGAAAAGGTGAGCTGAGATCATGCATGTAAGGTACTTGGGAGATAATAAATGCAATTATTTCCCACAATCATTTGTCTCAATAAGAAAATGATGTTCTTTACTAAGATAGTCTAAAGGGTGGAGGGTTTCCCCACCATGTGTCAGGACCTACCTGTTGGTAGGTGTGCCATAATATTAATCCTTTTAGCTTCTCTGCACACAGACTAGGGCATCTGGAGCCCCTGAATGAATCTTACCCATGATGCTTTATAATTTACACCCAATATTATGATTTTTATAACCATTTTGTTAAGGCAGTCTATGTTGTCCCGGCTGGCCTCTAACTCCTGGGCTCAAGTGATCCTCCTGTCTCAGCCTCCCAAGTAGCTGGGACTACAGGCACGCACCACTGTGTCTGGCCAAATTTGTGTCTTCACATGAAAGAGACTGGAAATTATTGACTAAAAATCCTCAGACACTGAACTTTTATAATGAGAAGTTGAGGCAGAAAATGGGCAGAGAAATGTCCACTACTTGAGAATTACAAATCTATAGAGATAAAAATTCATTATAAACAGTTAGGGGTGTGGCTTTCCCTTTCTGTATCAGCCACCTATTAGCTGTCTGTCTTGATACTCACCTCTAGTGAACCTGATCGAAACAAAGACTTCAACGAACACCCTTATTTGGGTAAATCTCTATTCTCTGCCTTACTCATTTCATATTTTATTCTGTGTGTTAATTTCAAAATCTTAAAAAGGGAATTGCAGGCTGAGACTTTCTATGTGTTTGGATTGTAAAATGAAAACATTATTCAATTGAATTTCCGATTAGGTCGAAGTACTTTTTTCGTCAAGAATTTTTGAAGTACTGTGAACTATTTTCCTTTCAGTATTTCAAAAATTTTACTAAAGCATTTAGATCTGGAAGACAAAATGCTAGGGAAAAAACCAGATGCCTAGGTTCTAATTCCTGCTCTTGCGTTCACATAAAGCACATCACCCAGACCCAGATGCTTTGGGGAGAGAACAATGAAGTATTGCACAATTAATTTAAAATAACTTAATGTATAACTTGTCTTAATCATTTTTTCCTAGAAACTAGTGTGCACACATTATCAAAGGTTGAAGAAAAATTTATGAGGAAAAAAATCGGAAAATTGTATCCATTATCTTTTTTTTTTTGACTACTAGTTTAGCGGTGCTGTATTTTTTTGGCAGATTGTCTCAGCCCAATGGGTAGAACACAGATGTTCCTTTGAAGCAGAGTCAGAGCACACCTGAAATAGAAAATTTATTAGATGATGTGGATCATAAAACCAATTTGCTGCCATTATCATTTTTTTATGAAAATGATGTTAGAGAATTTGAAAAATGAACCATTTACATAATTTGTTCAATTAACATTGTTTCAGTTGGTAGGTTTCTCCATAGTCTCAATACAATCTCTTTCTTCAACCCCCATGTACTGTTTTGGGTGATTTTTAGGTATTTTAAAAGTTATTTTAGTCAAACAAATATAGAAAAATAGATAATTAAACTGTTCTGTGGGAGCAATGTCTAGGGCCCAGCTGTTCATACTCTGGAAGGTCTAGAATAATATATGTCTGTAAGGCAGACAAATTTCTATTTTCTTGAGACTATTTTATGCATGTTAGGTCTGCATCAGGTATGAAACATATTGTTGCTAAAGACATAAACTACATAACAAGTGTAAAACTATAATTCATCATCACAATAGTGTGGTAAATTCCAATTAGGCAGCACGATACTCTAGAAAACTCAAATCCTAGAAAGTAAAGGAATTTGTACTGCTTTGTCCCTTGTCACCAGAATAGAACTTCGTGTATACATACTACACAATAGATTATATCACCTGCTTCCCTTCAGTCCACCTTGCATTTATGTTCTAGTTGAGAATTTTAGGAATAGTAAAATCTTTCCCCTTTGTGTGTCTGTGCAATACTTAAGCTACTGCCTCGCTCTAGAAATTATTTGAAGGCAATTAAAGCATTTTTAAAAGTGGGAAGGAAAAAGTGTCAGGCTCTTCTCTACAATACACCTGAATTGATTTGGACTGTCTCAGTCGCCACTCGCTTTCCTTTCATTTGCCCCATTAGCTCTATTATCCTTTCAGGGTTCTTGTTTTCTAACCCTTCATTTTTCACTCCAGTGACTCTTCAGACCTTCTAAAATTTCAAACCTCTAGAAAGTCCTTCCCTATGAAAAAAAAATGGGCAAATGCATTCTCTTGGCATGATTACTCCCATAATTATTGTTTACTTTTATATTTTATTATTTGATTCATTTTAAAATATATTATCTCATTTACAGATTCAAAAAACCATAGATCCTGTTCACTTCCATTAATATTTCTTAAAACACCTTAGATCCATTTCTAGTTCTTAATGTTTTTGCTGCCCATATTTTTTTAGAGACAGGGTTTCTGTCTGTCACCCAGGCTGAAATGCAGTGGCACAATCATAGCTCACTGTAGCTTCAAACTCCTAGGCTCAGGCGATCCTCCTGCCTCAACCTTCCTGCCCATATTTTCAATGGTTCAAATATTTATTGGCATTTCTGAAAGCTTATAGGAAAAACAAGGGGGAGGAGGAAAACTGTATCTTCTCTCCTCTTAACAGTTCCTCTGAACATGACTGAGTAAAGTTAAGTTTAAAATGGCCACTGCTATGCTCAGAATAAATGGTAGTTACTTCAAATTCTTGTACTATAGTTGAAAAAGACACATGGCTTAGTTTCTCATTAGGAGATTATTTAAGATTGTTTATCTTGTACCTAAGGTTGTCAAAATAATGTCACTCAGTGATTAAATTGTGCAATAGCACAAGGATTAAGGGTCTAATTGCTTTTTAAAGTAATGATGAATGCTTCATTATTTTTTACTTGCTTAATACATGCTAGTTTATAATGTTCTATCTAAACTGCTCATGTTCTTGAACTGTGCATTATGTAATAATGCAGTTCTAAACAATTTTTATTTGTCTATTAATAACAGCTTCCATAACATCCTGTCTATTTTGTCACGGGAAAGTGATATCACCTCCTGGAAGCTAAGATTCCACATCTACAAAAATGAAGATCATAATATAGACCTTATAGTTATCATGAAACTATATTAAAGTAGGTTGCATTTATAAAATTCCTGGTAGATGAAAGGCAGTCACAGGCAACAGAGCCAAGGTTTGCTCACATGTTGCTAAACCAGAAGAAAGAAGAGAATATGAAGGCTAAAAAGAGGAAAATGATGTGAATGATGAACTGTGTTTGGTGCTGTTGGTCTTTCTTAGGCAGGTGTTGTTTTGGAGAAGTACACCCAATTCAGACCTCAATTCTTTTCCCCACCCATGCACTTTTTTTAATCTCATTGCCTGTATTTGGAGCAGGGGGACCCGGCCTTGGGTTAGTGGAGGATGTATATTAGAATCCAAATTAGATTGACCATGGTTTCAAAAGGGACTTGCACTGAAATAATTTTAAACGATGCAGCAGAGAGGCAGAACTGAGCACACATCCAGGGCAAGGCAATGAAGGCAGGCATGGCGAATGAGACACGTGACAAAGAGATTTATCTCATGAGCTTGGTTGTGAATAGTTCTTTTCAGTTTTTTTTTCCCTACACTGTCAATCAGAACCCATTAGTGAGTCATGAAATCAATTTAGTGGGCTACAACCGTATTCTTTTCTTTCTAATAAAGTAAAATAGAACAGAAAATATCACAGGGCTAATTTTTTAGGGGTGTGTGTGTGTGTGTGTGTGTGTGTGTGTGTGTGTGTGTGTGTGTTAGTCATTGTACCATTTCACTTACTGTAGGTTGTGGTAAAAATAATTGAAAGCCATTTCCCTCAATATAGCAGGTGAGATCAAGACAATTGCTAGGTAGGCGTGATAAGCTGAAAGCTGTAGAGTGAGGTGAGCACCTTGGATAGCTCCAAAGTAAGCTGGTGTAGTGACTTTGGCCAACTGAAACTAAGGCTATTTGATCTAAAGTTAGCCTAAGTCTACAAGAATGGTGTATTCTCAAAGTAGGTCTGTATTTATCTTACAGTGATAGAACTAACTTACGTCAGAGCTTTGTCTTCATCCTTGGAAACCTCCTTAGATTTATTTTCTATGAGTAGTAATCTGTATTTTCTCTGGGTAGTAATCCAAATATGTCCAAGGAGATATTTAGACCTGTAGTTGAATAAATAGGTGTGTCAGGGTTATCCATTGAGTTTCTTGAGTTTACCTTCAAAAGGTAACTTTCTGTACCAGAATACTTTCAGGAATCAAAGTCTGTGCCTATATACTGCCTTGCCTTGAAAATAGTCCATCAGCTTCTATCCATGCACATTTTAGCAAGTCAGTGAGATGTTATATGAAAAGTGCTTGACTTAAAGTATATGGAAAAGGTGTTTGGTTTCCAGCTCTGTCACTTAATAGCTTTATAAACTTAAAATAATTATACTGGCTGAAATCTTAGCTTTAAGATTTATAAAATGGGGCCGTTAATATATACCCTACTTAATTTGCAAATCATTGGTGAAAATGAGATGTTGCATGTAAAAGCATTTAGGAAAAGTTAAAGATACTCAGAAACATAAAATATTATCCTCTCACCCAAGTACATCTTAAAATTTTATATTTTGTATCTAATTATAAACTTATTTTGCACAAGATAAATTAGAATTATCAGGTAAGATGGGAAAATATTTTGAAACTGGACTTTCTCTAGGGAAACAGGACCAATAGGAGATATATCTGTACCTATATCTAGAATGAGATTAGTATATGGAGTTGACTTATGCAATTGTGGAGGCTGAGAAGTCCCATGATCTGCTGTCGGCAAAGTGGAGACCCTGGAAAGCTGGTGGTATGAATTCCACTCCAAGCCCCAGGGACTAAGAACCAGGAGGGCTGATGGTCTAAGTCCCAGTTCAAGTCCAAGGGTGGAAGACTGTTGTTTCGCTCAAGCAGCCACGCAGAGTTCGTTCACCCATCCTCAGCTGTTTTGTTCTATTTGGGTCCTCAACAGGTTGGATGGTGCCCACCTACCTTGGGAAGGGCAATCACTTTATTCAGTCCAGCAATTCAAATGCTGATCTCTTCCAGAAACACCCTTTTAGACATGCCCAGAAATAGTGTTTAACCAGATATCTGGGCCTCCCACGCCCCAGTCAAGTTGACACATAAGAATGATCAACACACAGTCCTATGTGACTTACAGGATAAAGACTGAAGTTTACTTCTTTTAGTAGCCACAGTTTCTACATTAATCATGAGTGCTTTTAAGCATCGGAAGAGGCATTATTGACATACACCTTCCCACATATCTCTCCTTTTCATTAATAGGCAATTTCCCTAATGTAATTGTTCTTTCCTATGACACACTTGATATTTTCAATAGTATTGGGGTTTCTTTTATTTTTTTTGTCTTTTTGATTTCAATCCTTCTTAATCAAAGCAGACAGTATTTGTGTGATTTCATTTCACACAAACCTGCGACCTCCTAGAGATGATCAATTGTAGTTTGTTATTGGACATTAAGATGCCTAAATGAGACCTATGTATTCCTGTTTTGGCAAAGGCTATTTTATTAAGCTTGTTTTGATATTGAACCCTATCTCCAGTCTTCAGAAATAGATTTTAGAAATCACTGCTTATAGATCCATATCTATTCCATAAATGATTTCTGACACTTTCTGACTTTCTTTACACAGGATACTTTTTTGGGGATTGGTATTCTTTCACATCATTTTAATACATAAGGAAGAAGATACCGGAATAATGTTCCAAAAAACTGCAAGTCTCCCATTTTATAAGGGGAAGGCAGAGTCTGTGCGCAGATTGTCTACAGCAGTAAACTGGAGAGAAAATAGATAGATAGCAGAGAGATAGTTTCCCGTACTTGTAAATGCTAAGGTATGGTGGGATGAGAGAGAACATGGGAAACAGTAACCGCAGGAGTCAGGAGATCCATTGTTGCAAAATGACTGTGAATTAGGAAATATATGAGAGAAAATAGTAAGCATTTCGATATGAAGGGAAGGGACAAAACTAGGGGGGATATTTTTTTAATGAGTAAACTTATTTCAGATCACCAAAGTTTCCTCTTACAGAAACTCATTTCCACTCAGAAATGGAAAAATTTACTCTCCATGATAGCAATTCATCTACTTTCTACTTAAATATTTATCCCTATGAGTAGTCACATGAGGCTGCTTCATCCCACTCCCTCTTAATTTCCATGTCATCTTGGTTATTGTGGCGGGGAAGAGAGGAGGGCATTTTCCTGGGCGACAGCTCTGCTTCACATCCAGGTCTCGGATTTTCACACCTGCTCTTGCCGCAAGCACTGATGTCTCCATCTTGCAGAATGGCCTCCATCTTGGAGGAGGTGTGCTGTGTACACTGGTTGGATTACTTGGTTGTAATGCTGATGCCTCTTCCAGTTGGTTGGGACTTTCAGTCACTGCCGTGTCTCTGGGGGGACACGCATGTGACACTTTCAGATGATCACTCCCAGCACATCAGGGTGTACAGGATCCTAGGTATTCTGAGCCTGCCTTTGTGACTACACACCTATCTCTCAGTCATTGCTATTTAGTGCTTGGAACAGTCTGTGAAGACTTTTGGCCAGAGGCTACCACCCAGCGATTAAGGTGTAAACCCCTCTGTTATTTCATTTCCCGTAAACCGAACTTAAGTTTTTGTTGATTTAACGTCCCTCAGAACATAGTCCAAAGTAGGGACTAGGGATTGGGAGGAGAAAGGAGTCCTACACTAACCTTTCCCCCTCTTTTCTCCAACCTCAGATACCTCTATGCTCCTTTCACAGGCCAAATGTTATTGCCTCTCTGTGTGGGAAAAATGCTCCTAGTTCATTGTGTATTCCCCTCACAGTTTGGCTTATGCTATAAACTCTATAATCTGAGTTTTCCAGCATTTAACAGTTAAAATGAACAGCAAGCTATTGGAATTCAAAAACGTCTCCCCTCGCCTCTCATGCAAGACATTGGCTGCCTGATCCTTCACTCATCCACTGTGTAAACTTGGAATAGTTACTTAGAATCACAATCTTCCAGAAACAGGGAATACAAGAGTACCTAACCAGCCAAATTATTTTGAGGATTGAAGAAAGGTAACACACATGAAGATCGAAGTATAGAGTTCCTGACTGTAGTTAACTTTTAATAAAGATTAGTAGTTGACTTTGATATGTTTAACATTCCCAAGGGGTATTCACAAGCAATAGTACAAGTAGACTAGCTTTGAAACAGTTTTAAACTCAAAATTTGCAGCAGAGAAAAATACCATGAATTCTTGACATTTGGAGTTATAAACTTTTAATTTCTGAAAAGTGAGTGTGGCATGATATCATCTGTAATATTGTGTAGCCATGAATTGTCATGCACAAGTGACGTGACTGTGCAAGAGTGAGTCACTTAGATAATTAATTGAATTTGTCTTGAATGGTGCTTAAAAACATCACCCCAAAACAACCTTCTGGTTTATTATGGATTATCACATTTGGTATTTTGGGAATTCATTGGGGCTCTCAGAGTATATAATTTATGGGACAGGCCTATTGTAATTATATAGGTTGTCTGTGTTAGCCACTGTTCTACTCTGTGAAATAGGTAGACAATTTTCTCCTCTTTGACTCAGTTTAGCAAAATCATAATAGAAATAAAGGGAAATACTTGCCTTATTACAGAGTTAATTGGCAATAGAAAATGCATTAAGATCCTTGGATATAATGTTAAAAATAATTAAAAAGAAATTATCATCATATTAATATATTTCTATAACAATGCTCCTTGATTATCCTTAACTTAATTTTTGCACTTGATGGTGTCTTAAATATACATTCATGATATAAGACATGATTATATTCTCCCAAAGTTTGTTCCCATTATCTTCTTATCCACTGCATTTTTGTTAATTAAACTTTTTATTGCATTTTCATTACACAGGCATAAAAATAATTTCAGATTATTATACCAAACATTCAATTACAATATGAGGATTCTTGAATTATGATATATTTAAAACACCTTTGCAGCTGTCTTTCCAACCTATAATTACTTAATCCCATCTATAACGATAGGACTGATTTTAATACATAAGCCATAAATGATAATTGCTTTATTCTCTAAAATTTAATTTTCCTCCATATTCCATGCAATTAAATCAAAAGGCAGAAGTGCTACTCATACTTTTGATTTTAGTCACCAAATTGGAACTTTCCATATCGCAAATTAGCACATCATCAGTGAGGCAGGTAACTCAAAAAATAGATTGTTTAGTATTTTAACAGAACAAGGTTGCATGACACAAGAGATAGCAATGAAATTTGAGTATGTGAAATAATTTGTTTTTGTGGGATCTGTCATTTTTGGAAACTGTGGGGTGGGAAACCTGTGGCCTTATGGCCACATGTGGCCATCCAAATCCCCAGGTGCAGCCCCTTGACCAAATCCAAACTTCATAGGACAAATCACTTTATTAAAAGGATTTGTTCTGTAAGATTTGGATTCAGTCAAAAGGCCAAACTCAAGGATCCAGAAGGCCACATGTGGCCCGAAGGCTGCAGGTTCTCACATCCTATTGGGTCCTTTTGTTTTTTAGACAGGGTCTTGCTCTGTGGCCCAGGCTAGAGAGTAGTGGTCTGATCATAGCTCCTCAAACTCCTGGGCTCAAGCAAGCCTCCCCCCTCAGCCCCTTGAGTAGCTAGGACAGGTGTGCACAACGATGCCTGGATATCTCACAGATGCCAGAAGTAGCAAGTTTAATTTTTCTTAAAATCACTTTGCAAGTAATTTTAATGGGTTAGCAGAAGGGGAGAGAAATCAGATGGGAGTGTACCAAATACAAATTTAATCTCTTCGAGACATTTAACAAAATAGCTTATTTTTATTTTTAGCTAATGGACTTTTCTTTAAAATGAATTACAGCAAGATAAACACTCAATTAAAAAATGGGCAAAGGATTAAATAGACACTTCTCCAAAGAAGATATAAAATGACCAATAAGAATGTGAAAAGATGCTCAACATCATTAATTATTAGGGAAATGCAAACCAAAACCACAATAAGATGCCACTTTACACCCACTAGGATGGCTCTTATTAAAGAAAAGAAAGAAAACCAGAAAACAATAAGTGTTGATGAGGATGTGGAGAAATTGGAACCCTCATATATTGTGGATGGGAGTATAAGATGGTTCAGCTGCTGTGGAAAAGAGCTTGATAGTTTCTCAGAAAAGTAAACATAGAGTTCTTATGTGACTTAGCAATTCCACTCAATATTCGAGAGGACTGAAGACAAGTACTCAAATATGTACATGTGCATGCATTTGCATAGCAGCACTATTGACGATAACCAAAATATGGAAGTAGCTAAATATCCATCAACAGATAAACAGATAAAAATGTGATATATATATATGGACTATTATTCAGTCATAAAAAGGAACAAAGTACTGATACATGCTCTAATATAGATGAACTTTGAAGACATTATGCAAAATGAGAAAAGATAGACACAAAAGGTCATATGTTGTATGATTCTACTTCCATGAAATATCTAGAATAAATAAATCCATAGAGATAGAACACAGATGAGTGGATGTCAGGGGCTGGGGGGAATAAGGAGAAACTGCTTGGTGGGTAAGGAGTTTTACTTTGGACTGATAGCAATACTTTGGAACTAGAGGTGGTTGCACAGCATTGTGAATGTACAAAATGCCACTGAATCATTGATTTTAAAGTGATCATGTTTTGTGAATTTCACCTCAGTAAATTATTAAAAATAATGAATTATATTTTTGATAGAGATAAGCACTACTGCCTGAACCTTTTACTGTTCTGATTGCAGTTCACTGATTCCATGTCCTTTCCTGGGTATCCTTTTGAATCTTCAGTCCACGTAGTTCCTGAGACATTTCTAATCAAAATGGATAGTCTTTGGACAACCGTGGGACCTCAGATAATTTTACAAACCAGGTAGACGCCATGGTGGAGTTTCTCAGATATTTAGGTCGAGTCCTTGGCAGACAAGTGCTCCTGAGTTGTGCATCTTTTAGTCTGTTGGCTTGGTTTGCTTTCTGGAATTATGTCTTGGTTTTCTGCTTAATATTTCAGTCTCTAAGTAAAACCAGAGCCTACATTATATGCAGATCATTTAAGTGGGGACTAAATACCCTTGATAACTCTTGGTACATTACCGACGCTGTGGTGGGGAGCTCCGTCAGTTGTCTGTATGCCCAGTGCTGGTGGGGTTCAGCTGTGAAAGTTCTGATGACCTGGACAGAGAATGTTGCTTCCAAGTGAGGGTGTTGTCTCTGGATGAGAGATTCCTGTACTTGGATTGTGCTGAATGTCTTTAGAACATATTTGCTGATAGCCAGAATTCTCTCCAAGACATGTGTCTGCTATCCAGGGCCATTTTGGCTCACCTTCCACCTTTTTTCCACCGCAGTATACCGCTGAGGTTTTGGTTTGCTTCAAAGCTGTGCCTTCCTGAAATTATGTACTTCGTGAATGGTTTAGATAAAACCGAACAAAAATAATGTAGATGCCTCTAGTATTAGTGATGGTTTGAGTAACTATACAATTATATTTTTTTTCTTATTTTTGATTAGACTGGTTATTCACAAATATTCAACTTCTTCTTGACATACAATTATTTTATTACAAACAAATGTCCAGGAAATAATATTGGAATGATGTATACTCTGAACATAAATATTTTAAATAACTATTTTTTCTAATTTTATTTATTTATTGAACAGTAGTATTTGCTGGAAAGTTCTTCCTATTAATAACCTATGTTGGTTATTTATTTGTTCTAGCATTATTTTCTGGAGCCACCTAATTAATTCCTTATGAGGATAAAAACTGTTCAAATTTTGGAAACATCTATCACATATTTTCTGAGTTTTCTTTCATTCACATTGATAGATCTTTCTCAGAAACTAATAGATTAGGCAAATCAAAGATGACTAAGCATACAAAATTATAGAGAAAGGAAAAAAATAATGTTTTCTCTAACATATATGTAGTCTACATTATTTTCAAGAAAATAAGTACCGTTTCCAAAAATGGAGCATTTGCTACAACACAAAGAAAGAAAGAAAGAAAAGAATGTTTAAAATGATGAATAATCTATTATATTCCACTGTCTCTACCAGCAGAGGCATAAATTTAGAAAACAATAAGAAAAATATAGCGTCCTCTTCCCCCCAAAACAACAAAGCCTTTTGTAAACAAAAGCCAACACACTTTTAAATTATTTATAAGTCAATAAAGAAATCATAATAACACTTACAAAATATTGGAATGGAATGACAATACAAACACTACAAGCTAAAGTTTGTAAGATGAAAAGTGTGATGCATAACTTTAATTGCGTTTAATAGAAAACAGTAAGGGAAAAAATCAATGAGCTAAGTTCAACTTCCAAAAGTTGAGGGAAAAAACGGTAAATTCAAACTGAGTGGAAGCAAAGTAGGAGTAGAAATAAATTAAATAAATACAATGAAAAAAATCATGAAGATAAAAATAACACAAGAGTAGTTTCTTTGGAAATATAAATAAATGAAAACCAAAGCACTTCCCTAAGAACACAGAAAAAAAATGAATAAAAATGTTAATACTTGAAAAGAAGACAATTACAGATACAGTAAATATTGAACAGAGAATACTAGAAACAAATTTATGCTGTATTTAAAAACTAGTTTCTAGAAAACTAAGAATTTACCAGGAAGAAAGATATAGGTCTAAATAGTTATTAAAGAAATTGAATCACTGGTCAAAAATCTATCCTAAGCTCAAGAGCTGTTCCAAGCTAGTTTTACCAATCTTCGATATACGTTTACCAATCTTCAATATATATATTTAACAATCTTAAATATATATTTAACCCCTATCCTCTACAACTTGTTTCACACAAGACACACACACATAAAGAGAGATGTTACTGGAAGGGAAATATTGTAGAAGGGAAACGTTACACATAAAATATAATGCATACTAGAAGTAAAAATTAGAAAGTGCAATCTAACAGTGTATTAAAAAAATGCATTGCAAACAAATAGGATTTAACCCAGGAATGCAAGTAAGCTTTTATACTGGGAAACCTAGAGGAATTTAACATTGATGGATGAACATAGAAAAGCCATGTGATAATCTCCACATTTTAGAAAAACATTACATTTCAACATGCATTCTTGGTTTAAAAAGAAAAACCAAAGCAAGCTAGGAATAAGTGGGAACGTGTTTAACCTAACAAAGCACACATTCTGGAAACCTATCACAAACTACTGGCTAGACAAATATTTGAAATATTCCCTTTAAATCTGGGAACCAAACTAAGATGCCCATTCTTGCCATTTCATCCCTTCGTTTCTAAGACTTTCTTTTTATCAGCTAGAGATCGCTTCTAAAACTCCTGTTCTTGTTTGATGGATGTTATTTCTTCTTCTATATCTCTGAAGATTTTAAAATACTTACTTTAAAACTGCTTTAAGATGTCTATATCTCTAGTTCCTTATATGTGATTTCCTTTATTTATTGGGTCTGTCCACTTATATCATAGATGCTAGAATTTCTTGTATGTTTTTTAATGATTCTTTGTGAGCTCACGTTCTGTGGGAATTATTTACCATTGGACAGGTTTGTATAGCCTTGCTTATCTTTGTCTAGGACATGTAAAATTCACAGGTCTTAGGCTAGGTTTTAATGTTATATTTCAACAGCAGTCATTATGCTATAAAAAAAGAATCTGTAGGTTGAATAAAATGAACCTGAGCCCTCTTCACTGTTAGCCACAGACTCCTGGCTTTGAAGTGGTTATGGGTGCTCTTCTACTCTTGGCCAGGAGCAAGACCTTTGATCTGGGATCCTAGATTGCAGATATTCTGGAGTTCCTATTTGGAAAAAAAAAAAAAAGTGTGTTGCTGGATCCCAGATTTACGGAGATCAATTGAACTCCTCTCCCTTGTCTCATGTTGAACCTATGGATTTTGTTCCAAAAACTTCAGCCCAATGATCTCAGTCTCACTGTGGGTCGCAAAACTCTACCTCCTGTTTACTGATTTGACATTTTCTTCCAAATTTCTGACTTCTGGAAATTTCCTTTCTTGTTTTCCAACTACATTATTTGTTTTAAATATGTGTGTATACATATATTCACTTATTCATATGAATATATAATAAATTCATAAAGCTGTATTGTGTGTTCCATGTGGTTGGAACATGGGAGGAGTTTACATAGGAGCTTGATTTTCCACTTTGTCCACAAACTGATGAAATTACCTTTTCAAATTATACATTTTTCTAAAAAAATAATATATGATACTTTATTGTTAAAATGTTTTAAATTTTTTTGTTTTTAATTATTATGGGGACTGAGGAAGACCTCAAACTAGAATCCTGTTCACTTAATGCCACTTTTATTATATCTAATTGCCTCACAACTTTGAAAGACATTGACTAAAATTTTGCTAAAACTGAGATTCAAGAAAGTTATGGCTGTCATTTGCAATAACATGGATGAAGCTGGGGGGCATTCCGCTAAGTACAATAAGCTAGGGATAGAAAGACTAGTAGGGCATGGTCTCCCTTATATGTAGAATCTAAAAAAGTTGAACTCATAAAAGCAGAAAGTAGAATGGTGGTTACCAGGGGCTGGGAGAGGGAGGATGGGAAAATGTTGGTCGAAGGGTACAAAGTTTCAGTTAGACAGGAGCAGTAAGTTCTGGAGATCTAGTGTGGAGCATGACAACTGTAGTTAGTTATGAATAATGTACCATATACTTGAAATTTGCTAAGCGAGTAATCTGAAATGCTCTCATCAGAAAGAAATGATAAGTATGTGAGGTGATAGATATGTTAATTAACTTGAGTTAATAATTTCACAGTGTACCCATATATCAAAACATCACATTGTAAACCCTCGATATATACAATTGTATTTCTCAATCATACCTTAACAAAACTGGAGAAAATATATGCAACATATTTTCAATTTTAAACCATAAAAATATTTTATGATATTTTTCTGATAAACCATGCTAGTAAAGTCATCTAAGAATAAAATTTGTATAATTTGTTAGTGAATTTTTGGTCACAGGTTTAGGATGGGCTGTAGGTTTTTAGTTCTCCCTTGAGAACTTTTAGATGAACTTGGGTCATGTCTACATCAGCAAGGCAGTTATCTAACAAATTTAGTACAAAATGTGGTCGTTGAATTGTCTAAATTGGCTTTCTAGACTGTCCAGATGATCGCTCAAGCCTCTGAATTATTGACAGTTTAGATGTGAGTTTATGATAATAGCATATTATATTGCCTATTTCTGAGAGATTAAAGCCCTGGCTTTACTGCATAGATATGCATCAGATATTATCTTACTCAATGACCTTAGAGGCCGGTTCTGACCAACCTGAATTGATCACAAGTTTCAAGGAATAAAGGAAAGATTAGGAAAAGGGAATATTTTGTATTATCTCCTGAAATAGTGAAGAAATGTTTATGAACACAATTTTCTCATGTATGCTTTTCAAAAGATTCGTACAGTCCACTACGCTGTGAACCCTTGGGAAACTTCTAATGTTTATACATCCAACAAAAAAAAATGCTTTCTCATGTAGGTTGTGTCATCCACATTCAACAGTCATTGTTCCTAGTCAATATTCCTCTTGTAACACCAGATTTTTATAATCTGGGAGAAACAGGGTACTCAAAAAAGGAAATGATGTGTATTTTATTCATATTTCTAATATTTAGGCATACATAAAAGCCTTTAAATTTGTGCACATACAGCCAATGTAATTTTAACAAGGACAGAAATGTACAAGCCCTTTCCTTTCTCTTCCGTCCTTACTTATATAAGCCTCCCCTGGTGCTTTAGGGTTCTGGGTAACCAATTAGCATTATTAACCATGTCAGTCACTTTCTACCAAAATGTAATATTGCAAGCTGCTGCAAAATGACTCCCAGTACATCCCCCTTAATGCACTGCTAAAAGATAATTTTTTAAATGCTCTGAGGTTTTGATTTCTAAAAGACATTTGCCAAAACAAAATCTGTTTTGATCTTCAGTTAGGCAATGGAGGAGTCAGCCTCCACCTGCAGTTGGTTCATCACCTCCATTTGGAAGCCAGTCCTCACTCCAGAACTCCCTGCAGAGGCTCCAGGAGAAAACCTGCCTCTTCCTGCACGCACATCAGTCTGCACAATGCCAGGAGAAGAGAAGGAATCGCCCTCTCGGCCCTCTTCCAAACAAAGTCAGCAGTACCCAGAGAGTGGCAACACACCTCTGGCTACGAGCTTTATTTCCAATTCTTATTTCCAAAAGGTGTTTCGCTGAAAAGATTTCATACTGTGTAGGTTGAATAAGAATACTTAAGGCAATTTTTTTCTTAGATTGATTTCTATAATATTCAGCTTTGGTTGAACTCCGGCAGGGTGAAGGAAAGAATGTAAATTAACATGCATTCCTTTTATTTCCAAACACCATTAAGAAATTGATTCTGCCAATTTCAACTATGTTAATGATTCAACTTGTTTTCTAAGAAGCTAAAATGAGTATTTTTTTCCCAGATGATTTTTCCCTATGCATTTTATTTTGGGAAACATATATTTCTATTTTGGCTTATCCCTATGGAATATCCACAAATCATACTCTAGAATTTCTTGCACGGCTCAAAAGGATTTCTGTCTTTTTACCATATAGCTCCAGCACTGGCTGATTTGTTTCTCTTAAATCTTACAATTTTGGGTAGAATCAGGGCACTTCATGTTTGTTCCGACTATAACATGCTTACCATTTTATTGGTCTGCTTGCTGTCCACTTTGTTCTCTTCTCTGGAGAGTCCAGCATCAAACTGGTTTGGTTTGGGAATATTATAATTTGTTAATAATGTGTTTAAGTTTTTCTCACATGATTTAATAAGGTAATTATAAAATATCATTTCAGGGTAATAAAAATGTACAATACACATTAAGTCAAGTTTTATTCAAGCCTTTAGCAGCCTTGAATTCCTTCCAGGTCTTTTTAGGGGGAATTTTCACCCCCAGGGGCTAGGGAACTTGGCATGGAACACCCATTAAGTGTGACGAGGGCTTCATTCCCAGTACACAGCAATGAGATCTTGCCCTTCAAAAACTCTCTTTGATTTAACTTCAATAGGTTGGAAAAACATCTGTGCTTTGTATTTTTGTCCAATTTATGATTGAAAAAGACATAGAGTATCCATGTCACATAGGTACTTGGTATTATTCAATTATTTTGTCCTTAAGTGGCAATGCTGTGTTCCTCTACACCGGTGTTGTGATACAGCAAAACCCATTGGTACATAAAGATATATCATCCAGTGAACAAAAATGGGACAAACGTTTCCTTTCAGCAACGTATTATGGATTCTTATTATGAAACTTCCATGCCTCCTGTTCCATGAGTAGGTACTATTGATTTCCCTTCTCAGCGGCTAATGAGGATGCAGTAAATGGAAGACCAGGAGCACGTTGAGGGAGCCCCTGGTCTTCGATCCCACACACAGAGGTTCACTGAAGGAAAGAACGTTGTCCTGGCAGCATCAATCCTAGCAGTTTTGTGACAAACCACTGTGCCTGTGTTCTGAAATCATACCTCTAAT
The DNA here is from genome assembly GCF_000956105.1 of Propithecus coquereli. Classification (NCBI taxonomy): domain Eukaryota; kingdom Metazoa; phylum Chordata; class Mammalia; order Primates; family Indriidae; genus Propithecus; species Propithecus coquereli. The sequence goes on from NW_012142412.1 coordinate 915,235, forward strand.
ATAGATATTTACAATTAACTTTATAAAAATAATGTTAAATGGCTATTGGAAATATTCATAATAGTAATAAAATCTGGAAGGAACTTTATCCAAAGGTGGTCAGGGGAGTGGACCTACTTTGGTGCTCTTATAGTAAAGCCAGAAATACCCAGGGATCTCAGGGTTTGGGGATGAGGTTATGGAATTTTGAATTTGTGCAATGTTTTCTTAAAAATTACAAAGCATACTAGTCATGACTTGGGAGTTTGCCAACATTTCTACATATATCTGGAAATGTAAGGACCAGAATGTAAAAGCCTCAAAAAAACAAAAAGAAAAGAAAAAGAAAGAGATAGCTCACATTCAAAATGACTGAGCAAGTAGAGTGATAAATCTGTATCAAATTTTGCTTTAAGCTTAAACCTTCCTCCACGGAAACTATTCGGATGATTCAGAAGGCTTTCAGGGACAATGTAATGAGTGCAACACAAATAAAAGTGTGGCACAAATGCTTCAAAGATGTTGGAGCATCTGTTGAAAGTGACCCATGTTCTGGAAGGCCCGCGACGAGCAGAACACCTGAGAATGTTGAACGTGTGTGGGTTAGGTTAAGAGACACTGGGAGAACCGTGTGAGGTCCCAAGGTGCCTACTTTGAAGGGGACTGAGGTATCATTGTCTTATGTACAGTGTTTCTTGTATCTTGTACCTTCTTCAATAAATGTCTCTATTTTTCATATTACATGGCTGGATACTTTCTGGACAGACCTCGTATACAGACAGATTTAGAGTAACTATATATGTATATAATTTTATTTCATTTGTTTTGTTTTCCTCTTGTTTTGGAGAATTAAGTTCAACATATGAATTATCCACAGTGACTAATGGGCCTGTTGCAAAGCTCTGCAGTCGGGTGACAGGAGCCAGAAGTACTGGATTCTCCTGCAGGTCTGTGAACGAACTGAGTCACACTTATTCACTCTGTTACCGAAAACCAGTCACCTAAACATTTTGAGTCTGTCCCTCGTTCGCAAGGTGGGAGATGTACTTTTGTAGGGAACAGGATCACTATGAAGGGCAAAGAAGACGACTATGGAAGTGCCTTGCAAAGGGTAAATCTGAACACAAAAATGTTGGTGAGTGTTCATGGCTGTAAGAGTTCAGAGATCACTGGATATAGTTCAACCCACTTGAATTACAGACACAGGAAGGGAGGCAGCAAGAGGTGAGCGTGTTGTCCATATTCACACAGCAGAGATACGGATGCCATATTATACACTTCCGCCAGGTCATGTTTCATTCCCATGACATGGTAAGATGAGTTACATAAAGTGCTGAAAAGTTAGAAAAAGAAGTGTTTTTTTTTTTAATCAGAAAATGAGAACTTTGGATAATTTGAATGTAAAGTCCTTCCCACTATTTTAAGGTACCTCCAATGGAAGGCACTATAAATGGGTACGCAGGAAATTATCAGGAAAGTCAGAGGCTGGAAGGGAACCCCAGGCAGAGGGAATAACTTGAAGAGAGACACAGAGAGTGGCCATATATGCAAGTGTTTGGTTACTCAGTGTGATGTGTGAAAAACGATTGTCACAAGATTAGGTCAGGGAAGAAGGCAGGGTCAGATCTGACGCTTGAGAGTTTGGGAGCCTTAGAAAGATTTTAAGCAGGAAGCAACATGGTACATTGGATCCCACTGGTCACACTAAGGAAGATGGTTTTGAGGGTGACCAAGATGAATGTAGGAAGACCAGCAAGGATTTCATCATCATAACCCATGCAAGAGGTTACAAGGACCTGTGTTGTAACATCAGCTGTTTGAATGGAATTGAGAATTATTTAGGAAGTGAATATTAGCATAAATGTGACCAATTTGTTGTAGGTAGTAAGGGAAAAGGACACCAAGAAGATTTTCGGAGTTCTAGATGGAAAGGGGATTTATAAAGGTGCCACAAAACGGGACATAGGAAGAAGAAGAGATTTAGGAAAGCAGCTATGTATTTTGGAACTGTGGTCTACGATATGCTACTACAATACTCAAGTGAAGTTGCCACGTGACAGTTGCATGTGAGTCTGGAATATGTCTTGGAGGAGTCTTGAATGGAAAGATAAGCCTGGAAATCACTACCATATCCATGGACGCTTGAAACTAGGAGAGTGGCTGGTACTGCCCTTTGAGAGTATAGAATGATGGAACTCTGAAACCACAAGTCTGTTAGACTTGTACCTGTCCTCAAATAAGTGAGGGCGACACTACAAGGAGAGGTTAGTGGGATGAACTGGAATAACCTCTAAGGAGGGTTTTGTTTCACGTACAGGAGAAGCCTAATTTGGGGGATCGTTGCTTAAAACAAAGATTTGGAGACCTAATTCCAGGTTTAATAAATCAGAGTCTCTAAAAGAGTGGCCCAGGTTACTGAATTTTAAACAAGTTCTCCAGGTGAAAACCAATGCTCTGGAAGTTAGTTGCTAACCAGGTTTTTATTGGTTGATGCACTATTTCAGCTGGCTCTAGGTACAGAACTTTTTGACGTGGGTTCGGAAGGAGATTTCTAAAAGTTCTAGACACCGAGAGATCCTTTTCTAAAATTCCTAGACTCACCATGATCTCTTTGAGTAGCCACTGATCTTTGTCTGCCAGCAAATGGTCAGAGCTAGCTACCCACCCTTATTCTCAGCTCCTTCAAAGCAATACCTTTTTACTCTTGTGAGCAGGAGATAGAATTCATTGTGGCAAAGCATGGTCTTAAAGTGTGGAGTTTGTAGCCATGCCAATAAAAGGGTTAAGAGGCAGGACACCATAATAGTGCGGTAGTCAGCATCGCTTACTTGCTGGGGGATCTAGGGCAGTCACTTAATCTCCTTGAGACTTAATTTCCTCATCTATAGAAGGGGAGAATAGTAATTATATCACTGTTTTGTTGTGAGGACTAAATGAGATCATATATCTAAGGTGTCTATCCTCTGGAAAGCTCCTAATAATAAGATTAGCTACTCTTAATACTCTTACTAAGACACTTAGTGGGACCAGAGGCTCGCAAACCCCCAGTGAGTATGTGGAGACAGCTGAAGGCTCTGAAATATTTTCAGGTCCTCAGATTCCCCGGGGAGGGTATGATCTGGGCAAAGATGATTACATTATTTTTCTTTCTTAGACTTATTTTCCTAGAAGATATTTCTCAAGGATGATGAGAGCCTTTGTAATTTTCAACCTTTAAAAATCAATTATTCCTGAGTTATTTTTGCATTTATGAAAAGCGCCAAATTAATTTCTACTAAATTTTCTTTTCTATGATCAATGAGGAGGTCATCTGGTAGAGAAAACGATATTCTAACAACACTGGGTATCGCCCCTCAGAGTTCTAATTGCCTTAATTCTCTGTAATTCAATTCTGAGCACCAGCATCTTTTCATACAGTCTTAAAAATCTCAGCTTCTTAATACACGCATGAATTACAATACGCTAATATGCAATTCACGTTGCAGGGTTTACACGTTACAATGCCGCATAGAGAAAAGCCCTAAAATCCGGAAGCTCTGGTCCCAAATGTTTTTCATTCCCACAACACACAAACAGACAAAACCTCAGAACACAGGTAATATCCCTCTCTCATTCATTATATACAATATCTCTGCCCTGGCCTCTAGATTTCCTTGTGCACCTTAGGAAATCATGGACAGATAGATTTGAACCAGCGTCTAGAGGTGAATGATGCCGCATTCCATTACCTGAGTCACTATCTTCCCAATAGCTTCCACTCCCCCTCTTTTTTTTTCCCCAAAAGAGTACATCTTTGGAAATTGAGAATATTCCGTGAACAGGACTCATAAATCAAATCATTATCATTAATAATCAAAGTGAGACATTATAAGAAATAGCAAATTAATCACAACTGGCAGGTGAAGCTACTTCCAGCATGTGCTTTCTGCATACTAAAGGGAGCAGAATTTTTCCCAGTGGGTTTTTATTTTTTTAATTCATTTTCGCAGTCAACACTACACTTTTTGGTTGACTGGGAACTATGTCCAAACCCAAATTTTTATACTATTAGTATGATTGAGTCTATTTTATAAAACTTGATTTTCAGAACCATTTTTGTTCTATAAATAAGGTAGATTATGATTCTATGTACTTCATGAGTACTTATATGCCTTTCGGTGAAAATGAAAGAATAGCCTAAACATAGTATCTTCTACTATTACAATGGTTTTTTAGAACATAAATAATAACAGTTCATGAATTTTGAGAATCTTGTTTCCCCAGGAGAAAAACCTCTCCAAATTTCTCCATCATAATATTTGCTTTCTTGTGAAGTAAGAACTACTTTCTTTAACAGAGAGAAGGTGAGACAATAACAGTTAAATTTCGGTCATGTCACATAGCAATTCTGGGTTCAAATTTAAAATAGACTCGTATGTCCTAACCAAGCACTAGGCAATATTGTTAGAATTCTTCAGTTCTTGCTGACTTTTGAAATGCCATGCAAATTTTAAAAAATAGGAGAAAATAAATACTGATGTCTGGAGTGTATTTTCATTTCTATATTTTATTAAAATTCACTGAGTGGTAAAAATACATTGGATAGATATTAAACTGCATATTTAAGGGACAGGCAAAATATGTGGGGATTAGAAGGAAATTAAAAATAAAAAGAAAAATGTATTTAAAAATTGAGAAAAATAATATTTCACTGAGGCTTATGTGCTTTCGTTAGACATACCTTAAGTAAGACACAGGGGGAAGGGCGGATCAAACTGTCATTGTCTTTTACTCAAAATTACTTTTCCCTTCCATGACTGTTATCAATTACCTTAAGCTGAATTCAATAATCCTCATCAGTACTCCAGGAGTTTAACTAGAAAGCAACATTAAGTTCCAAATGTTGGGGTTTTACAAATGTAGAATTCTCAAAACCTTTCCGGCAGAGTTCTGAATTATTCAGGGGTGTCAGAGTCTATTTCTTTCATATTACTTACATATGGGCCTTTTCTTCCTTTGGGGAGCATCTTTATTCGGTAAAAAAGAAAAATTAAGTGATTGTATGATGCACATTATATTGAAGACGGACAAGGGAAGTGGTTTAAAAATAGATAAATGCATTTTCTTCCTTTAACATTACACATATTGGTTACTCTTTCCTGTCTATTTTCTAGACATTTTTTTCAGTTTCTGTTTCTGGGGTGATTTGTCATTCTCTCTGAGTTTCTTTCTCTACTAATCTTCCAGAGGCAGAGTTAGTCATCTGACATATTAAGATAGTTCCCTGGGTCTAATGAGCTCTCGACTAGGGGACCCAGCCTGCTCCTGAGCACAGTGGTGCCCTTCAAGTCTGAAGGGACAAAATCCCAACTCTAACAGGTAGAGAATAGTTTTCTCAGAAAATGTGATAGTTTTGTATTTAAATGGCTTATTACGTTGGTTAACTGAGAGAAAGTCATTTGCTCCTTTTGGAAGAGAATACATAACTGTAATCATGCAATACTGAACTTTAAGAAAAAAGAAAGCAAAGTAGGAAGTGTCACATAGATTGGCCTTTTTTGTTTTGTTTTGATTTTTGTTGTTTTTCTTTGCAATATTTGACACTGATTGGAAGGCACAGTGTCCTCCTTTCTTATTGAGTCCGGAATATTCTCTAAGTGAGTGATGAATGCGCTACGTTCCATCATGTCTCCTCTTTTGATCGTCCAAAACATCACATTTCCACCCACTTGAACCTGCAGAATCACTGATGTGACTGGAAGCCTAAAGAAACCCATTTCCTGCCTGTAGATAGAGGGGCCGAAAGGTCATAACCTCCAAGGATCACGTAGGTAAGGTTTCTTGACTGTTTGTTAGTATGTTTATTTTTATCATTCCTGACTTGCGAATAAGGAAACAATTCATCCATAAATTACTAAATAAGATGGCAAACTGTAGGCAAGCAAGAAACAAACAGATTCTCTGGCACAATCGATCAGCTAAGACCAATTTTTCTCCCCATTTCTTTTCTCTTTTCCTTTCTTGCTCCCTTTTTCCTCTCTCCTTTCAGAAACCTCCTCAAGTTTTGTTTCCTGCAACCCACACAGTGCTGCGGAATAACTGTAGGCTTTTGAGGCATATATATATACATATATATTTGCAATTTAACTGCATGAACGTAAAAAGAGCCTGAGCAATAATGCACATTAGGTTCTTCAATAACACAAGGAATGTAAAGCGATTTCATATCTCCTTGAATCAGGAACATTAATTAATCATACGATGAGAATGCAACGTTTTATTTACCAGTGCAAGAGGCTGCCAAGATCTTTCTGACTTTAATAATTGCACATGCTGTTGAGGGAGGAAAAATTAATTTAGTTATTAAATTGGAGGGTGCTTTTTTTTCTGCCATGGTGAAGTTGGAAAGTAGCCAGGCCATAATGTTAATGTTATGAGAGTTAAAAGCTTTCCCCACCTTCATTTAAAGAAAAAATAGAAAAAGAAAAGTGTTGGGAATGGTACACACAGCTTGTTTCTCATGAATGCAGATAATAAAACAAAGCTTCTATTATATTTCTCGCCCTCAGGCACAAATAGGTTGAGTGAAATAGATGCTTGCAAGGATGGTGCGCTCCCAAAGTGCAGAGGTGACCTTAGCAAGTGCCTTGTCCCATAGTCAACTGCAGTCGTTTGACGGGAACAGAGCAGGTGGTCCTCAAAGTGTAATGTCGCAAGGGAGCAAAGGTCTCAGCATGGAGGCAGCGTGGCAAAAGTCAACGGTGTGATTCGTCATAACTTTCTTGCCTCCCTTGTTTATTTCCCTAACAGAAATGTTTTTCTAGTTCTCTTCCCTCTTTTACCCTCAGCTTTCAAATTTCCACTTTCAAGTATTATCTCAAGAGCCTTCCCTTCCAAGACTCTTTCCCTGGTTGTCTCAACCTGAAGAGATTTTGCTTTTTACTGTTTCTACATTTTTCTCCTTCTCCCTCTTTTTCATCCTTTCCCCACCACCCATTAATTGAACGCACGTTGGTTTGTGGCACTTTTCCAAACACATAACGTGGCACCATATACGTGCTGTATTTATGTGCGCATTGTCTTTTATGTCCTGCTAAACTTTCTGAGGGTGGAGATAGATTCTCGACAATCTCTGCAATCCTGAGTGTTAAACAGCATAATTTGACACATTGATTATTAACAATTGCTCATTGCCTTTATTTGGAAGGGAAGCAACACTGTTGTGTGGAGGTGTGGCTACCAGTCCCAACAATTTATTAACTACATATATCCTTTATCAAGTCAATTAATGAGCTTGGTCACCAGTGCTTTCATCTGTAAAATGCGTTGTTCCAAAATACATTTATGTCTCTAATATTGTGACATAGAAACATGAATTAGAAATAGAAGACTAGAGCTGGAATTTGAGGGGGTGGGAGAGCTATGTATTAGTTGGTATGGCATTTGTTATATAAATTTTAAATTTATATTTACCACTGGATATAATTTTTCTAGATTGTCTTTATATTTAACGATTGCTGAATTAATGAAATTTGAGGGTGACTGCTAAATGTATCTGTTAATGTATGCTGAATTAAAAGATATACAATAAGTTGGTAATGATTTTCCAAAGCCAACACATCTTTAAATATTATTTTGAGATCTTAACATTTAGCCATAGTCTGTTACATGTTTCACAATGTAATCCCAAATTTCTTTTCAGCTCCCTAACTCCATTGGAACATCTATCTTTACCTCCTTGCTTAACTACGAAGGAATTAAAAGAACATAAGCATTTACTTGCAGGTAAAAGTCTTAAAACTTCTTCTCTAGACAGTAGTTCCTATACTTGAGTCTAGAAGAGAGATAAAAAGGAGACTCATTATGCCTTTTAAGGGAAGCCCTGAGTGTCAGCATTATTAAGCTCTTAATATATAAATAACTTTAAAAAATCCAGACCCTGGGGCCAACAATTAAAGGCAGTGCTTTGAAACAAGTTTATTGGAATTACCTCTGTGTGAAAAGAACCTCTGCTTTGAGCTTCTGGGATACTATTATATCCGTTAAGAAAACTGACTACCACAATCCTGATATACTGACAAACTGCTAGATCATGGAAGGGCTCAGATTGCCGAGAAATAGACCCATACGTATAGGGACAACTGATTTTTGACAACCATGTAGTCAATTCAGCAAAGAAAGAAGCTTTGAATAAATGGAACTGAAACAATTGGATATTCATGTGCAGAAAAAGTGAGTTTTGATCCGTACCTTGTACCATATATTATACATTGACTATGAATTTATAAATCTCCCAGACAAACAAGCAAAAAACCCATTCCACTAGCCCTTTACCAACCAATTCTATTATAGCAGAGTTGAAGAAATGTTTAAGGAGGCAACAGCAATTCTACCAACTTGCAGAAAAACAAAGAGGTAGGGCTTTTGGATGAAGGAAACCGGGAAGTTGGAGAGTTTTGGGGGGTGAAGAATAATGTGTTTTTAGAAACTGGACAGCACTGAAAGGCAATTTTGGGATGGTGATAACTACTTTACACCACTTGTGTGTTGTCGGCATTGCTTGCTATCAGTCAAGACATGTGGGAAGGTAGCCACACTTGGGAAGGGGTAGGAAACAATATTAGTAAGTCCCTGTTAACTAATTTAGCCTGCATCAGAATACATCGGGCAGAATGACCTTCATAATACAGTAGAAATTAATATTTTATTGGATAGGTAGAATTTGCTTAAGTTAAGACACTTGGGATCATATAAATTTATAGCTCAGCTACCCTAAAAGTTGATAATCCATCAATCTCTTATATCTGGAACACAGAGAAGAATGCTAAATTTAGTTAAAACTGGCCACCAAGCAACCAACCCCACTCACAAAATCCAGGAATTAAAAATTCATTTACTACTTAAAAGAAACCTTCAGGTTTCAGAGCCTATTTATACATATTTTACACACAATGCTAACAAACCTGGCAAAAGAACTGCATCTTAGAATCGAGAAATTGGAGATGAAATATATTTCTATGGGTGGTTTTACTGCCAGCAACAACAGGTGATACCTGGTATCTCAGTTCAAGGGAAGAAAAACAATTACAAAAAACAGAAAAAAAACCCACTAAAAATGAGCTCTTCTGAGCCTTTATATTGAGCCTAATATATTGAATTAATAGAAATATGATATAATTAACATTAATATTTTAATTAAAATAATTCTCCTAAATATTTCTTATAAAGGGTAAACTCTCTGTCATTTGGAAAATTGTTGTTCTGAAAGATTATTCTGTGTTTCAGATAGGCAGTATTTTACTTAATGTCGTTTACTTTCTCAGTCCCTTGTTTCCTATTGTAAATGTAAATGTTAATCAAAAAATATGTACAAATATGTGGGTAAATTATGTCAAACATAGGGGAGAATTTTTCTGCAAACCACTTTGTTAAGTAAAATCACTTTTGATTTTCATAATAATTTCCTCCAAATTATTTTAGTATTTTTTATGGGATACTGAATCCAAATATTTTGAGAATTGAATAATTTACTCTAAATTCAATACCATATGTAGTGACTTTTTATCAATGTAGTCAATAAAGTCCATTTTAAACATCTTTAATGTACAAAGGATTGTGGCAATCACTGGAGGTAACTCAAGTTGATTTAACACCCTGTCCTGAGACAAAAAGACTCACATTCTGATTTGAAAGATAGCCATAAAATAACTAAAAATGTTGAATAGTTCATAAACGGAATAGACAGTATGTTCAAGAAATCAGAGTAATCACTATATTCAAAGATGTAGAACTCAACACCAAAGCCACCTGCCTGTATCCATATTGCTCCTTTTTCTCCTGTATAAATCCCATTTCAAATTTATTTTTGGAATAAGGAGAAAAGTATCCAAATGAAAATCCAGACACCCTAGTTTTATTTCTTATTCCATGCAATTTTTGATGCATTATTTCATATATAAGAATTCAATTCTGAAAACCAACCATCTGATTTAAATCAGAAGACCATGCTAAAGATATACATTTCTACTGATTTCTATTTAAATAAACGCTTGTATTAATAGTTCATTGATATGAACACACACTCTTTATTCATATAAACCAAGTCAGAGTTGGTAGAGAGTTATTTGGAAACCTATTAAAGCTACTTACATACATGGTTCCTTAGCTATCTTATCTTTAATGTGAATATAATATTCCCTTCTTTGACTAAAGGCAGGAGCTCTGCAGGCTTTAAAGGTCCCTTCTTGGTCAGAACCTGCGGGTCTATAAAAGTCAACTTTATGGTCACGCACAAGATTGTTGTTCAGATACATAGCATGGAAAACAGCATTCTCAAATGAAATTTAAAAAGATACCACTCCAACAATGAGTGCGACGTGTACCTCCGGGGGAATGGACGCACTTGAAGCTCGGACTTGGCGGGGAGGGAGGGCAAGGGCATCATACGTAACCTAATCATCTGTACCCCCATAATATGCTGAAATTAAAAAAAAAAAAGATACCACTCCAATGCTTATAACAACATCTGCTCCTTGTAGTTTGAAATAAAACACCAAAATATTGGCAAATATCTTGAAAGAAATTTGGCATATAATACCCTTGATGACATACCAAGTGTACCTAAAAGCAAAATCTCATTGATCTTAAAAATTTTTTCTTCTTCTCTTCTCTTGTGTTCTTGCATTTCTTCTTCCATTATGAATGCTCAATAAATATCTGTTAAATTGCATTAAAAGGATCTAGATGCCAACAGAGAGAATGCAATGGAACATCAATCCAAACTTGTAACCATAATGTGGGCAAAATTTTAAAAAATGTGAATACTGTTAAGAAAGATACGGTTGCACTTTGCTTTATGCAAAGATATATAAAATGAAACAGCAGTTTTACAAATTGAATCTCATTTCATTACTGACCTGGCAAGATAAATAAATCCTATTGGAAATGCCTTTTAAAATTGCTTTCAATTAATAACTGCTTTCTTTATTCTTTACGAAAATTTGGATTTAAAAATACCAGTTTTGTTTAAAGAATTTAAAAAAAGTTAGAACCAATTATTATTCCCTTGCACTAAACGACAAAATATCTGAAACATACTTTTAGTAAGTAGGACTCAAAAAAAAAAAAAAAAAAGCAGGGCTGGAAAAAGCCTTAAACTGTACCATTTAAATCATCACAGGGCTTTAGGGTTCCCTTTATCTGTGCTCTATATTCTAATAACAAATTCATATGGCAAATATCTGATATTCTAACAACAAATTCATATGGCAAACAACATTTGAATGATATAGAAGACAAAGGGGAAAATGAAGGGTACGAAACATATTTTATAGTTGATCAGAGTATTATAGATTTTAAGTACAGAAGTATATATTTAACTCAAAATAGAATTATTCAAAATATTTATGATATCATACTTAAAAATCAAATTCAAAGGACACTAATCAGAGGGGCAGCTTCTATTCTTGCATGCCGATTTAGTAAAGAAGGCAGGAAATATTTTAGAATTAGACATGCAGCTCTCCCTGCAGTAAACTCCAACTGCACCAGTGACTTTGTTCACATTGCTTAAATTTTCTGATTCACTTTTCTCGTCCGTCACATGGATGACTACGCAGGATTGCTGGGAGTATCTGCTGCCATGAGACATGAACTGTAGAGGCTTCCTTGAGACCTCTTTGCTACGTAAACAGAAAACTCCCATTAAAAGGATGCAAAGTCATCTAATATTTGACTACATTCTATAATCTCAGAAATAATGGTGGAGAAAGTGTCTCCCATATTTCCAAGCACAAATTTTACTTCTCTGATCAACTGGTAGATTGAGAAAAATTGCAGCATAGTCTGTCTCTCGTCTTCTTACTTGCCTTCTATTTTCTTTTTCCCTTAAGAGTTAATGTCTAGAAGGAATAAAAAGTCTTAATATTGCAGACAGAAACTTGTGTTCTAATGGTGGATATTTTTTGTTTGTTTGTTTTATTGTTTTGGGGGGTTTGTTTGTTTTGTAATAATTTCTTGACTAGAAAAAAATTTCCTGAGTTCTACGGATCTAGGTCTATGAATCTACATGGTATTTTGGCCAACAATCCCTAGGTTATAAACTCGGATATATGCGTGAAATAACCTGTTGATCAAATAGTTTGACTAGGGTTAGGGGAATTCAGTTCTAGTGTCACATCTGCCATTAACACTCTGCGAGATCCCAAACCAGTCCCTGATTCTGGTTATATTTTCCGCAACAGAAAATCTTAGTAGGGGACGGGTGAGGTGGCTCACTCCTGTAATCCTAACACTTTGGGAGGCCAAGAAGGGAGGATTGCTTGAGCCCAGGAGTTTGAGGTTGCAGTGAGCTATGATGATACCACTGCACTTTAGCCAAGGTGACAGAGCAACACTCTTTCTCAAAAAAAAAAAAAAAAAAGAAAACAAAACAAAATCTTAGTTAGATTGAAAATTAAGTCAACTTTAAAGGATCTCTAGCTTTAAAAATCTAGGAATATACAAGATACAAGAGCCAATGCAGGAAGGGACTTCTTTAGTTAATTCAAACAAATAAATAAATCTAAAAAGTATTTGAGGAAATCTGACTTGTTCTAATTACTTGTATGAATTCTGAATTACCCTTTTTATGTATAAACACTGCTTATAGGAACACATATGAAAGGTATCTTTTTTTTGAAATTTCAGTACTATTCAGATCTGTTGACGTTAATGTAACTATTAATTATTTTGCTTCTATAAAATTCATTATGTTAGCACTTTATTAAGACAATGTAAAAGTAGGTCAGCTTAGCAGCTGAGCCAAGCAAACTGTTGTTTTCTAATAAGAAATAATGGCTTACTAAGTATTCATAGCTTTGTTCCCATACAGACAACTGGGGATTGTTTTTTTCCAGAGTTTTTTTAATCTATCACATGGATTGAAGGTAAGATAATACCATCAATTCTCTTTCAGTTGAAATGTTCCAAATGATCACCTCTGCAATACATTTAGGGGCCTTGAGCAGTTGCCGGAGGACCTGCTGAGATTGGTTTCATGCTTTCATATCATTTCAGCAAGATTGACACTAGAGTTGACAAAGAGATGGACGTTTCCGTGAGATTGACATCATATAAATATGCTAGCAGAAAGGAACTCTTTTTATCCATCTTGAGGGTTCTCACCTAAGAGACTTTGCATGGTCTTAAGAGGGAGAAAGAGACTATCCACCCAGCCAGTGAGAGACATTCAGGATTAACCCATCCTTCGAGGAAGGCTGCTGGTTTCCAAGTTCTTGCATTTGGTCATCCTGAAAGTCACGTTGCACATGAGGGAGCCAGTTGATTATGGGGACACTCCTGATCCCCACTCCAAGGTACCGTAAAGATAAACTTGGGCAAATGTTTCTATAAAACTAAAATCATTATTCAGATATGTTCTTATCTAGAATCATGATTTTATTCTCTTCAGTTGATATCATCAAGATAGGAGCTAGAATTTCTGATTTAAATTCTTGCCCTTTTCAAATAGCTCTATGATCTTAGAGAGAGAAAAGTTAACTTCTAATCCTCAGTTACAAAATGTGTAAAATGATGATAATGGCTAGAACGTTAGGTGTATTTGAGAGTTAAATTTCACAGTGGATGTAGGAATACATTGCAAACACTCTAAAGGCAATATAAAAATGGAAGGCATTATTGTTAACATCCAGGGCTGGTTTCTTCCTACAGTTAAGTGAGGGCATTAATGTAAATCATTGCCCGACTATGGTTCGCTCATTTAATATTTTGTGAATATCATACTCAGGTAGGTGAGTTACAATGTGCACATTACTTTTGTAATAATCTGAACTTTGAATGGTAGATGCATAGCTTGCCTCCATTAGCACCAAATAGGGAAGTGAACATATTTGAACTTCAGAAGTAGAAGAAGACAGAGAGCTAATGAAACTATACTGCATTCCTCTATCTCGCCGTCTTTAGTCAATGAAAACAAACAAGAAAACAACCAAAGTGAGTAGACAATTGATTATGTAGCCAAAAGGCAGAGTATTTATAAATTGTAGAGAAACTCCACTTGACAGCCCACGTATATTGCATTTTCACCACGAAACAAGAAATACCAGCATTTTATAAGGCTGACAGAGTTCTTGGATTAGTTGTGCCTAGAAGTCTGGTTTTGGAGCAAGAGATCCAGTGTTTTCCTGAGGTTCTGCTTGGACCGTAGCCACGTTTCAAGTCAGAGAAAGATTCTCTGTAAAAAATGTTCTCAAAGATGCTTTCCGTCTACAAGGGGGATTTTACTAAGCAGCCTGTTCTATAAGTGCATTCACAAGATTTGTTTGCTGTGATTAACAATAATAAACAGACAACAATGATCATTGACATTTGGGAAATGTGGTCTAAAAGATCTCATTTTACGTGTGATTTTGAAAGGCACTTTTCGTAATCCCAACATTACTTAGGAAAACTTGAGGAGAATAGTTTGGACTTTTTTTTTTTTCAGGTTGTTTGTTTTTCACACAGGAAAACACATCGTTCCTTCTAGTTTGTTCTAAGAACAAATTACTCTAAAATGGCTTAGAGAATATGGGAGATTGCTTATCTTGCTATACTTAATAGAATAATACAAACCTGTAAGCTTTGACTACTTAATAAGGAAAAGATCTTCTGCCATCATGTGGAATGTTGGAGAATCTTCCCTTGTTTAATGTTTTTGTGCCTTTGCTGGCTTCTGTATGAAATAAATTGAATTTCCTGACAGAGAAGTAATTGTTATTGCCACAAACAAAATGTTTAAAAATCACGCAGTGTACAAAGTGAAGGTATTTCAGAAAGTTAAATCTTGATCATTTAGATTCTACCTTTTCCATGAGTCAGATTTAAGGGGAAAAAAGGAAAAAGAAAAGCTTCTAGCTCAGAAAAAAAAATTATCACACAAATTAGAGATGGAAAATGTCTTTAGTCTCTTCTTTTTGTACTGGGGAATTTTTTTTTTTAATGGGGAACTACTTACCAGTATGTCTCAAATTGATTGAATGGCTATATTTTATTTATTTATTGCAGCTTTCTTTGGATAGTATAAGTATTTTTTGTACGATCATTTAGTGTTACCGGTACTCTATTTTTCTGATAGCATTCCTCATCTCAGCAGGGTTATTAAGTACATCTTTCCATTTTCCCTGCCCAAATCTCTCTTTTCATCTCATCAATTATTTTCCGGGGGTGGCAAAGTGACCCACTTCTCTCTAATAAAGGTTAGAGACATCAGCGAGCCTGGAAACATCTCCTGCCGATAAAGTGAGAATACTTGATTCTACCTGCCACACGGGGACCTGTTTCAAAGGAAAATTTTGACCCAGCTGTCATTCAAGCTTAATTTATATGCTAGAAGGAACCTTAACCAGATGCCACATATTTCTTGTTGAAGTGATTCATCATATTCCCACAAGTAATACGATCGTCTCTCGTGCGGGAAAAGAAGTGGGGGAAATGCAATAAAAAAATGGACAGAATTAAACGAAAAGGAGAATGGGTCCAAATTATCCTTTATTATTGGGGTGAAAAAATATGATGTCAGCAGCAAGAAAGACATTGTTAGG
Organism: Propithecus coquereli; assembly: GCF_000956105.1. Classification (NCBI taxonomy): domain Eukaryota; kingdom Metazoa; phylum Chordata; class Mammalia; order Primates; family Indriidae; genus Propithecus; species Propithecus coquereli. The sequence goes on from NW_012142412.1 coordinate 930,774, forward strand.
GATTGCTGCTGACTATGCAAGTACCATTTTTAAATGAGATTTCCAGTTTTTCACGGAGGGATATATCTATACGTCGTCAGACTTATATGGTAGATGCAATTTTCCACTCCTTCACCTAATTTTCCACATAGATTCATCTCTCTTTCCTCCTTTAAGTACCTTATGGAAAACTCACTTTTTCCCTGAATTATAGAATTCTGGGAATGAAGGAGTTAAACCTATTTCTTTCGGTGAAGGGAAAGTTGTTTCCTGCAAATATATCTCAGTAGCCTAGGAGAAATGTTCTGCTAGATTAGGTTGATTGAAAAACTCTACTGATAAGGAAGGAAATGAAGAAGAAGTACCTGGAACCGTGTCCCTCATCCTCTCTGGAAGTCTGTGGTCACTCCATCATTTTAAACTATTGCTTACAACTCACATTTTCAATGGGTCCTTCTCCCCTGAATTATATATGATCCACATTATAAACACCAAACCCCATCACTTTTCAAATATATGCAATTTATTTTTATATACATCTGTGGACCTGGGATGTGTGCACCCGCATGTGTATGTGTGTGTGTGTGTGTGTGTGTGTGTTGTATGCACATATTTTCCTGCAGAGGTGAATGTGCCAAATTTAGGGCAAGTGAAAAGGCTGGCATGGAGCATCCTTACTCAAATTTCATTCAGGATAGAAAGTCTTTTTTATGGATTTTCTATTATGTGTCTTCTATGTGTCCCGTATACTGTTCATCACTGGCCCACAGAAATATTTGTTGTGATATCTGATCACCAAGGAATTACCATCCAGCTAGAAATTTAGGGCTAACAGACATGAAGCAAGTGATTGGGAAGCTTGTGAAGGGCTTTTCTTCTTGGCATATTTTACAGAATCCAGGCCAGTGCCTGTTATGTAACGAGTGCAGGAGAATGACAACATATAAAGGAGCAGGAGACTTTCTGTTCCCACTGCAGAGTCCTTAAAATTATTTGTCTACCATGGTATCGCTATTTTGACCAGCAGGCTACCGCTAGCAGGAAGCTGATCTGAGTTTGGAATAGATCCTGTTGCGTCAGTTTTTATTAATGATTTTTATCTGGAATCTTTAGTTATAAGCTAAGTTCCTAGGAGTCAAAGGTGAAAGCTACTCTCTTTTGAGTCACATATTTGTAGCCTCCAGTTAAGTGTTATGTCCCCTGGAGATACTCGGTCCGTGTTTATCACCACGACCGTGTGCTGAAGAGCTGAGAGAAAGTGCACGTGGGCCGTAGAGGGGAGAAAGACCAAAGAAGAAAAAATGTATACATAAAAAGAAATGATACAAGAAAGGACAAATTGTTGATATTTGTTGTCATTGCTATCACAGTGCGACCTATTTAAATAGAAGGTTACAGATAGGAATTCAGTATCAAGTCAATTTACTCTGTGCTCCAAAGTCTTTCTTTGACAGGGAAATATGTAATATATCTTAGACTTTTGATAGATGGCTTTTTCACTTGAACTTCTAAAGCCAGAAGAGAGAGATCTTACCATTCTTTCTTTAGTTCAGTGACAATGACAATGGCTGCTTGTCCTGGATTCTTTTTTTTTTTTTTTAACAGAGTCTTGCTTTGTCACCCAGGCTAGAGTGCTGTGGTATCAGCCTAGCTCACAGCAACCTCCAACTCCTGGGCTCAAGCGATCCTCCTGCCTCGGCCTCCTGAGTAGCTGGGAATGCAGGTGTGCACCACCATGCCTGGCTAATTTTTTTTTCTATTTTTAGTTGCCCAGATAATTTTTTCTATTTTTAGTAGAGACGGGGTCTTGCTCTTGCTCAGGCTTGTGTCAAACTCCTGACCTCAAGCGATCCTCCCACCTTGGCCGCCCAGAGTGCTGGGATTACAAGCATGAGCCACTGTGCCTGGCCTGTTGTCCTTGATTCTTGATTGATTGGCTAATGTGGTACTTGGATAGTTTTAAGTCTGATCGGTTTAAACACTGATGAGCTGTCAATGCACACCCTTTAAAGTAATAACAAGAATTTCATATTTCTGCTTCACGAATCAGAACACATACACTGGGATGCTTAAGTGTACAATTATCCAACAATTACACAGCACTCAGGAAGAGGGAAACTTAATAATTTATATTATAACATCATCAACCTTAAACTATAGCCTTTTATGAGTCATTTCCTGGTGTTAATAAAAATAAATCCTCTGGTTATACAAAAAAAGAAAAAAAAACTTAACCTGAGTTGTTTGTAGATTTTCACAGATGAAAAATAAACAAAGCTTAGGCACCAGGTGAGTCTCCATGGAACAATTGTCATCACTACGGCAGGAATAAGTGAAAATGACAGTATTTTCTAATGATGTGTCAGGACAAATTTAAATAAATGAAATTGTAAATTATTTTTGAAAGACCATAGAGCAAAACGCAATGATAAAAAGTCACACAATCTGTGTGGATGTCCTTTTGAGATACTCAGTGCTTACTGCTCTTTGGATATTTTCGATGTTAAGAGCTGTTAAGGCAATTACAGTAATGTAGAGATTTTCAGACATGACACTGATGACAAAGAGAGATTCGACCAACTTTTCTTAGATAAGCTCTATAAGAAATACACTGTGCTGGATTTTTACTTTTCAATATAGAACGGAGAAGATTCTCATTGATTTCCATGTGGCTATCTGCTTACCTCAGAGAATTTGTGAAAGGATCTCAATGCAGCAAACACCACAACGATAGCACACACACACACACACACACACACACACACACACACACACAAGCATTGGTCCAGTGCAAGATAAATGGAAATAAAGTATCAAAGAGTTACATTGCTACTGTTTTTGTTTTTTGTTTTTTTTAATGTCGTGCAGGTCAACAGTACAGACTCCTATTTTCCTGATTATTAGTTCCTAAGAAGAGACACATACAGGCAAATTCATTACAAATAAAATTTCCTTTTAGCATTTTCTCGGTATCAATTGACAAGGAAGACCTCTTTAATGTGAAAGGTATTCTAGTTTAAATCAATAAATAAGCTGGAATATTTCAACTGTGATTGGGCTAAAAAGCACAAAGATTTACTGAGGAACAGTCACAATTCCAGCCATCAAAAGGGGCTGTTTAGCTCATATGTTGTTGCTCTACTATGTCTCATTTGCCATCTCCAAAAGGTTGAATAAAAGTCCAATAAGGAGCATGTTTATTTGATGGTACAAATCACCTCTGGGCTATTGCCAGTTTTCACAACTGCTATTCAAATGTTTTTGAAAACTTCAGATTGCATTGTTGTGGCAAAGTTCAAAGACAAAGTTTACCATTAGCAAAGTAAGAGTTACATAGTGACCTGGAATCAGTATAGGAATGTGCTAAAATTTATGTTGCAGCAAGTCCTTGGCAATGGGTTGTATTTTGTGTGCGTTTGGAATGAATGCTACCTAACGCAGGTGTTTGCAGAACACTGTGTGCTTTAACTCAGAATCGTTAAGTAACTGTAGCCTGGTAGCATAAATAATTTAAATTTTGAGTGATCTTTTAAAATTTAGATTGTGATTGTCACAAATGGGAAAGACCAATAATGTTGGAGCCTATATACAAATCCAAAATGTAAAGACCAAATCCCCAGGGAGAAGACGACATTGGACAAATATGGTGAGTGACTGATTGAATACAGAAATTTGCTTCATTTGTTAATTTACCAATAGATTTTCAACAAGAATTTTTTAGGATGGATGACATTAAAAAGCTCACAATCCAATAAGGGAGAAGAATATGAGAACCAACAACTGTGATCACAAGAGTATGTGTAGAGTGTGTGCAGAAGCGTAAAGGGGAGCCACTACTTCTGCCTGCACAGTGGTGAGATGGGCAGGTCAGGAAAAGCTGAGCTTCAGATGAATTAATTTATTTGTGAGTGTTCCATATGTATCCATTAGGGTTCAACCACAGAAGGAGAACCAGTAGGCGATATACATTAAGAAATTTGTTGCAAAAAAATTGGCTTGTCCAATTGTGAGGGCATGTCTAGGTAAGTTCCAAATCCAGGCCATCGGGAAGGATGGGCTGAAACTCCCAGGCAAAGAGAGGACACTGCTGTCCACAGCTGGAGTCTACTCTTCAGAGAAGACTCGGTGTTGCTCTGATGGCTTCCAACGAAATCAGTCCAATCCAGATTATCTAGGTTATTCTCTCTCACGTAGAGTGAACTGATTATAGACTTTAATTGCATTTACTAAATATCTTTACAGCAACACCAAGATTAGTGTTTGATTTAATTAAGGACTGTAGCAGCTGAGAAGGCAAAAGACCATCATGCCTTATCTCTAAAAATATGTGGATATCACCTAAGACAAAGGAAATACAAAAGAAAAAAGTTGCCAAATCATCTCTCTCTTCTCTCTCTTTATTTGAATGTTAGAGCACTCAAATAACAGTAAAAAATTATTCATACATTTTTATCAAAATCAGTTTTCACATGGCCAACTGATCTAGTTGATAGTGTCTTCCTCTTAAGCTGTGCTGGTTTGTACCTGAGTGAGACTTTGTGTTTACACACATGTGGGACCTTTCTTTAAATTGTAAAATATTTGAAACTAGTGATTGCTGACGTGCTCTTCCCGTGGTGTTAAAGTCTTGTTTTTCCTTAAGGCACTAAGTTCAGGAAATCATTTTTCCCAACTAAACCCATGAAAGACTAAATGATTCCCAGTGCATAATCAAACTTACAGATTTTTTTTTAAAGTCTTATAATTTGTTACTCCTTAATACATTTTTTAAAATTAAGAGCTGAAAAAAATTAGAGTGACTTGGCATCCTATAAACCGACTAAGTTTTGACATATGCATGTACTCAGAGTTAACAGAGTAAACATACCTATAACCCCCAAAAGTAAGACTTAGCCATTGTAATTCCTCCTCACCACCTTCTCCCTGTCCTCTGGTAACTACTGGTCTAATCTTTATAGCTGTGGATGAGCATAACTTTTCAAAAAATTTATATAAATGGAGTAATACAGTTTGCATGAATTTTCGTCTGGCTTCTTTCACTTGGTGTAAATATTTTTAAATTCATCCGTGTTGTTGGTGGTTGTATGTACTAGTAGTTAATCACTTTTTATTGCTTAGTAATGTTCCAGTATATGAAGGCACTGCCCGCGGTTTATTTGTACATTTACCAGTTGATAAACATTTGAGTTGTTTCCAGTTTGGTATTATTACAAAAACGCTGTTATGAAAATCTATGTACAAGTATTTGTGCGGGCATATATTTTGATTTATCTTGGGTAAATATCTAGAATTGGAATGTCTGAATCATATGACAGGTACATGTCTACCTTTTTAAGAAATTGCCAAAGTCTTTCCTATAGTGCTTGAACCATTTTATTTCCCTACCTCGACTCATGAGAATTCCAGACCCCCGAAAGATTATTAAATCTTGCAACGGTCAGATGGCTTTTTAATTTTAGCCATTCTATTAGTATGCAGGAGCATGTATTTTAAAATTTCATTTTTTAATGGCTAATGACATTGGACATACTTTCATATGCTTCTTTGCTGTACATATATTTTCTTTGAAGAAATATCTGTTCAAATTTTTGGCCTATTATTTATTGGGGAGTTTGTCTTCATATCATTGTGTTTGAGAATTCTTTACATATACCGCATACAGTCCTTTATCAGATATGTAAGATTCGCAAATATATTCTCCCAATCTGTGGTTTATTGTTTTATTCTCTTAACAGTGCCTTTGCAAGAGCAGCAATTTTAAATAGGAAGGAATCAAATTTATCAAGCTTTTTCTTTGATTGAGGTTTTGGTGACTTATCTAAGATAGCTTAACCTGATGTCACAAAATATTTCTCCTAAGGTTTTATTTTTTGCTTTTATGTTTAGGTCTGTGATCCATTTTGAGTGAATTTTCACATATGGTGCAAGATCTTTCTTTCTTTCTTTCTTTTTTTTTTTGGCGTATGGATATCCAATTGTTCCAACCATTTACTGAAAGACTATTGCTTCTTCACTTTACATGGTCGTAAAAAATCAGTTGTCTCTGTAATTGTGAGTCAATTTCTGTGCAGTGTTCAGTAATTCATTCTCTGTTCCATGATCTAGTTAAGTCCTTCTTAACACCAATATCACAATATTTTCATTATTGTACCTTTAAATAAGTCTTGAAATTAAGTAGTATTATCCCTCTAACTCAGTTCATTTTCAAAGTTGTTTTAACTATTCGAAGTCATTTCCATTTCCATTTTCATATGAATTTTAGAATTAGCTTGTCAATTTCTACCAAAACCCTCCACCTTTTGGGATTTGTATTGGGATTGCATTGAATTTATAGATCATTTTCTGAGAAGTAAAATCTAAACAATATTGAGTCTTCTGACATATGAATATGGTATATTCTCTTCCAAATTTTGGTGTTCTATTTTTTTTCATAGCAAAGCTTTAGATTTCTTTATTACACATGTATTGCACATCCTTTTTCAGATTTACCCCCAGGTAGTTTGTATTTGTGTATTATTTCTTAAATTATGTTTTAAAAATGTCCACTTCTGGCTTCTGGTTTCAGCTCTTACAATTAGAAAGCTTGGAAGTTGTTAACTTCCATCTTTACACCAAAAAAAAAAAAAAAACAAAAACCTGAACAAACTGAAAGTCAAGGATGTTTTTGGACCCATTAGAGAACTGAGGTAAACTTCCACCCTGAAATCTGGGATGACCTGTGAATCCAGAGTATCACAGCTGAGCTCTGCTTACCTGGAGCAAAAGCCACTGCAGCTGTATTCTGTAGAAACAATTAAATGATAATTTGACACATGCTAGAGATTGAGTGTGAATTCGCTTGAGAGGGAGCAACTTTCCTGACTTTGACCTCATAGTCCCAGGAACCTCACCAGGTTTTGTGGTGATAATCCCTGATCCATGGGAAGAGGACAGTCACAGTGAATATGTCCAAAGTGTTTTCTGCAACTCAGAGAGACCACAAGTCTCCTCCTGGATATTGTGCTGCACCAGGAAACTCTATCCAGATAGTCAGGGAGCAGCCACAGGATTCAGTGTACACGTTTCCAGTGTCTCATGAATCGCTGTCCGTCATTGCCTGGTGCCCAGTGCCCCGAAAACTGTTATTCCATATATTCGTCCCATTTTTCGGTTGTTTTAGGTTGAGAGTAAATCTGGTCCTAGGTGCCCCATCACGTGGAGAAGTCCCAAACTGACGTTTGAAGAGAGCAACTCAGGAATTTCCTTCAACTGTGATTTCATACTGATATGTGCCTAACGATTTATAACAGACCTTGTGCTAACACAAGAGAAAACAACTTGTGAAATTTGTTGTATATTCGAGATACACTTGTTGTTTGTTTTTAGTGCTTTTAAACAAATCTTTGTTCCACAAATCCTGGTATCATGAGTACCTTTGAAATTGTTAAGGAGGTGTATTTGATCTAGGTAGATCAATCCAACATTTATAATCACTGTTGCCCTGTTTTTGTCCTCTGAACTCTGATGTCACTCAGCATACATAATTTACTTAATATTTACAATAATATAATGTGATTATGTATCAGTTTCTCTGAATAGACTCATCAAGAGTGCTGACCATACTTGATTCAATTTTTAACCCCTGTCATCTAGCCCAATGTCCCCCATACGATAAGCCACTTGTGCATGTTTATTAACTAAACTGGATTATTCTGGGTCCTGAGTGAGTATATCTGGTTAGTATATTCCCTATTTCAAACGTGAATGTTTGACTTTTTATATAAAGAATAAAAACCTCTTTCAAGAATTGTCTACTTTGTTATTCAAAAATAGGGAAATGTGTTCCAAATATAAATCTCTAGTTATATCCTTTGACATTAAAACTCTACTTGTCTGTGGTTCTTGTCTTCTATTTTGGCTTCTAATTGGTATTCACTTGATTTATAAATCCCGTTGGCATTATTCTCCGTATAAAGGCATTTTGTCTATCTAAATTAAATCTTATTCACTTGATTTTCTTTTATATCTTAAACTCTCAAGATCCATCTGCAATTTCTCTGTTTTTAACTTTCTAGTCTTGAGTATGTAATCTCCTCATTTGCAATCATCTCTAGGGTTTGCTCAAGTTATTTTTTTTGCCTTCTGTTCAGGTTAACATATTAGAAGGATATTGACCATAGGATTAGTTACCTTTTGAAATCTCCCCTTAATTTTTGGGTTATTCTTGACTATTATCAGTATTCACTATTTTTAACCCCATAGCATCATTGATATGCGTCATGGTTATAGATAGTGAAAAGCCCGTTTCTTGCTTGTTTGTCAGAAAGAAGGCGATTAGTTCAGCTTAAGTGTAACTGGATATAAGATACCATGAGATGACCCTGCCATCCAGACAAGCACAATCTTCAACCTTCAAGAAACTTTGGACTAACAGTGACTATTCAGATAATAAACTTAAAATAAAAATTCACAGTGTTCTTTAGAACCAATTGTTCATTTTGAGGAGGATAGAACTTTCTCGAGCAACTCAAAGAGTAATTATTATTTCTAGGTCATTATGTTAAAAAATTGCTATAAAATATATTTTAATACTAGCTTCGTAGGTGCGTATTTATCATGGATTGTTAAATTTGATCACGGATGACGCTTTTTATTCCCTAGAGAACCAAGAAGTATATAAGCCCCGTAGGGAATATCAAATTCCATGCAACATTCTTACCAAGAGACCAGAACTTTTCATCGAAATTCTATAATTCATTTGTAATGTCAAATTTAAACACATTAAAATTGCACAATAATTACGCATATCATTTCTAACGGTGGGAACTATAGTTTACATCGGACTAAGAATGCTCACCTGGTGTAACAAGAATTCCCTAGTTGCTTTGAAATCTTGAGACTATCATGCAGGCTTGATTTGTTTTATCCCCCTTTTTTTTCATTTGGCAATAGAGGCGGAAACATATAGAGGAAAAGAAGTATATCAGCAAATAAAGCATGCTTATGGGAGAGAGGAAGCAAATGGCTTCTTAGGGGCTTCATGGGATAACATGTGTGGAACTATTCACAAAATTACGAACAACTGACAAATGTGAAAAATTGTTATGAGTCATGCCCACTCTCAGCTCCCAGATCAAGCTTCCAACTGGAGACAAATACGTCAGGCTCTTCTGTTCCATGAGGGCAACTCAGCCAATTAAAATAATATTAATGATATATTAATGTAGTAATGTAATACTAGGGCACCACGTAATAGTAAAAAGGATATATGCTTGTAAGAAACTTGTTTGCATATATATATTTGTTAATATTTCTGTTTCAATATCAATTCAGTTCAACAGATATTTATGGAGTCGTGTCAGACACTGTGCTTGACATTGTGACTTAGCTATAAAAATATATTGTTCCTATATTTGTGGAGATTACAGTCTGGTGTGGGTAGATAGATAATGATAGTTGTAAATAGATAATAACAACATGATTTGGTAACATGGTTTTCTCATTTAACACTCATGAATCACAAAATAATTATTGAGCACTAACAAAATGCCATTTCTTCTGACAGGCACTATAGAGATATAACACCGAACACAAAAGTCAAGGTCTCTGATCTTGGAGGACTTAATAGGTAAGGCAAACACGCAGGGGTGTAACAAGTGTTAGAGTTTCATGAAGCCCTTTATGGATACTAGGTAGGTAAATTTCATGGTCCAATTTTGTTTTATATGCCTCCCTCTGCAGAAGGAGATATGAGGGACACAGCGCAAGAATGTAAGTATCACTTTGATGCAATATGAGGTGATTGTATTAGGATGGTATCAGGTGATTGTATTGTATATGTATGAATAGACAGCTTGCTATTATGGAGGCCAGAAAGTCCCATGACCTGCCACCTGCAAGTTGTAGAACCAGGAAATCTAGTGGTTTAATTCAGTACAAGTCCAAAGGCCTGAGAACCAGGAGCACCAATGTCCAAGGGCAGGGGAAGGAAGACAGAAAAGGGGGGTGGTAGAAACAAAGAAAAAATGCAACATATAGAAAACAGGTACAAATATAGTATTACTACCACTGTATTTATTAATTATTTTAAATGTGCATGGTCTAAATATACCAATTACAAGACAGATTGATTTCCAGAGTGGATTTAAAAAAAGCAAGACCCAACTGACTTTAAATAAAAAGGCCCGGGTTAAACATAAAGGGAAGGAGAAGAATATATGGTGTCACATTAATCAAAAGGAAGCTGGAGTAGCTACATTAATTGCAGAAAATGCACACCTCAGGACAAAGAAGATGATCAGTGATAATGACAGAGATTACCTAGTGATAAAGGTGTCAATTTTCCAAGAAGACATAACAGTCTTAAACCTGTATGCACTAAATGAGAACTGCAGAGAAATAGACAAATTCACTATTACAGTTGGAAAATTCAACTCTCCTCTTTCTATAATTAATAGATCAAGCAGGCAGAAAATAAGGAAGGATGAAGCTCACCTAAACAGTCTTATCAATTACTCAATCTAATTGATGTTTATATGAGACTTCATCCAAAATAATAGCGGAATGCACATTCTCCTCAAGCTCACATGGAACATTCACCAAGATAGATCACATTTTGGCTTATAGCACTCTTCAACAAAGTTAATAGAATAGAAAGATTACATAAAGTATGTTCTCAGACTGCAATGGAACTATAAATTAATAACTGAAAGATAGCTGGTAATATCTAAATATCTGGAAATTTTGAAAGCATCTTTCTAAATAGCTCACGGATCCAAGAAGTAGTATTGAGAGAAATTTAAAAATAATTTAAACTAAAGAAAAATGAAAACAGAACTTATCAAAGTTTGTGGGATATAGCAACAGGGGTGCTTAGAGGGAAATGTATGGCTTTAAATATTTATAGAAGAAAAAGTATTAAAACCTAGTCCCCACCTGAGAAAACTAGAGAAAGGAGAGCAGTTTAGTCTTAAAGCAAGCAGAAGAAACGATATAATAAAATTAGAGCTGAAATCAATGAAATTGAAAACAGAAAAGTAATAGAGAAAAATCTGTGGAACCAGAAGTTGGTTCTTTGCAAAGATATTTTTAAAACCTTGATAAGTCTCTAGCTGGGTTGACCAAGAAAATAGACCAATATCTCTCAGAAACATAGATGCAAACATTCTCGATACAATATTAGCAAATTATAGGCTGAGTGTGGTGGCTCACACCTGTAATCCTAGCACTCTGGGAGGCTGAGGCAAGAGGATTGCTTGAGCTCAGGAGTTAGAGACCAGCCTGAGCAAGAATGAGACCTGTCTCTACTATGAACAGAAAAATTAGCTGGGTGTCGTGGTCCCCACTTGTAATCTCAGCTACTTGGGAGGCTGAGGCAGGAGGATTGCTTGAGCCCAGAAGTTTGAGGTTGCAGTGAGCTATGATGATGCCATGGCACTCTAGCCAGGGTAAGAGAATGAGACTCTGTCTCAAAAAAAAAAAAAAAAAAAAAATCAGCAAACTGAATTCAACAATGTATAAAACAATTATATACTATGACCAAGTAAAATTTATTTCAGATGTAAAAGTTTGGTTCACATTTGAAAATCAATCATGTAATCCACCCTATCAATAGGCTAAAGAAGAAAAATTGTTTGATTATATCAATTGCTGCTGAAAAAGCCTTTGACAAAATCCAACACACATTGATGACAAAAACTTTCAGAAAAATGCAAATAGAGTGAAATTTTCTCAGCTTGAAAAAGACTTCTGCAATAACCTACAGCTAATGGCATACTTCATGGTGAGATGCTTTCTCCCTAAGGTAGAGAAAAAGGCAAGATTGTCCTCTCTTACCACTCCTAAACAACATTGTACTGGAAGTCAAAGGTAGTGCAGTATGACAAGTAAAAAGCAAAAAAAGGTATCTAAAATGAAAAGGAAGAAATGGAATCATCTTTATTCAGATGACATAATTATCCATATATAAATAATTCTAAAGAATCTATAAAATATCCCTGGAACTAATGAGCAAATATAGCAAGGTGGCAGGATAAAAGATTAACATACATAGTCAATTGATCTCCTATGTATCAGGAATAAATAAGTGAAATTTAAAAATTTGAGAAGTATACTAAAGTGGAATATTTTGGTATAAATCTAACACAATAGGTACGGATCTATAGACAGGGAACTATAAAACACTGATAGAAAAAGTAAAGAAATTCTAAATTAGTATAAAGATATTCCATGTTCATGAATCAGAACACTTAATACTGTTAAAATCTCAATTCTTCTCAATTTGATCTACACATTCAATGCAATTCCAGTAAAATCCTACCACGTTATTTTTATATATCAACAAACCGGCTCTAATTTTATATTGAAAAGCAAAAGACCAAGAACAGCCAAAGCAGTCTGAAGAAAAATAAAGTTAAAGGGCTCAAAGTATCCAATTTAAAGACTTATTGTAAAGGCACATTAATCAAGACAACTCAGTATTAGTAAAGAACAGATACACAGATCAATCCAAAGAACCCATAAATAGAACTTCGCAAACATAGTCAACTGATCTTTGGCAAAGGAGTAAGCCACTCTTTCACTAGAGAAAGGGTAATATTTTCAGCTAATTGTGCTGGAATTATTTAGTTCCCATGTACAATTAAGAGAAGTAGACCTAGACCTTTTCAAAAATTTAACTCAAAATAAATCATATACTTAAGTGTAAAATGCAAAACTATAACACTTCCAGAAGAAAACATAGGGCAAATCTGTGTGATCCTGAGTTTGGCAGTGAGTTTTTAGACACAACAGAAAAAGCACAATCCATGAAAGAAAAAAATTGATAAAGTGGACTTTACTAAAATTAAAATCTTCTGCATGCCAAAAAAAAAAAAAAAAACCTAAGAGAATGAAAAGCCAAGTCATAGACTGATAGGAAATGTTTGCAAAACTCATATCTGATGAAGAACTTGTATCCAAAATATACAAAGAACTCTTAAAATCCAATAATAAGAAAACAAACAACCCAACTAAAAAATAAGCAAAAGATCTGAATAGACATCTCACCAAACAAGATGTGAAGATGACAGATAAACATTTGAAATGGTGCTCAACATCATTTTCCATTAGAGAAATGCGCATTATCACAGTAATGAGACACCAGTACACACCTGTTAGAGTGGCTAACCCTCCCCGCTCCTTCTCTGCTTGATGATACCAATGGCTGGCAAGGCTGCAGAGCAACAACAAACTTCATTTGTTGCCGGTGGGATTGCAAAAGAGTGCAACCATGTTGGAAGAGAGTTTGACAATTTTTAATGAAGCTTAAACATTGTCATAACATACAATTCAGTAATCCTGCTCCCAGGTATTTACCTAACTGATGTAAAAACCTGTGTTCATACAAAAACATGCATGTGGATGTTTATAACAGCTTCATTCATAATTTCCAAAAACTGGAATCAGTCAAGATGAACTTTAATATATCGATGGATAAACAAAGTGTTAATCTACACAGTAGAATACTATTCAGCCACAAAAAGTAATGAGCTATGAAGCCATGCAAAAATAATGGGTGACTAGTCAATGCATATTGCTAAGTGAAAGAAGCCAGTCTGAAAAGGCTGCGTGATTCAACTTTTATAATATTCTGGAAAAGGCAAAACTCTAGCAGTTTTAAACACACCAATGGTCTCCAGAGCTTTGGAGGAGGGGGGCTGAATAAGTGATGCATGGGAAATATTTTAAGGTAGGGAAAACTATCTTGTGTGATACTGTCATGGCCAATATATGACACTATGTATTTGTCAAAATGCATAAAAACTTTATAACAAAAAGAGTGAGCCTTAATGTATGTCAATTAGAAAAATGATTTTGGAGGTCAGGGGATCCCAGAATAAAATTCAGAATGTCCCTAAAGACTCCAACTGTATTAGAAATGTATAAAATAATTATTCTGCATGGGGAGGGAGAAGTGTGACCTGAGTAATGTTGGAAACTAAGTGGAGTCTGGAAAACTAATGGCAAAGGAACTATACAGGAGAACTGCACGTTACAGTTGATAAAAGTTCTTTCACAATGAAATACAGGTTAACAATTCTGAACCCACCGTACATGCGTAGTGCAACTGAACAACTCAGTACGGGGAGGCTGGGTGGTGAAAGGTTACAAACATGGAAGGGGAGAGGCTAAAAGGATCCACGTGGTGATGTATTAAAGTTGTGGACATTAGTAGTACATTTAGCTTAATAGAGATGCAGATGGTTACACATAGGAAAACTTATGAATGTGTATATACGTAGGTTAGTGCAGGCACACATACGCACACACGCACACACACACATTTTCTTCTTCCATCAGCTTAGACTCTTAGAGGGCCTAAAAGCAGTGACATCCCAGTAGTAACAAGCGTACCTCATGCCTAGGTCTTGGTTTCGGATTCTATTCTCAAATTTAAGGAACTAGGGCTTGTTGAAGAAATGGCTGACCCTAGGACTGGGGCATGAAATACGCAAGATGAGCCTACAACTGCTGTGTAAATTTAAATCTTTTATGTCTGTGCCTCCCACCGATTCACGTTAGCATTGGTTCTGACAACAAGTTGACCGACTTGCAGACTTTCCATGGTCTGAGGACTTGTTGCCAAAGCAGAAAGTTAAGTTTGAAGAGTGACCTTCTGCATTTGTTGTGTTGATATAATAACCTCCTTTCACTATTAATACAAATAATGTAGGAAGGTCTTTGCAGACATGCTCCCTGTTGCATTTTGCATTCTTCTTACCCATTTTATTCCCTTTCTCACTCCTCCCCAGGACTCTACCCATTAAGGTTGCACTGATTGATTCTTCTAACACCCTTCCACCAGGGTCCAGTGACCTCATACTCTCTCTTTGTCAAAATCTGCTTCAAAGAAACTCTTTGAGAGCCTTTTCTTCCTGTCTGACATACAGCAACAACTTAGAGTATTGCCATACCCAAGAGATTTGCGTTTTAACGGGAATCGAATGCTTTGGTCTAAGAAACGAAACTCTTCCTGTGTAATTTTAGGCATCAGTAAGCAGATGGGACATTTACTTGGGTGGCCTGAGGGGTTTTCCTGAGCCTCTGGAGCTATGTGGGACTTCTCCATCCCAAGCTACGTGGAAAGTTATTCTAGACATTGCTAATATTACCATCGTCTCATCATGTTTTTGACTGTAATATGTCACAGATTTCAATAAAGTCGCTCTCTGGTATCCTCTTTAGAGGCCCAGCTTGTCCTGGACAATATAAATCAAGTTGCCACGTCAGCTCTTCTAATCTCCCTTCACCAGAGTTATTTAGACATTTCAATGTTGCCTGACTAATTTTTATCTATTTACTCTATCTTCACTTAAGTGGATGAATCAGTGTTGGGCAGAGAGAAACATAAACTTGGGAGAGACAGGAAAAATAACTGGAATAATCTACAAAGACTGTAACAAAGCAATGTACAGGATGGAGAATATTATCTTGATCTTTCAAGCTGATTTACAGGTGCCGCTCAGTTCATTTAGGCTGTCACTTACGGTAGTGGATTCTTCAAATCAGATAATAGTCTCCATCTGTCATTTCCCTGTTCCTCATATAGATAGTAACTCTGAGTCACACTCCCTGTAGCAAAGTTAATTGATAACACTGAAGGTTCTCTTAGGACACACTAAAGTACAAAAAAACTGACAGCAACAGTTACAACTCACGCCAGCTAACTAGAAAGGAGAAGCTTAACTGGTTGCATGATTCAGTTGCTAATCTGATCACTGGGGCTGTCTTCATGATTATGTGACCATAATTGGTTCTACTGCATATTGATAAGAGCCAATATGAATATAGTTGCTGAAATAAGTTTATGCCACCTCAGTCTACCTAATCAGATAGACATTCTTTGACTGACCGTAGTGTATTTGCTATTACTGTTACTGCTCCAAGTTTAAAATCTTTTTTCTGGGTTAAATTCTAGACTACATCCTACCTGTCCTTTATACTTTCTGAGCCTCTCCACTGTCATGGGTTCTACAGTTACCAGTTTAATCTTCTGACAAGATATGTCCATGGTATCATATTGCTCCCTTCAAAAAACTTTTATATAAATTTAATTCCTAAAAGATAAAGACAAAATTCTTTGCTTTATTACTCAGAACTTTGCAGTCCAAATCTACCTGCTTTTTCAACTTTTCTCATGAATTTCATGCATCAATCCTCCCATTTATCCTAGGTTTTTATCCATTTGTCTCCAAATTCCCCTAGAATTTTCTCACTTCACTCTTGCTTTGTTCACTTAATCTTGAGATTTCTTCCTACCCATACATTTTAATTATTCAATAGATAACTCAAGTCATACCTCCTCTAAGAAGCCTTTCTGGACTTTTAAACTCTCAGATATTTCTCCTCTGTGGAACTCATAATTATTTTTTTCTTTAATAAACAGTAATTCATCAAGTGCTGCATTGTGATAGGAGTTTATTTTGTCTAAACTATTTGACTTTCCTTCTAATTACATACTGTATTTTATGCATCTTTTTCCCATAAATCATAGAGCAGGATTCACTTATAAGAGATAATTCAATAAATATTTTTTGATAAATAGATGATTCACTAAATAAGGCAAGATTAAATCCATTCAGTTTTAGCAAGTAGAGAATATTATTATTTATCAAAATGTA
>NW_012142412.1:961072-1131995 GCF_000956105.1 Propithecus coquereli
AGGGGACGGGTATATGCACACACAAAGAGTGCAATGTGCACCACCCGAAGGATGGACATATTTGAAACTCGGACTTGGGCGGGGGGCAAGGGCAACATACGTAACCTAAACATCTGTACCCCCATAATATGCTGAAATAAAAAAAAAAACAAAACATTCCAATTCCTACTTGGGTGACAGCCATCAGTCCTTTCCACCAAAGAGTTCTTAGGACACCTATGGGATATTCAACCACTCCTGCAAAAATAGGCATGCTGTAAATCTGTGATTCTTATGTAGGGCATTTTATCAGTACTAAATACATAATGAACCAATTCTACATATTTTGACATAGCTAATACTAATGGTCTATAGAAAGAGCTGATGACGCTGGGCGCAGTGGCTCACGTCTGTAATCCTAGCACTCTGGGAAGCTGAGGCAGGGGGATCACTTGAGGTCGGGAATTCGAGACCAGCCTCAGCAAGAACAAGACCCCATCTCTACTGAAAACAGAAAAAAATTAGCCAGGCATGGTGGTGCATGCCTGTAGTCCCAGCTACTTGGGAGGCTGAGGCAGGAGGGGCGCTTGGGCCCAGGAGTTTGAAGTTGCAGTGAGCTATGATGATGATGCTACTGCACTCTAGCCCTGACAACAAAGCAAGACTCCGTCTCAAAAAAAGAAAGAAAGAAAGAAAGAAAGAAAGAAAGAAAGAAAGAAAGAAAGAAAAGAAAAAAGCTGATGACTTAAATAAGCAAGTACCTTCAGTTTCTAATTAAATTCTGTAGAAAACTGAATACAATGATACCATGTCTTACTTAGCCTAAGAAGAGATTTTTCACATTGAAAAAATCATGCATAAAGATTGGATAATTCAATCAAAAATGAAACAAACCATCTGGACTTAAAGTTTTGGGTTTTTTCCTCCTTTCCTTCTTTTCTTTCATTTTTTCCCTTTCCTTTTTCCTTTCCTTTAGCTCTTAATGACTTTAAGAACTAAAGAATAAAAAGGAAAAAAAAGCCCATGGAAAAGAAGTATAGTTTGTTTTAATATTGTTACTATCAGTATTGCTACTGCAATTAACTCCTGCTGTTGCACTGAGGGATGGGGGTGAAGGTATCACTTAACTTTGTTTTTCCTAAACTTGAAAGTGTTAGAAGATGCAACAAAATGACTTTAGTGTTTTTCTAAAGATGAAATTCACATCGTTTTTACTTAGAAATACTTAGATGTCTTAGTAGTACCTTGAATTTGACCACATGCATAGAGATGGGTTGTGTTGAGTGTGTGTAAGCTACATACTGGGCTGTGTGTGTATTATAAAATCAAAGTGGCAAAATAGGGCTTTAGTGGCTGAATAAACATTTGCACCCCCATAATAATACGCTGAAATAAAAAAAATAGGGCTTTAGGTTGAGAATGGGCTTCAGCCAGAGAATGACACCAGGTCTCTTTTTAGGACATTTCATACTGTATATTTAACATATTTTCTTGAATTTTAATCACTGTTGAAATTCTCTGATATTCTCAATTAGTTGTCTTTAATTCTAAGAAGATCCATTTGATCTTTTTTGTTTGCTAGATGGAAAGTTTCAGAGCATTCCTCACAACCAATGTAGTTTTTAAAAAGCTTTCTATAAGTAAAGGTTAATGACATTTTTCATGATACTAAATGCGTTTTAACTCCCAAAGCTGAAGCTCAAGAGTGTGATATAAAGTTATGCACAATTTGAGGAAGACTCAGGTATTCTTATGAGGTGAGGATAAATTGCTCAATTTGAACAGTATTTTATTTATTTATTTTTTATTTCAGCATATTATGGGGGTACAGATGTTTAGGTTACGTATGTTGCCCTTGCCCCCCCTCCCCCCCTAAGTCCGAGTTTCAAATATGTCCATCCTTCGGGTGGTGCGCATTGCACTCTTTGTGTATGCGTATACCTGTCCCCTCCACTCTCCTCCCCGAACAGTATTTTATTTTAAATGGTCATGCAACATTGGCCATTCTTCAGGAAGAAATGGATTTTGGACTTTCACTGTGGTCTTTTTCTTGCTTCTCCAATCATCAGGCAAGACTCACGCACATCACTAAGAATTCAAAGAGAGGTTGTCTTTCCAAAACGTGACCATTTTTAACATTTTGTAAATTTCTAAACCAAACTCAGTGCAGTTGAATGCTTCAAGTGTTCAGGGAGACATAAAGCAGTGTAACCTGTGATTTCAACACAGTTTAATGGGTGAGGTGAAAGATCACCTAAAGATTATTTCCAAGCCAAGGACAATGTCTTTTGCAGCAACACGGAGGGAACTGGGGGCCATTATCTTAAGTGAAACAACCCAGACACAGAAAGACAAATATTGCATGTTTTCATTTATAAGTGGGAGCTAAATAATGTGTATACATGGATGTAGAGCGTGGAATGATAGACAATGGAGACTCAGATCTTTTGCATATTAGTGATTTAGCATGGCAGGTAGTTATTAAACTTAAAAAAGAGGAAAGCTTAGTATATTTACCTATATCTTTCTATGTATCTGTGCAACCACACATATAGAGGTGATTTGCCTGTTCTAGCTGAATATGCAATCATTTTATTCTAATTTGAAATCTAGTTACACAATCTCTCCACATTTAATTTGTTTGAAAAATATATACTATATGCATTCTCCAGAAGGCAATTGCTTCTCCCCAAAACATGTTCTACTTCTTTTAAAGCCTCTGGTAAAATTTTTATCTAAGCCATCAGATTTAGCAATTTGTAACTGATCTAATCTCTCCACAAAATCCTTGCTTACTGAAATTGCATCCAACAGTTTCTCACTATAAACCTTTCAGTTCACATAAAACTGAATGACAACCTATGTCTCTCTTCTTTTTTATTTTCATCATCTTGTGCTGTTTTCCTTTCACCTTCCCTAAATAATAAACTTAATTAGAAATCAGAAATCATTTCAGCAATTGCCAGTTATTACATTATGAAATAGATAATCATTTAGAGTTAACTTCATAAAATAATAAGGAACTACAATATCAGCCATCATCAGATGGAGTTCAAGTAATTACAGTGCTCTTTTCCATAAGTCCTTCAGTAGAATATTAGAGTTTCTAAAGATTGATAGGTGGGTGCTTGCCATTGTCTGCAGGTGACTTTCCTTTTATTCATTCATTCTTTAATCCATTCATTCATTCACCAAATACTATCTTCTATGCACCAAATATTATCGTAGGTGTGGACGATATACTGGTGAACAAAAATAGATGCACAATGAATAATTGTATAATTTAAGCATAAAATTGTCTCAGTAATTAACTACGAGGTAGAGCGATGCAAACATCTATTTCTTAAGTCAATTTTGAATAGGCAATTATATTTGGGAAAATACTTTTAATTGTCTTCTTTGTTAATTACTGGTTTGTCTAGCATTGCGTCTGACACAGATTAGATGCTCAACAAATACATATTTAGTGATGAAATCTCTGTTGATATTAAGATAAAATATTTGATATTTTAGATTTCTAAATTCCACTTACTACAATTTCTTGACTCCTACAGTAAGCTTACAACAAAAGTCTTCATTTAATTATAAGCCTAAATTCTAGCCAGTACCCAAATTAGTTCCTGACAATAAATGTGTCTGGGAGGTTCACCACTTCTCAGATCACTTGAGTTTTATGGATTTTACTGTTATATCTGGATTCCCCATCGACTTCTATAAATGCCTAACCTAATGAGCAGAAACTATGGCAGTCGTGAGATTGGGACCCAAGAACCCAGGTGACTCCTAACATTAAATAAGATCGATCCCATTAAACTAGGAAAATTTTCTCAATTTGTAAATTATTTGAAGTCTTGACATGCCCTGGAACATAGGGCTTAAATGCTGAAGAATGAGAGGCCACCATGAGAAGCCACATAGGTGGCCTCCTACTGATAAGTGTGAAATCAGTTGCTACCTTGAGATTTACAGACATGATTCATAATGCCACAACATTGGCATGTGTCATACTGAAAGGAGAGTCTATTTTATTTAGAATTGATATACCACGATTCCTCCCTTTTCTCCTGTTCTACTGAGCTGCAAGAAAACTTGTAGTTCTCTAGGCGTGAGGGGCTATCTTACTTCTGCTGCACCTTTTGTTTTCCCATCAAGATGTAGCTCTTTCAGAGCTACAGCAGAAGTTAGGAAGGATGAGGCCTCCTATTGGACTTGAAATAGTGGATGGGTGCAGAGATTTTGTTTCTGTCTCTTTTGCCCTGAAGTTCCAGTTTTCCTGAATTAACACATGTCCTCAGAATGCCATTTACTCCTCTGGGTTACTGCTGTAACATTCTGGCGGATCATTTCTTAACTAACATGATGGCTTTCTCACGCTCCTAAAGAGAATTTTGAAAAAATGTATCCAGCATCCTTTTTGTTTTCCGTAGGAGGACTGTTGTAAATAACCTAACCTGACCTATGTACAGCAATGGAAGCTGGAACCATCAAGGGTTTTTTTTCTTAATGGATTTCTTCTGGATTGCACCTTCCTGCCACAACCAGCATGATAATTACCACAGGATACTCTAAGTAGAGAAATTCTGCCTTAGGATTGACTCACGTCCTAAAATTCCTGTATCCTCACCTCTTGCAAAATGCATGATACACTATCAATTTGCTAATTTTCCTCATAGATATTCATAGATAATTACATATATGGAATATGCATTCTGTGATAATATTGACAAAGTTTTGATTCTTTTGTTACCAGTATCCTGCCTTTTCTGTGATGTACTGAAGAGTTTTTAATAAATTAACCCCATGATATCAGCTGGATTTTGAGTGCAAATTCTTGGCTAAATGGTTCCCTTTCTCATTCTTTCCACAATACTTTATGGTACCATTTTCCATTCTGAATTAGCAGCATCTTTGAATTATTTGCATTTCCCCAAAGTCATTCTGTTATAATGGTACTATTACTAGATAAAGTACAATGTCATTTAATTAACCCCTCACCTCTAGGATAAATTTCATTTGATCACATTCATTTATTTAACTCACATTTATTGGATGCCCAATGCATGTTAGGCATAATGCTAGACATTGAGAAGTAGACTAGATACAGAAAAATTGTTGCACAGCTATACTAGTTCAACTGTTTCTATGAAAGAGTGTCTTGTTTATTATTTTTGAGAAGACTGTACAATGAAATAGCTGATGTGTTATCTTCAATGTGATTTCTTTTTTATATGGCACTCCCTAATAATTTCCCAATATTGGTAAAATGAGGACAGGTGAGTCAATTGTCTTTGAATTCATTTTTAAATGATTCATGAAGATAATTATCTACACAGGAAAATATACATAGCTTATATTTTACTTCTTCATATTAAAGGTCCCTTAAGAATACCTCCACTTAGATAGACGACACCAGTGTTAATGTGTTTTTTTCCCCAAACATATTTAATCAAGCAATAGTTGAGCTGACTTGTTGCTCACCCTCATAAAAATTTAATGTTTTTCTTGATTCTTTAGTCTGAAAATATTTATTTGAATGTAATGTGTCAGGTGTATCAGTTGAGATACAAATAGAGATATTGCTATGTGCAATATTTATAGCACCAATAAAACAAGATCTGTTTTTTTCTCCGTATATTAAAAGACTGAGTTGAAAACCATTAGTTTTGGTTGGATAAACTGGAATATAGTAGGGACTTCAATGTACTCACAGTCCTCAACCTCATATTATCTTATAGTTCTGAAGTTATACATCTTTCTAAAAACATAAGAACAATGTGCTGTATACTGAGTATTTATATGAGAGCACACAAATCTAGTATGTTCTTTCAAATCTTCTCTTGGCATTTCTTTCTGCATTGAAATTTCAGGCTTGATTAGTGCATAGACAGTATATATCAGGAACATTATACTTATTTCTACCAAATAGAAAGTTTCCTCATTTTTTGAAATAATGAATAAATTATTTTAAACCATTATAGAAATGGAATGAGCAAAATTTTAGATGCCATCATTATTCTTTTTTTTTCTTTTATTTCAGCATATTATGGGGATACAGATGTTTAGGTTACGTATGTTGCCCTTGATCCCCGCCATCATTATTCTTAAGACTTTCTATGTTAACCCAAATTTAGAACTAAGAAATATAGACTTTTATAAATTATTCCCATGGGAAATCCCTCTGCAAATTATAGTTTGGATCTCATTTGATCATAACATTAAGTTTGAAACTTAACAATTCTACATCATTTCTCATACTTCAAATACCTTGGAAAAGCACTAATTGATCAAATTAGATAACAATTCTGTTAGAAATGGAACATTATATTTAATCATTTGCTGCAGAATATCAAGATGGTATATATATGTGTGTGTGTGTGTGTGTGTCACCTCTGAAGTAATGATTATAGCTATGTGCAGTAAAGTATTTATTACCTTATCTAATTAATACACATTTTGGCATGTCAGGGTTTGTGGGTAATTACAGTTTTCTATTGCGGTGATAATTTGTATGATTTATGAAGCCTATGAAACAATACTGTGAGCCAAAAAGCTGTCTGGAATAATTACAGTTAAGCAGCGTGATCAACAGGTATGCGCGGCCAAAAGAACACAGCCCTGGGGATAGGAGCCTCACACAAACAGAAGCAATCTGGGGTGTTCACTTCTCAGCCTGCTTTTTCTCACCTGGAAAAAATAAACTGGCCCACCCACTGCACTCAGCTGTATTAACAAAGACTTGATGGCTTAAGTACATGCGGTTATTTTCCAAAAGGTTCATGTGCTGATGGGGATACCCTTACGAAAAATAAATACAAATATCATGGATCCTATAAATTTGCCATCATTTCAAGGAAGACTGAATGCAGACACGTTTACTTTGTTTCAAGAATGCCAGTGTATTCCACGGCTATTGAAAACTCCTAACTAGATTCTGAACTCAGCCTACTCCAGTTCATAATAGAGCACACTTCACCCCTCCACCCTTGCCATTCTGACAGGCTTGGAGTCCGGTTTCCTTCTGGAATCAAGATCCCTGGAGTCATTGTCCCAGTAGGAATAGTGAATATAGTTTGCTTCCCAAGAAAGTTTGCTCATATCTGGAATTAACTATCCAGAAAATTGAAAGAGTTGGAAAAGGGCCCAGATATCATTATCCACATTTATATAATAATTTTAAGAAATTGGTGAGTTGTTGTAGAAGATAATGCAGGATATTCTTAACTGGACACGGCTTTTCTTTTGCTAAGTTTGCTTTGACCTTCCCATCAGTCACTTTCTTTTGCTTCATATTAATGTCCTCAAGGTATGTGATGTTTTAACTGGCATTCAGCACACGCACTGAAGCAGGAGATCCTATCTTATGTTAAAAAAGCAGCTGTGAATTTCTGCGAACTGTTCTCAATACGTGGGAAGTTCTTAAATTAGTTTGATCTTTCTCAGGGAGACTAATACATTTATATCTTGTAGGAGTATATTGAATTTTTAGTTATTAACTCCAGGTAGAGCCAAGTTCTTACTGTTTTTTTTTTTAACTTGAAGACTAAAAGATAACACTGAATAATACTGAATGTTGAAAGCAGTGTCATAGAATATTCACTTTGAAATGAATGCTAAGTTGTAGAGTCAGTAATCCAAAGCATAGTAGATACTGTTGAATAATTTGGAAAGTTACACTCAAGACAAGAGCAAGAACTCTACCAGTGGTGTGGGGTGGAGATGAGACATTTCTCCTGACACAGTCAACTAAGCAGCCACCTTTACTGACCTCAACTTTGTCCAGAATTTGTCTTATGGTGAGTCAAGGCAAAGAAAGGAAATAGATGAGATAGTTCAAGGATGAAAATTGGGGCCTGAGAGAATTCGAAACTCGTGCCACCTGAACCCTGGCTACCCCGATGACTTGGAACTGACAAGCCTTCTTTCACAGTGGGTTAAAGGTCATCAAAAACAAAAAATTTCTCCCTTTGACTATCAAAGTATTTGTTAGATGGGGAAAAAAGTGGAATAAACAAAAGAAAAATCATAGCAGAGGAAATTTCTTCATTCCATACAATAGGCTTTTTTGGATAGAAAATGTGTGATTTTTAGGAGCAGTAATACACATTAAAGAATATCTTTACTATTTGAGTTCTAAAGCTACATGTAGGCTGTATTTCACCAGGCATGATCATGGAAAGTTCAGGTCACATGGTAACTCTAGAAAAGAAAACGTGTATGCTTTAAAGCATGTTAAGTAGAATTTTATAGGCAGATATTGAAGTAATTATGCCCAGTCTGTCACATGGCTTGGCACGTGCACAGCATCCAAAATTATTAGTTCCCTTGCCTCCTTTCTGCTCTTCTGACGTGGTGCCTGTCTCCTTCTCCCACTCACAAAGGCACACACATACACTTCCTGTGAAAGAAAATGACCCTTGGTAGATTGAAACACCTCCAGGAAAACAAACAAAAAATGGCAAATGAAGTTCAGAAGCCCAATGGTCCAAGAGCAGAGTGAACCCAAAAGCTATGTCAGCATATTAACGGGGAGGTAAGTACAGGGTAAAAACATACTGTTAATCCTAATGATTAGAACTTTATTTTACAGTCCACTGCTTGTCATGAATGAGGGCAAACAGTGTGATAAAACTGAGGTAGGAAATACATACGTGTAGTATGAATGGATAAATGCATGTATATGCACATACAAACAAGCATACTGTTACATATATTTACTCTTGCATGAGCTTTCATGTATAGAGTTCTTAACCAAGATTAAATGTTAAAAATGTTTTTCATCATCAAAGGCTTTTGCTGTCATTTCTAGATGTCACTTGTCTCTTTTCATTTTTTTGGTAACCGTTGGCTTGTTGCTTAGCTCCTATTTCCTTAATATTTACCACTTTCCAACTATGGGTGTTGTTATTCAAAGGATTCATTTTATGAACATTTCAATTAAGCCTATGCATAGTAGTTTGCTTTTAAAAATTATGGGTATGCTTACAAAATGGATTTATTAATCGTGTAACACTTCGAAAATACTAAAATGATGACTATTAAAATACAGAAGCTACTGATTTTGTCTTCCAGAATCATTTACACATGGATGAGTCTCATTCACCTTGTCCAATTGTTGGGTATTTTCCATCATCGGTTTCTTGTTGAATTGCATTATCCAGTAATGTCATTCTATGCATCTATTTGCTCTTGCCAAAGGGAGCAACAAAACGGAAGGTGAGCACAGTTTAGTGTCTGGTGTCTGTAGTCGTCAGGGTTCTGTGCTCTTCATTAAACAATGGCCGACACAGAAGTGCAGCTGGGAATTCTACTGACTATTCTTTCCAGGAACTGTCTCCTTTCACCTCAAGAGTCAAAGACTCTGTTTCACTTTGTTTTGTTCTCAATAGCTTCTTTCACAAGGAATAAAAACACATAGAAAAATCTTGTATCTTTTGGAGTTGTTCTTGACTTTGCTGGGAAATTATCCTCTGAACGGTAGCTTCCTTGCTTTGAAGACGCAACGTCTTTGGACATCAGTTATTACCATTGCTCCCTTTCTGGCGGTGACCCCCCCAAAACAAGAAAAAAGCTGAAGATGAACAACTCGAATTGGACTCCTGCCAAGTCAACAAACTGATTTTGCAAGTGAGATGACTCATCACCACAAGTATTGTATGCCCATTAACCTTAGAGTTCCTTAATTTTATATTTTTTAATCAGTTGACTAGAAGTTGGAGTCTGTGATGAGCTCTGATTTGAATCTTTCTGAATTTCAGTAGACTTATCATCTATCATCACTATGTTTTAAGAGTTCGCTTTAAAATTCTTCAATAAAATTTGTTCTCTACTTCCTGACCATAGAGGAGAAACACCTACATCACAAAACATTAAAATATATCCAATAACTTTGGCTCTTTAAAACTCTTACTCAATTTACCTTGATGTACTGCAGTTAAATTCATCTGATAATCCTCATGCGTTATTAGTTTACCAAATTAGATAATTCAACTGTGATGTGTTATGTTTGTTTGACTGCTGCCAAAATTCAGGCACAGAGTGCTTCTGTGTTATTTAATATTGGAGGGTGCCTAAACATGCATAATGAAGTGAATTATTATGGTGATTGGACAGTTCAAAGTTATTAAAATACTTATTCCCCAATAATTTGAATATGCTCCATTTACAAAAAAAACTTAATTATATGGTTAAACGGACTGCAATTTTATCTTTTTTTGGTATGTGACAGAGTATGTAACATCAGAAGCTGGACACAGTAGACTTTTGAAAAACACATTTTAAAGTGAAATATTATGAGATTTTAAAATGTTAAAATTTTTAAAATGGTAAAACTACCTTGGAAAACATTTTAGCAATTTCTTAAACAGATTTACAATATATCCAAGCCCTTTAATTCCTAGGTATTTCTCTAAAAGAAATGAAAGTATATATCCAAACAAAGTCTTGTGCATAAATATTCATAGAAACTTTATCTGTAATAGCTCAAACTGAACACAACCTAAATGTCCATTAACAGATGAATGTATACACAAACTGTGGTATAGCCATGTGTCTGAATACTACTCAGTGATAAAAAAGAATAGAGTATTGTTATACACAACATTGAAGAATCTCAAAATAATTACAATGAGTGAAAAAGAAGTGCTACTTTGTAATGACAGAAGCAGATCGGTGGTCACCTGGAAACGGGGGTAGAAAGCAGTGGGAGGAGAGATTACAAAAGGGCAGGAGGAGAGTTTTTTGGTGATGGAGACATTCAATAAATACTTTCAGTGATGGTAGATGAATTATACATATGTCAAAACATCAAATCGCATGTTTTAAACATGGACAGCTCATTGTATGTCAATTATACTTTAATAAACCTATTTTTAAAAGGTACACAGAAAGAATATATACCACTGACATTCTTTTATCAATAAGTAAGTGAGTTTGGAAAACTGAGACTGGAAAGCCCATCATTACTGTGCTCTGGGAGAGTGTATGCCTTCCTTAGTGACAACATTGCCTGGATATTTCCCATTCCAACTCCACCACTGCAAAGGGTGCAGGAAGGGCAAATGCACTCGAATTCTGATAAATACTCGTATCAGGGAAAAAAAGGATAAGGACCAAGATTTTACTTCTTTTTCTCTCTCATAGGTTCAACCATTCATTTATTCACTCATGCATTCGATAAGTATTTATTGGGTGCCAACTGTGGACCAAATATCGTGTTCTCAGTCGGAGTAGAAATGTAACAAAAACAGATGCCCTCCTGATGGAACTTACATGTGGATAAGGGATAAAGATATTATCCATTACTCAAATGAATGTACAATTATACTTGTAACAAAAGTTATTCATGAGAGCTTCAGAATGCTATGAAAGCTCATAATTTAATGATTTTACCTAGTTAGGAAGAACTTAGAATCAGCCAGAATGGGATCTCAGGAAATATAGCTATATTTTTATATATTCTATAAAATATATATTGCACATTATACACTATATGTAGCATATTATTACACATTATCATTATTATATAGCATAATTATTGGCTTAAAAACATCAAAGTAAACGCAGAAAGGTAGAGGAAGCTAACATTTGTATCTGGCAATATAGTCTAGTGGTTATGAGTGGACATCGAAGCCAGTCTCTTTGTGTTTAATTTCCAGCTCTGTAGTTTGTTAGCTATGGGACCTTGGGAGAATCACATTACTCCATTAAACTTTACTTACTTCATCCACAAAAGAAGAATAAAATGAGCAGGGTCTTAGGGATTAAATGAGGGAATGCATAATTACATTGAATAAACACTAGCTATTATTATTAGTAGTATGATAAAGATCAACATCATATTTACAGAGGGTAGATGTACCTATTCTCTACAAGGATGGAGTTTTAATTCTACATATTCATACCATATTAATGAGTACAGTGAGTTTTATGTTTGACCTTGGGAAAACTAGGGGCTGTCAATCAGGACAGAGAGAAAGCAACGGTAATGATAACATGATTCAGCTGAAGTCACAAAGGGTGAACCTAGAATAATCAAATTTGGTGAAGAAATCTTTATTCCTGTGACATGTCATGCTTGCTGTAGTCCCAGACTTGGACATAGAAATAATGAAAGGAGAACACAAAACACAAACTCCATGACTGAAGTAGTTGGCAGTCATATCTAAAACAATGTGTAATTTTAGAAAAATAAACGAATAATGCAAGGGAGAATCCAAATTTTGTCAGGATAGTGGAGGACAGGAGTTGCAGTACAAGTCAGTAATGTAACTGCTCAACCCTTATTGTTACCTTGTGCATGGGAAGAGGTATTTCTCAGGGGACAGTCATAAGAGCAATATGGTTTCCAAGTTACCGTGAATGCCCTAGATTATGTCCTTAACCCACATATTTATGAAAAAAAGGAAGTAAGGAAGTAAGTGCACTATTGATAGGATGGAAGAAAATAAGAAATTTACTTTTTATCTAAGCTACAATGCATTTTTTTCTTACTTCATAGCCCAGGATTAAGTTTTCTAACATTGATGATATTTTTATATGTCTCATGCTCATTCATTTATTCATTCATTCACCAAGTATTATAAATGCCTATTATGTACCAGGCCTTGTTCTAGAAGCTGGTCTACATAGAGCTTATCTTCTACTAAGACATCGCATGATTGGTAGTCATGATTATGTTCTAATAGACTGTGGAGACTGGTTAATTATTCAATTTCAACTTTACATAAACATTTATTCAACCCCTATTCTCTTCCAAACTCCATGTTCAGGATGCGAAAATTGAGCTAGACAATGTCTCTAGCTTCGTGGAGATAATTTAGTAGGAAAGAGCCACATTGGACAAGCAATTACAAGTGTGATGAATGTTCCACAGTTGTAAGTGCAGGATGCTATGGGAATGTACAGCAAGGGTATTTCCCTGATCTTTGAGGTCAGGGAAACGCTCGCCGAAGAATGGAACTTACTCTGAGAGATGGCTTTAAGGCTGAAGCCAATCATGCAATCCTTACCGATCTTGTTCCCCTTGGTTCAGTTGTCTGTAATATCTGTGCACATTCCTTCTACAGTCGAGGGATCCAGGTTCCTTTTCATGGTGAACACAGCATAATTGTTCACCTCGTGTTTTGCCCTTACAACACCTGACTCCATATAAGTTTGTTCTTCTTATTTAGTAATGATGATGTCAGTAAAGATGGAATAACTGGTACTCAAAGGTCTTGATCAAGGTTCTCAGTTAATAAGTGGGGAAGGCTGTACTCAATTAGAATTATTTTTCTAAGTAATTTTGAACATATTATCTTTGATATAAAACTTATTGTATAGGTGTCTAAAACATGTTAATATATGTATGAGCTGTAGCACATACATATATGCACAAGAACATCTGATCTGTTTATTCCATCAAGTGACAGCAATAAATAATATTTAATTCCTATTATTGTCTTCTTTATGCCTATGAAAATTTATTGTCTGTATAATTAAAACATGTAAATCAAGCAAGGGTGGTCTTTATTCCAGATATACCTTGGAATTGCATTGCTCCTCTTTTTTTTACTGCGGAAAATTTTACATTAAAATTTTTAGCAATCATTTATTTGGCCCAAGATGGCATTGTTTTATGTGCCTTATAGCAGCAATTAATATTTCTATGAGGAAAAGACAGATCATCCCTTATAATGAGAAACAATTTTTAAGCAATTCTTGGTATATTAAAGTTTTAAAGGGAACACTTAAAACCAAATATTATAAGAAATCCAAAATAGAGTTTGCATATAGATAGACTAGAAAATGCAAATACTACTACTACTAATGTATTTATTAAATCTATTACTATCTCTAGGCATTGTTGCAGGATTTTCCATTTATTAACATATATAATCCTTGCTGAAATCTTATAAATTGTTACCCATTTTACATATGAGGAATTTGAGCTCTGATTCATTAGGAAACTTACTTCAAGTAATACAATTAGTAAATCGAGGCACCAAGACTTGACCTTGTTGAGTCTAGTTCCAGAGTCCATATTCTTAATCTTTACACAAAAATATAACCTTAAAGCTTTTGTTTCTCCAAAAAGTAGGAGCTGCTGCTCTGGTGAGGTTCAAAGAATTTATTCCTAGGCAGGCAACAAGAACAGGCACTGTCCTTTACAAATGAGAGATGACAGCTCCTTTAAACATGATCTACTAATATCTCAGGAGTATTTTTAGATGGGACCCAGTGGGTTTACACTGATGGGTTAGATTTTTTTAATTACAATGCATTTTGTTTAGAAGAGGGATTAAAGTATTTGCCAAAATGATTTGTGTTGACAAAATGGCTTAGTACATTTGGCAGATTTATTTTGGAGAATGGAATAAATTAAGGTGTCTAGCAAAAGATGTGCTACAGCCACTGAAACAATTTCAAGTATTTCAGAAACTCTATTTTTATTCACTTTGCAAAATGTGCTTAGTTGAACTGCCAGTCCCTGTTACATTTCCATTTCTAAGCAATTAATTAAAATCCCAAATCAGTTTTTTCTTGATCATGCCAGCAGGAGTCGGTTACCATGGAAATAGGAAGATCAGTAGTATTTGGAAGAGAGAGAAGAAATGGCTTGCGTTGGTCTTTTATTGTGGAAACATAAGTGATGGTCTAGAGCAGCTTGTTGGCTCAGCAATAGGAAGCTCTGCCCCCAACAGTAAGTGTGGCAGCAACAATTGGAAATTACTGACAGTCCTGAGGATTACATTTTGCCCCCCAGGGATGTCATTTGGCCAGTTGAAAAAGTCATTAATTCAGCTTTTTCATGTCTTCTATCTATAGGTTAAACCCCCAAATGTAATTGATTACAGAGTATTCTGTTGTGGCTAAGCAGGATTTCAAATCAATAATTGGTTATATTTTGCAAAGATCCATTTATGATTTTTTTTTTCTGATGTCAAGCCAGTATGCTCTGGCTAGAAGCTCATTTCCAGATAATAGTGAAAACTAAGAATTACTGTGATTGAAACCATACTTTACACTTTGGAAAATGAAAGCTTATAGGATATCATCATCTCGCTAATTCAGTAACATTACCCTACAGACAGCATTTTAAGGAGGAAAGTACAATAAATACTATTATCATATGCCTATATTAAAACAAATTAGAGTTGTACTGAAAAAATTCTAAACCTTGTTAAAGACATGATTATAACGATATAGGTGATAATAACAACAATAATAACTTCTAACATTTATTAAGGGGTTAGATGCCAGGGACTGTTTCTAATGTTTTGAAAGTGTAAAGTCAATGTTTTCGATATCACGAGGAAGACCCTAATTTCATAGATTCAGTGATTGTGCTAAATTGTTGGAATTTTTCTTTGTGAAAAGATCCTGTCCTTTCACGTGGTGCTCGTTAAAACTCTGTGAAATCAGAAGATGAGTAACCGCATTGCGCCACATGTAAGGTTATTCAAGTCCTGCACAAAAATTGTCTTTGTGGATTTGCTAATACTTCTCTGAAAATCAATGTGAAAAAGTCAGATATTAAAAAGAAAGAAGGAGCAAATCAGGATTTCATGTATTGCTCTAGCATGAAACTCCAGTGTGGAAATTAGTCTAAAAACATCCAAGGGAAGCTCCAGTCTGTATATAATGATAATAATTAGGAACATGGGAATTTTTCAGTAAGGTTTTTCCTTATTGCTATAGGCAGTTTATATAATGTTGCCATTTATGTCCATTAAATATTATTAGGCTTTCCTCATAATAAAGTCCACAAGGCATATTCACACATCTTATGTCTATAAATATTTTATGGTGATAATTACTTCAGATAGGTGGCAGTGCTTTTTTTTTCCTAGGCAATCTTTGGAGGGAAATAACAAAGCCACAATTCCCTCTAGTTTACTGTAAGATAAATAGAAAAGTTCCCAGCCAGCTGAGGCACCTTTGGCAAGACAGATCATATGAGTGTTTAGAATGCAGGTGCCATATCACACAGCATATACTACAAAGCATTATATATTAGCTTTGTGTATCAGCGCATCTCTCTATCTGGTACTAGTGAGGTACTTAGAATGTATTTCAAAATATGTACACACAGTAGAAAAGGGGAGATGGAGCACTAATGTCTGCTGCTATTCAACACCATTCCCACCAGCCTGAGCTCTCCCCATATAACTGTCTGAGTCAGAATATTCCCCAGACTTCCTTGACTATGGGATCCTGGCTTAGATTTCCTTTGTTATTCTTTTAAATCCAACACATTTATCCAGTGCATGCTAAATGAATAATACTCCATTACTCAATATGGGGAAATCCAAAAAGAATAAGACCCAGCTATCAATTTCAAGGGCATAAAACCTTCTAATATCCCCTATTGCAAATAATATCATGATTTGAATGCCTTAAAAACTTAGAAATGCTTGCCGTCACACTGATCTCACAATGAAGGTCCCATAAGCTATAGACAAAGATAAACAGAATATATGAACCAACATCTATTCAATTCATTTGGCATCCACAGAGTCCATGTCATGTTCCAGACACAGTACTAGGCATTGGGAAATGAAAAGACATGTAGGACATTATAATGAGAGGCTGTATACCGTAGTTCTAAGCATATGCTTTCAGATGGCCGGCTAATTGGGTTAAATTCTTACTCCCCTACTTATTTTGGAAACTACTCTCCAAAAACATAGTCTAAATGAACCACACTTCCCAGTATGCATGGTCTCCTTAGTCCTCTCCCCTTAAAGGTGGGCTGGCCCCGCGATGCACATTTTAAGCAATAAAATGTGACAGAAGTGACTTCTTGGGCTAGGTCATAAGAAGTCTCGCAGCTTCCACCTGATATTGTTGGGACGTTTTCTCTGGGGAACCCGGGAGTTTTCTAACGTATTCAATCACCCTGAGATTGCCTCGCTGTGTGAAAGCCTGAACCAGCCAAATGGAAAGCTACATACAAGCAGAGAGAGATGTGTCAGCCAAGGCCCACACTATGCTAACCATCCCAGCAGAGGCGCCAGTTGTGTGAAGAAAGCAGACAACATTTCTGTCCATCCCAGATATGCCATCAGATGACTCTAGCCCCAGGTGTAGTATGACTTCGTTTACTCTTATAGCTCAGTGCCTCTAAAAGCATCTGCCACGTAGAAGGCGCAGAATAAATATTTATTGAATAAATGAATGATGCTTGCCAACAAAGAAATTATATTTTTCCCATATTAGTAATTGTCCCTAACTTTCTTCAAATAATTTTCTGTAGCGAACTCATACACATCTAGTCTACTCATAGATAATGCATAAGTGCTTGAAAATTCCCAGGAAATAAATCTATTTGCAAATACTAGGTTTTTAAAACAGATTTTAGGGTCAGCCAATAACCCTTTCTTCCACTGAAGTATGTTATGATAAGTTCCACCTTCACATGGTCTGTGTGCACGTAAAACTTTCAAGGATTGCTCAAAGTCTTGGTCTGATGGGTTTAAATTTAGGAAAATTGCTGAATAAAGACATTATATCTGCATTCTTCTGCAAGGCCTTTGATTTAACTCACAGAGGTGGGGAAAACTTCTGTGAAATAAAATCAAGCAGTTATTTGTGTATGCTACATGTTTTGCGCACGAAATCCTGTAGCACAACAATTGCATAGCCTCCACCCCGAGGCAGCATGCCATTTATGTTGAAAAATAGCAATGAACTTATCGTTACCTATTTATACGGCTCCTGCATCCTTTGTGGGTGATACAGAATTTTTAATTGCAATTGACCAAATCAAATTAGTTTAAACAGAGAATAGCTTTGTGTGTGGGTGGGGAGGTACTGGAATAGCAGAATTCCAGGAATGGACTTTACCGCTAGGATCTGGGAAGGTGGAAAGAAAGGCATCTCCGGAGACTTTAGGGACTGAAATCACACCTTCCAATACCTCAGCTGACCCCATCTCTCCCGCTTTGTCTCAGCTGCTCTTTTTGTGACAGCATTGTCCTTTCAGACCAATTTCCTCTTGAGGTGAGAACGGGCACCTGCAGTTCTATGGGGGCCACATCTTCACAGATTCTCAATCAGAGAGAGAGAGAAAAAAAAAAAAAGTCATCTCTTCTATATGCAATTTGAAATGTACCGGGAAACAAGGCAGCTTGGATTGTGCATCCATTGTTGGATTATCACTGTGGACAGGGATGCCATTCCCATTATAAGCACAATATTCGAAGGACCAGGGGAGAAGCAGTTCTCGAAAAAATGGGGTGCAATTTGGGAAAAAAGGGAAAGGCATAGGAGCTGGTTCGGCAACACGTGACAAGTCCACTGTAGTATGTAGGAACTATCAAAATGCTCAATTTTATATTTTAAAGAATGGTGGGTGATATTATTGCTGATCCATAAATTCTCCCCAATGGTAACAGTTTAATAGTAGAAAAGTGGCTCTACCCCTTTTACAAAGAAACACAATTTTTAAAATTTGAAATGCTTGCATTTTAATATCCTATTTAATTTTGGATATTTACCAATGAGGAAGGGAAGCAAGGATGTTTTCTGTTCCTGACATTGGGTTTAGCAGGGCAGGAATAATGTTATCTATTAATGAGCAGAGATGTTAGCTGAAGAGGTCTGGCTATGTTCCAGTTTGGTTAATTAAATCCTACCTGCTTAAATTCTGTCTTTATTTTCAAATGAATATTCACTGTTATTTCTCATTTGAAGAATTGTTTGATGTTACGAGTTTTGGACCAGTAGCTTATTTATGAGGCAAAGAATTTTAGTTTACTTTGAGTTCAAAATGTTCTAGCTGCTGTCCATTACTGTATTCTTTTTGTATTGACTTTAATATACTTTTCTTATGGTTATAATGAAGGAACCATCTATTTTTCCAATGATAATATGCCCTTTTAAAATCATTTCTCTATAGTGATGGCAAGTTATATAACACCAAGACTGATGCAAATGAAACTCAGTCTGACCCATTAGATCTTGTGCTTCCTCATATAGTATTTGGATTAAGGGATAATATATAAAATGTCTAAAATGAGCATGTTGCAAGTTGAGAAAGTATAAAAGCAAAATTAAGTTATCTCTAACCAGGCATTATTTTGTGAATATCTATTTCATGGAATCCATTATACAATATGCTATATCAATACTTTATAGTTTAAATAAAAGATATGTTATTACTTATTTTTCTAAATTTTTACTGAGAAGACTCAGGAGTGTGTGTGTGTGTATTTAAGATTGAGCAGAGGCCACATGATCTAATGAGTAATTACAGCATTATGTATTGGAAAGCGATTGAGAAACTAGGACTAGAATTAATTTAGCTGTGAATGTGGGTTTTTTGGCGAAAATTTAGTTGTTTTGATTATAAAAAGAATATACACATTTTCTTAAATCCCCCACCCTCCCAAAATTAGAAAGGGCAGTGAGGTTTAAAGCCAAAAATAAAGATCATGTTATTTTACCCTTCATGTAAAACTACTTTTGCTTCCATTTTGATGTATTAATATCATTTTTCTGTATTTCTTTTTCCCTATTTAGTCTCCTACATGCACACAACGTATATAAGTGTTCTTTTCAAACATGAGAAAATTTGATGCAATCAATTTTATAAAATGTACATTTAACAGCCAGTTTTATGTCAATATGTGCTCATTAACCCCAACATTCTTAACAAATTATGTATTTCATTCTTGAGCACCAACTATAATATGCCTGTTATGTGCTAGGCACTGTTCAGGACATTGCAGATACTCAGATTAGCAAGAGGTAACTGCTCTCAGGGAGCTTGTATCCTACTAAGGAATTAAATTCAACATATAAATATACAAATAAGAAAATATGAGATGTGGACTCGTGCAAGGAAGATAAATATGCATGGTCATGTAATAGAGAATAATTGGGTTGTTTCTTTGGTTTGGGTGGTCCAGAAAGCATCTCTGAAGGTATATTTGATTTTTAAGACTTTAATAACAAGAAAAAAGAAATTAGCAATTAGCTATGTTGGCAAATCATATTTGTGAGATGCAGGTAGACTTCCAGGCAGAAAGAACACTAAGGTAAATTTCCCCAGGCCTTGGTATGTCCGAGGAACAGGAAGAAGGAAGGTATGGGCTGGGGAGAATATTACATAAAAATGTAAAAGAGATTAGTAGGTGCCAAAATGTTTAGGGTTTTGCATCCCAGGTAAACAAATTTGGAGTTTATCCTCAGTGTTACGAGAAATCATTAGTGTGCCATGTTTTTTTAAATTGTTTTTATTTCAGCATATTACGAGGGTACAAATATTTAGGTTACATATATTGCCTTTGCCCCGCCCTAGTCAGAGCTACAAGCATGTCCATCTTCCAGACAGTGCGCACCTCACCCATTAAGTGTGAATATGCCCATTCCTCCACCCGCCTCCAACCTGCCGAACACCTAATGAATGTTACTACTATATGTGCACATGAGTATTGATCACTTAATACCAATTTGATGGTGAGTACATGTGGTGCTTGTTTTTCCGTTCTTGTGATACTTCCCTTAGTAGAATAGGCTCCAGCTCTATCCAGGATAATACAAGAGGTGCTAGATCACCATGTTTTTTTGTGGCTGAGTAGTACTCCATGGTATACATATACCACATCTTATTAATCCACTCATGTATTGATGGGCATTTGAGTTGTTTCCACATCTTTGCTTTGATTAATATTTTTAAAAGAAAAATCATTCTGACTGCTGAGTGTATCTTACTGTACTGAGGCTGGAGGAGATGCACAGAGATCAGGTGGCTGGCTCTTGCAGTGGTCCAGGGGAAAGACCACTGTGGCCTGGGCTATAATAATGTTTTGGGGAATTAGATTTCAGTGCGTGTACACTAGTACCTCATTGTGATTTTAATTTGTACTTCTCTAATTTTTAATGACATTGATCATCTCTTCACATGCTTATTAGCCATCTGTATAACTTCTTTAGCTAAATATTTACCCAACTCCTTTGTCCATTTTTAAATGGTGTTACTTGCCTTACTTTTGAGTCATAGGATTTTTTCTACATAATCTGGATGCAAGAATTTTTTCAATCAGATGTATGATTTTCAACTTTTTTTCTCCCAGTCTGTCACTTGTCTTTTCATTGTTTTATTAGTGTCTTTTAAAATGTAAAAGCTTATAATTTCCTTGAAGTTCAATTTACCATTTTTCTTTTGTGTATTGTGCTCTTGATTTATGTTTCATTTTCTTATAAAAGTTTTATAGTTTAGCCCTTATATAGGTCTATGATCCATTTTCTGGTCAATGTTTGTGTACGGCATGAGGTAGGATCTAAGTCCATTTATTGAAGATACAGATCTGATTTTTCAAGTACTATTTGTTTCAAGTACTAATCTACTCTTCCCCCACTGAATTGATTTTCCAAAATGGAAAATCCATTTTCGACAATCAATTGCCAAAAGCGTAAAGGCTCATTTCTGTTTTTTTTTTTTTTTGAACATATCTATCTTCACAGCAACAGTGCACTGTCTTGATTATTATAGCATCACATATGCATTTGATGTTGCATAGTGCATTTCCTCTAGCTCTGTTACTCATTTTAAAAATCACGAATATTAGTAATATTATTCTATGCTAGACAGTAGCTTAGCAGATTACATTCATTATTTCATTTAATACTTTCAGTAACACCAGGAAATGGATATTATAAATTTACAGATGAAACTGAGAGTTAGAGAAGCCAAAACTTCAACTCTGCCTGGCAGTAACGCAGTGTCAGCAGAGGCTGAGAGGGGACCCACAGCTGGTAGTAATGAGGTAATGCCACTCCTTACCCAGATGCAGCATTATCAAAGGAAGTCAGCAAAAACAGAAGGTTTACACAAGATCCAGGTTTGTATAACATAATATGCAAAATCCCCAGATCTCAATTAAAAAAAAAATCACTCATCATACCACCAAAAAAGGAGATTTCAAAAGGAACCAAAAAGACAATCATTAGGTGCCAACATTAAGATGACAGAAGCATTACAATGCTCTGAAAAAGGTGTTATAGCAGCAATCATAAAAATTCTTTAATGAGCAATTACAAACATACAACACACTTAAATTTTAAAAAATAGTCTCTGTAGAAAAAGAAAAGAAAAGAAAAAGAAAGTCTTAGCAATGAAATTTGAAGATATAAAGAAGAATCAAAGGAAAATTCTGAAAAATGCAATAACCAAAATAAAAAAACTCCATAGGTGGGCTCAACAGCAGAATGGAGGGACCAGAGAAAAGAATTAGTGAACTTGAAAATAGAACAAGAAAACTTACCCAATCCAAACAACAGAGAGAAAATAGACTGAAAAAAAAAGTTAACAATGCCTTAGAGACCTGTGGAGGTATGACAAATTTTACCACTCATTTCACTGGGGTTCTGGAATGAGAGAATAAAGGACAAAGATTAAAATGCACTTGAAGAAATAATGACTAAAAACTTTCCAAATTCGTGAAGAAACATGTTCACAGATTCAAAAAGTAAAAGCTGAGCAAATCTCAAATAAGAATACCCAAAGAAATCCACCACAAGAAGCATCATAGTCAAAAGTTTTAAAACTACAAAGAAAAAAATCTTGAAAGCAGCAAGAGAGAAGCGGCACTTTATTTATAGAGGAAAAACAGTTCAAATGAAAGTGAATTTCTCATGAAAAATCATGGAGGCCATAAGGAAGTGGCACATTATTTAAGTATTGAAAGAAAAGAACTGCAAGTCAGAATACCATATCTAAGTGAAAATATCCTTCAGGAATGAATGGGAAATCAAAACTCAGATAAAGAAAAAGTAAGAGAATTTGTCACCAGAATCCTAAAGAATTTATCAACTCCCCTTAAAGAATGGCTAAAGTCAGTACTCTAAACAGAAAGAAAATGATAAAAGAAGAAACCTTGCGACACCAAGAAAGAAGAAAGAAGATGATAACCAAAATTATGGGTAAACAAAATAGAATTTTCTTCTCCTTTTGAGTTTTCTAAATTATGTTAAGCAGTTGTAGCAAAAATTATAATACTGATATGGTTCTAAATTAATGTAGAGAAAATATCTAAGACAATTACATCATAAATAGGGTAGGCTAAAGGGCTATAAAGAGAGATATGTTTTCTATATTTGATTTGAACAAGTAAAATTATAATACTATAAATAAATCAAAATAGAATACTAAAAATGTTCAAGTAACTCATAGGAAGACAAGAAAAATAAAACAGAAACAAGAAAAACAAAATAAACAAAAACTAAAATATCAAATTCAATCCCTAACATATCGATAGATATATTACATATAAATGATCTAAATAAACCAATAAAAAGACTGACATTAGAAGAGTAGATTAATAAACACGACCCAACTATATTCTGACTAAAAGAAACTCACCTCCTATATAATTATACAGGCAAGTTGAGATTAAAGGATAGAAAACGATATATCATGTAGATGGTAGTCAAAATAAGAGAGAAATGGCTATATTAATATCTGATAAAATAGACTGCAGAGCAAAGAAAATTACGGCTATATTAATATCTGATAAAATAGACTGCAGAGCAAAGAAAATTACCAAAGAATTACATTATGATAAAGGAGCCAACCCACCAAAAAGACATAGCAATCCTAAAGGTACATGCACTAAACAACAAATATGTAAAGCAAAAACTGTCAGAACTGAAATGAGAAACAGACACATCTGCATTCATAGCTGGAGATTTCAATGTCCCTCTCTCAAAAATTGACAGAACTACACAAGTAATCAGAAGGATATACAACTCAATCAGAACATATAACAGATATAATCAATATTTTTAAAACACTCTATTTAAGAACAGCAGAATACATTTTTTTAAAAGTACCCACGGAATGCATACCCAGATAGACTGTATTCTGGGTCAAATTTGTGGCACTAAATGGCTACATTAGAAAAGAAGAAATTCTTCAATCCATAATATCAGCTCCCATTTGAAAAAACCAGAAAAAAAAGAAGAGTAAACTAAACCCAAAGCAAGCGGGAGGAAGATAAAAATAAAAACAAAAATCAATGAAATTGAAAGCAGAAAAACAATAGATAAAATCAGTAGGGGAAAAAAGCTTGTTCTTTGGAAAGGTCAGTAAAATTGACAAACCTCTAGTACGATTGACAAAGAAAAGAAGAGAGAGAAGACACAAATTCCCAATATCTGGAATGAATCAGGAATATCAGTACAGACCCTGCAGACATAAAAGCTATCACAGGAAATACTACAAATAACTTTGCACACACAAACTTGACAGCGTCCATAAAATAGACTGATTCATCAAAAAACCGTAAACTTTGTATTTCACAACTATAGCAAACAAAAAATAAACTTCCACATAGACACAGAAAATTTGAAACAAAGACTGTTGTTATATCAGAAAGATACCTATAAGAGCATTAAAGTTTTTCCTTCTAGATTCAATCTGGATGCAATATGTATCATGTAGCCTTGGGCACACCACATTTAAAATAGAATAACACCCATGTGCACATATAGTAGTAAAACTCAACGGAAACGAAGCACGTGGGAGGGAGGAGGAGGGGACAGGTAAATTCACACCTAATTGGTACAATGCACACTACACGTTGGTGATGGGCGCACACAGAACTTTGACTCAAACTACACAAAAGCAAATTATGTAACTAAAACATTTGTACCCCCGTAATATTCTGAAATATAAATAAATAAATAAATAAATAAAATAGCATACCTGCTGATATGGTGATGAGCTGTGATTTAAGGTGGGCTGTTTGGAAAACAAATGAAAGACGTTATGCTTACTAGTAAAATACAGCAACCAAAAGTAAATTGCTTTATTTCTGCTATGTGGGTAATAATAGTGAAAATGAAAAGTTAGGTAATGCTCTTAGCTTATGGTAAACTTAGCTCCCAGGCAACTATTCTGTATTATAAGGAGACAATCTACTACAAATTCATATAGCATAAGCATCCTAAGTGAAAAATTATGCATAAATTATACATAAATTCATTTTGTTATATTTTTTCTTTTATGTTTTTTATTTTATCTTATTATTTATTCATGTTAGTTGTTCTGCCAGCTCATGTTACTAAAGTATAAGAAAATAACAGGGTTTACAGTTCATCTTAGCCTACTGCAGTCTCTAAGAGGTCCTGAAATTTAAAAAAAAAGCATTCTAATTTTAATGAACAAACTGGTTTTTGTTTTGTTTTGTTTTTTTTGAAGGAGCCTCATTCTGTCACTCTGTTGCCCAGGCTAGAGTGCAGTGGTGTTATCATAGCTCACTACAACCTCAAACTCCTGGATTCAAGTGATTGTCCTGGCTCAGCCTCCTGAGTAGTTGGGACTACAGGTGCGCGCCACAACGCCTGGCTAATTTTTCTTTTTTTTGTAGAGACGGGGTCTTCCTCTTGCTCAGGCTGATCTCAAGCAATCCTTCCCCCTTGGCCTCCCAGAGTGTTAGGATTACAGGCATGAGCTACCGCACCGGGTTCAAACCATTAATATTATTTATTATATTAAAGGTATTTGAGTATGTAAACATTTTCAAATAAAGCTCTATTAATGGAAACGTAGTCCTATCCAGAAAGAAAAATAATCTCACAGAAAATGTTTCCAGAAACATTTACCTACGATATGGTAGTCTATAGAATATAATAAAATCAGACTACTTTAGCTAACTAGAAAAGAAAATGATGAACAACATTTGGGTCATTGCAAAAAGCATGCATTTTTTTTTTTTCCAGTTTGGAAATCAAGGGTGAGCCCTATTACATAAGCAGGATGTTATTATTTTTATATCGATGATCCCTAAAATTAAATTAGAGATCAGAAATTTAAGCATTAACTACTACTTATACATTTTTTCTCATTTATAAAATGTCTTTTTTTCAACTGATTCTAACAAGGAATTATTTTTAAAGATTGTTCTTGACAAATGCTACCACAATTCTAAAAGTAGTTTTTTAAAAT
Source organism: Propithecus coquereli (assembly GCF_000956105.1). Taxonomy (NCBI): domain Eukaryota; kingdom Metazoa; phylum Chordata; class Mammalia; order Primates; family Indriidae; genus Propithecus; species Propithecus coquereli. The sequence continues at coordinate 986,985 of NW_012142412.1, forward strand.
TTTGAGCTATCCCATACTACACATGTGTTCTGAAGCCCTGTGTTTTATATTGTCTTACTGATTACTTGCTGTTTTTTTTCTAGCAAAGAACGTTGCTTCTGTACTTCATGAGCTCAAAAAACTCAAGACTGCATGTGATATTTGTACAGTACTGGGTGACATTATAAAATATATCTGGCTATTGAATTTTTATAATATTTAATCTTCAAGGAAAGCATGAGAACTAACATGTCAATCAGCAAGATATTTTGAAAGAATTGCTCATTTTGTAAAGCTTCATCATGATTCCAAAGGGAATAATCCTTTGAGAATCTATTTTTCTTCCACAATAAAAGAAACAACAATGATAATCTCATTTCTTTAACTCAAGTCAAAAGCTGTCTATAGAGAATTTTAATGTGAAGAAGATAAGTATTCACTACTCAATCGAGAGTAAACTAGCCATAAATTCATTGGCATCAAGGTTTATGGTTATTATTTTGTAGACCTGACCGGTTTAGCACTGATGCATCCTGAGGCTTGTTTTTAACCTCACTGTCTACACTCTCTTCTCCACGTCTCACTTTGGTCCTTGCCACGTTTTGCAGTCACAAATTCCCACATCGATATCCTCACCTTTGATTTTTACGATGTCATTCACAGCACCGCACAAACTCTGCCAATTCCCTCCATAGTGTATGGTTCTATTTTTCCATTCAGTTTTTTATTCGAGTTATGGCACCTGTAAGCCACTATTAAACACATTGTTCTGCCTTCCACAGAACAGGATGATTCACAATTTCCATCTTGCTCAGGAAGCCTTCTCTGTCATGGAAGAGTTAGGGTTTCCACTGATACGCAGGCCTAGCAATTATTTCTTTACCCTTTATCCCAACAAAAGCATTTGGTCTTTTATTAAATGCAATAATACTATTTAACTGATTTATTGATGATTTATTTTGATCCTTTAATAACTCAGTCTGCATCAATGTTTGGATGGAATTTAAGTTGCCAGAAGGTGAAGGCTATTTTGGTTTAATCGCTTTTATAAAAAGACTGATGTAATGCCATATCCTGTTAGATGTTTCATAAAGATGTTTCATGATTACACACAACTAACATCAGATATTGGTTAGGTGCTTTAAAATAGTAGCTAAATACTATTAGGTATGCAAATATTGAGAGGTTGGAAAACCACCATCTCCAATCTCAGAGTCTGCCAATTAAGATTTTTTTGATTGTATAGTATTTATACATTCCTAGGTTAAGATGTTATCTTGATAGCAACATGGAAAATGCTTATGATATAATAAAAATAGCCACTTTTTGCTGAGTACCTACTATACAACAGAAACTTTACATAAATCATTTCTAAGTTTCACAACAATGCCTCAAGGAATGTATTTTGTCATCTTTATATTACAAATGAGGAAACAGAAGCTCGTATAGCTTATAGAACGTCTTCACTGTTACTTAACGAATATATGTTATTGAACATTGAAACCAGGGCCACTTGACCTGAGTCTAAGAGGTTTTGCCTCACTATCCAATACTAACACTACTGAAAGAAATAGAATGCAAAATTGGCATGGTAAATGATGCATGGTTTAGAAAACAGGGCACAATTTGGAAAGTAAAGACTCTATGTAGCAGTGAGTGGAATTATCAAGGATTTTCTTTTATTTTTTCTCAAAATTTTCTTGTTTTTGCAAGAGATAACAATGGAGAAAAGAAATAAAAAGTGTAGAAGAGTTAAGTTCAGTATTGAAGCACTCAGCGTTTTTTTTTTTTTTACATGAAATGACTTGGATTATTAGATGAACTTTGTATAATTTAATTTTTCTTAGGGGAAGCATAGAAAGACCTGCTCAGGCCTAAGTAGCACCGTTGTTAAAGGAAGCAAACTTCTCGATGACAACCTGAAAAAGGAACTGATGGGAAATGAGATGAGCCTCAAAAGGCTGGTATTATTATGCTTTTAATGATGAAGGCATTAGCACTGCAATTGTTAAGAGTTTTATCTGTCCTATCATGAAATAAGGATCTAGATGGTATGCAGTAATTAAAGATGGACTTTGATTTAGATAATCCATTTTAATTGCATTTTTAATTGTAGTGAAAATTTCATGAAGTGCCATCTAAAAATGCTGATGTAGAAAGATGAACTAATCAAGATCATGCTGTTATATTTGAATTACTAGAAAGGGACTGTGAGTGGTTAAGTGTAAAATACATCTCCCAACTAACACACAAGTCCCTGTAATATCATCTCACCTTCTGGGAACAATGTCTAACAAATTAAAGCTGGTTCACGAAATGTCATACAATCTGGCAGCAAGATTCTAATTGATGAAGAAACGGCTATTTTAATGATTCCTTAACAACCATAGAGATTTTCAATTACCGGGAACCGTGACAAAAACTACCTGAAGGGAAGAAAATAATTTCTAACAGTTTGCTTTAACCAACTCACAGGTCCCAGTGGACAGTTTCGGACCTATTCACACTCTCTTCCATTTAGCTTAGTTGAACAGATGGGCAGCTAACATGCACTGTGATTGTTAAAAAAAAATATGTTCAAAACTAAAAAAACAACTTGCAGTTGCCAGATTTGCTTAACCTGGACCATCAGTTACTCACTCTTACCCACGATTGCATCTCTCCTGAATTCAGGGACTGACGACAGTTTTGAAATGAATTTAGACATATGGATTTTGGTTATTTTGGTGCTGCTGCTATTGTCTTGTGATCCTCTGCTTGCTAATCTCCATTGCAGCACCTACCACATCACGTTTTTAAAATATAAATTTATTTTTAGTCTCCCCCACTAGGCAATGAGACACAGTATGCGTTCAATGCATAGTTAGATGTTGAATAGATTATTATAATTTTCTTCCATTTTGATTAATATTATGGATGTTACAATGAGCTTAACATCTCTGTATCCTTCCCACAAAAGTGTGTGTGTGCACACACACACACACAATTTGATTAGAGTCAATATATATCATGTGTTCATTTTGGATATTCCAGATATTTCAGTGTATATCTGGAACCTGCCTATGAGGCTGGCTTTATGTCTAATCTACATAAGAGAAATGTATTAATCATATTTTAGGCCTTAATTTGACATTTGTAATTGCTCCAGAATTGTGACAGCGTTAATATCAAGGTTTTGGTAAAATAAGGATTGTCATCAAGTAAGTTTGGATGGTTGCTAGAAAGAAAGAATAAAGGAGTTGGAAGGAAGATATAATTCAACAGAAAACCGAAAAATAATTATAATTCAGGCAAAGTTTGTTAATGTAGTCGAATTGCCCTAAGTCCTATACTTTGTGTGATTCTGGTGATGTTCAAATCAGATTCTGAGTCTGTTTCCCATATCATGTTTTCTTTCAAAATAGAGTATTATAATTAGGAGAAGGCATAAATTTACCTGGAAACTTTGGGTTATAGGAAAAACAACTCATAATAATAGATAAATATTTTAGAACTCATTTCCCCAGTCTCTAAATTTGTTTCTAATTATACATCTACTATCATAAATGAAGATTAAGAAGTAAGTCTTTCCAGGAATATTTTTACTCAAGTATTTATTTCAGTATTGGGCAATAATCCTTGATTTTAGTTTGCACGAAAAGGCCAAAGTTCGTAACCCTTTGACCCACCCCTAGAAGGTCAGTGGTGAGGCTCAGCAATCTGAAAAACTATGATATTACATTTTATAAGGATCATGTAACAATATGTAAGCAGTAACTGCCATTTGGGGATGCAAAACAACTCTAATCTCACTTAATCTATCACAAAATTGAACATAATTAAATTATCCTCAAGATATATAGGCTAAGATGATTTTCCAGCTACAATTGTCAGATGAGCAACTGTGATTTTCTATCTGTTCCTCCATGAGATGAAACACAGGCCAGTCACAGAGGACATCCCTTTTGGAGCGCAGTGTGGGGAAAGGGGGCGGTTGGTATGACCCCAAATTAGCCATTTAAGAAGTTGTGTCCTGGAGGCCATTAGAAAATCATCTGTGCTACTCTCATTAATCTTAAAACTTTCAGAAATAGCTCTCTGACATCAGGATGCAGTTTGTGTTTGGGAAGCTTTGGGGTTAAGAAATGGTGCTTATGTTAATGCAAGAGAACCCATGGAAGCTTAAAAATAAGTAAAACAAGTAAGCCTTAGATCACAGTTCACACTGAGTATATGCCATTCTTAAGGAGCTCAACTTGGTAAGATGAGAGATTTTGATGGAAGATGATGTATAAGCAAACATTCACTTTCTCTCTTGCAAAAGAGGAAAGAAGTGACAAAAAGAAAAAAGAGAAAAAGAAAATTGATAAAACCTCCGTTAACTTCGAAACCATAAGAGACATCCATATACCACAGATTTTTTAAGCAATTTTGGCTATCATTTTTTATAGACAAAGTCAGATTACTTTATTCTTTACTTATTTCAATACTTATTTTTTATTTTTTGCGTGCATGCAGAATAAATTCATTCACGTACCACAGATTTTCAAGGAATGTCTGCTGCACTATGTAGATTAAGTCATGTCACTTACTTCAATAAATATTTGTCGAGAATTTATTATGTGCAAGCAGAAATTCAGCACCCTCAGAAAGTGGCTATTGTTAGGGGAAATAAATGGAGATACCTTTGTAAAAACCCCTTTAATATCCTCTGTCATGGAAGAATGGAGGCTACTGTTAGGTCGGGGACCAGAAAAGAGAGGTACCTTTCCCTCTGGAGCTTGTTTTCCTGCCACTGATGACATCTTTTGGGATTGCTTTGTCTGGCTAGAAGTTTAACAAAAGCCAGACCAAAACAAAATCTTGCCCCCAGAGGGACTCACACTTGTGTGCACATACTCATGCATGCACACACACACACACACACACACACACCCCTTTATTTTCTAAAAACAGTGTCAGAGTATATATGTTAACTTTTTTTAAAAAATGTAATATATGTTGCCAGATTTTCTTCTAAATGACTGCAGACATTTACATTTACACTAGTTATATATGAGTGTGCATTTTGTATCCATATGCTGTCTGGTTATAAGTGTTAGCCATATATTTTTTCTAAACAATTTGATGTAAAATATTAGTTACCTTAATTTCCATTTCTTTGATTACTTGTGAGCTTGAGTCTCTTCTCATATTTTTTGTACATGTAGATTTACTCTTTTATGAACTAATGTCCATATCATTATTGCGTTATCTTTTTTAGGTCAATTTATAAGTGTTCTTTATAATGTATGTCAGAACTCTCTCCAAAACCTTCTCTTTGTAAATCATTTTCCTAAAACCATTTCTTTACTGCCTTGAGGTATGGTATCTTTTGCAAAAGATACAATACATACTGAATTGATAAACTTAGTTTTTTCTTGATGGTGGGATTACGTGTGATTTTTTTTTTCTTTCTAGTGACCAAATTTTTCTGTTTTTCCTAAGATGTATTTCTTGTGTTGAACCAATGTTTTAACAAGATAAAAGTAAAATGAGTTTACATCTAAAGGCCAAGCCTCAAGCAGAATGAGAGTAAGTGGCATTAACAGAGAGTGTCCAGGGTTTCAGGGGATCCGGGACAATGGTTTACTTTGTCAAGGCTGTTCCCTAATAATTAAATTAAAAAAGATTATATTTCTAAAGAGCTCAGTTATTATATTGGAAATTTAAGGAGTTCTGGCTGCAGATATTTCTTCATTTCGAGGTGTGACTGCTTCTTAAGTACCTGTCAGATTAAAAGAACTAGGTTGGGTTTTATTTACTGTCATTATTAATGATCCAAAGGATGGAGTAAACACAGAGCCAGTTAAGCCGGGAGGGCTTGTTAACACCTGGGAAAACAAATGAATAAAAAAATCTCTGTACTGTTGCTCTACTTCTAAGTAACATCTCAATCTATAATCGGTCATTAAAATTCTACTACTCTCAATTTTCTCTCTTTTTTTAAGGGCAGACAACATTTTAACCAATGTTTTACTTTTTTTTTTATTTCAGCATATTATGGGGGTACAGATTGTTTTACTTTTAAAAGATTACAGAAATAAAAGTCTCTTTATTCACAACTTTCCTCTAAGGATAGTGTTTCAAAGTATCTTGCAAATATATATTAAGGGTGATGATGCATAGCTGAGTAGGGAACACTTTTCAGCCTCAATGAAGTGTATTCAATGAACTGCCATTGCCTGAAGGCTGTTTCTAACTCTATGTGAGGAAACTTCAGGGACCTAGACATAAGCCAGTAGAGAAAAGGACTATGGGTTTATAAGAGACATGATTTTATCCCCATGAAAGATGAAGAAGACCTTCTGCAGAACTTCCCAGTAGTGAGCAATCATAAATGGCAATACTGACCCGCATGGGCATAGGGAATCCTGGATGTACAATATAGGAGAAGAAACCTGGAGTGTTTAGATGGTGTGACGAATGGTATGTATACATGTATGTGTGTATAGCTAATGGCCATGAGATTCACAGCCAAGGGATAGTATAACTTGTCAGGACCAGGAAGAATATATGGCGGAGGGTAGACAAAAACAATGAAGGAATTGGCTACTGCAGACTAGATTCTGAGCACAAGGAAGCAGTAGTTTGAAATGTGGAAGTGAGCATGATCTTGAGAATATCTCTTTGGCAACGGGGTAAAGAACAAAGATTAAAGCAAATGTACAGGAACCCATGTGGCTGCACATAGAACCTGGTTTTCAAGAGTGCACGTTCAGAAGACAGAATAAAGGTACACACTTTAGGATAGGCACAGTGGCTCACGCCTCTAATCCTAGCACTTTGGGAGGCCAAGGTAGGAGGATCGCTTGAGGCCAGAAGTTTGAGATCAGCCTGAGCAACAAAGCGAGACCCTACAGAAAAAAAATTAGTTGAGCATGGTGGCAAGTGCCTGTAGTCCCAGTTACTTCTGAGGCTGAGGCAGGAGGATCACTTGAGCCAAGGAGTTTGAGGTTGCAGTGAGCTATGATTGTGCCACTGTTCTATTATTAAAGACTCTGTCCCTAATAATAATAACAATAATAGGCAATATAAAAAGTACCAGAAAGACAGAAATTGACTAATGCAAGAAAAAAAACAAATTGGTAAGCTTTATGTCAATTTCAGGCAAACAATGTGTATAACGAATTATTTAATATTCAATATATTCAATAATATTCAATCCAAATTATATGAATATTGTTAGCTCATTAAAGGAAAGTTATCAGGAGTCAGCTTTGATTCACTAAGAACAAAACATATTATAGTCACCTATTTTTTTGTTGAAAATTGTTTCTGGGTCAGTAGTTCAGGAATTAGAATATAAGTTCTCCTTGTAGATGGCATAAGCAAATGCATGAAATGAAAGTATTCAAAGGAATGTAGTCTAGTATATAATTGTTAATGCTTAAGAATTCAATTTGATATGTAACTAGATTTCTTAAAATTATTTACCTTTTATTTTAAGAAAACATGCCATAAAAATGACTCAATTATGCCTGGCATTTGTACAATGAATGTACAAACACTGTATGTACATGTTCCCTTTTGGATTTTATAATAAAGAATTATGTTCAGAGAGGAAAGGTATAATAACTTATTGAGACCACATAGTAAGTTGCAGTTGAGATAAACCTAGATTTTGTGACTCTAAGCACAGTTTTATCTGGGCACTACATCGTTGTGCCACTTGTCTGAAGTCAATACTACAAATGTGCTGCTCACTGTCTCACAGTTATTGCAATGCTGGGTAATGACAAAACAAATATGTTAGACAAGATTGCACATTAGAAGAAGACACTCTCTAATGTGATGTTCTACTAATGGAGCCCACATGACGTAGGACTTAGGAAGGCTTGTTTTACTACATCTATAACTTGTGGACTCCATCCATGGAATGACGCAAAAGTATTCTCGATATGTGTGACTGCGTTATTTACAAGAGCTAAATGCCAGCAGCAGCATGCACAATGAAAATGAGCCTTTGCCAGAGGTTCTACCATCAGAATTCTTTCCACCTTTTAGGCACCTGCCAGTTCTAATCTGCCTCTGCAATTGGGTCTCTTGGAGGAGGAAGTGTGTCTTACGGAAGTGTCTGTTAAATAGGGTATGAAGGAATGTCTTTTTGAATGCAGGGAAGTATCTTTTGTCATCAAACCTCTACAACTGATACCAGCATATTCTAATTTTAGAATAGCATACTTTAAAAGCCTAAAAGTAGTTTTCCAAGTTTCATCTTTAGAAACAATTCTGAGATTGCTAGTGGAGGTGAGAGTAGTAGGAGGTGAGGTCAGAGAAGTAAGAAGTCCTGATAGGTTCTGCAAATGACTTTGGTTTTATATTAAGAGTGATAAAGAGCTGTTGAAGAATTTTAAACAGGGGAATGCAATGATGTGACTTTTAATAAGATCCCTTTGGCTGTTCTACTGAAAATAAACTGAAGAGGACAAGGCTGGGAGGAGAGACTAGTTAGGAGATGCTGCAACAGTCCAGGCAAGAAGTGATGGTAGTTTGAACCAGGTTATCGCTGGTGGAGGTGGTGAACAAGGATCCAATTTGGGATGTATTTTGAAAGTAGAGCTGCTGTGATTTGCTGATGGGTTGGATCTGGGGATGAGAGAAAGAGAGTCATCAACAATGACTCCAAAGTGGTTGGCCAGAGCAAGTAGAAAGATAGAGTTACCACATCCTGAGAGTTTGAGATGCTTATTAGGCATCTAAGAAATGATATCAGTAGGCAATGGGATTTTAATTCTGAAGTTTAGTGTCCAGGTGGGGCTGAAAGTTTAATTTTAAGAGCCATCATCACTTAGAAGGTACTTAAAACCATGAGTCTAGAGAGACTATGTAGATACAATCTATAGGTGGGACACTTCCAAGTTTAAAGTTAGAGAGATTGACAAGAGCCTAACAAGCAGTGATTAGAGAGTTGGAACAATAGCCAGGTAACATATATTTAGGAATGATTGTTTCCTATTGGGAAATTTCAATACAAAACAAGCATGAAGAATGGTTAAAAGAATACAGCCAGTGAAAGTTGGATAGAGAATGTTTTCAAAATGCTTCATAGGACGTCTGCAGTGGAAAAACTAACCCCCATGTCCAACTGTTCTCCTTAGGGTGGAACATCCCAGAAATGCAATGGGAGTGGAGGAGAACCCAGAAACGGGAAGAAGACAAGTGCTGAAGCAGTTAAATCACAGTTAGTGATTTTCACTTGTTACATAGGCAGCAAGAAGCCAAGAGAGGGGAAGGAATCCAATCAAAATAAGAATAAATATGTACAATACAAGCGTTTCTTATGTAAATAACTTTGGGTCAAAAATCTCTCTATGGATCTTATGAAAGTTATGAACACTTCACCCTAAAGCAGCAAAGACAGACACACATTCACAAACAATTTCATTTACAAGTTACAGAGCAACTGCAGAACTTTTAAACTGAGGACCCAAGTTGAGAACAACTAGACCATGAGTGGCTCATCGACTCCTCCGCTTCAAGTAAGGAGATTCATCGGAGAATTAGGGGAGGTCCTTGTCTTGGGTTCCAAGCAATTTGGATCCAGCTGTCTGGCTGTAACATGGGGTTCTTACTGGTAGAGCCTAGTACCCCTCTGCTAATAAACAGACAAACAATGATCATCCGGGATGCCTGTGCCAAGTGAGCATTTCGCTAAAAACAATTAAATCAAATTTTCATTGCAAGTTGTTAAAGTAGCTTGAGGCAGTGTCACTTACATGGCCTCAAATAATGTCTCCAGTGTTGCAGAAACTATTTCCTCTCTGCACTAGATGAAGAAGGGTTGGGTTTATTTTTTCCCCTTCTCTTCCCTGAGCAAATCCCCATAACAAATAAAGTTACACTTCAAGACCGGATTACTCAGACTATTGGCTTTGCATGCCAATGTTTAAGTAAAAATGATATTTCTGAGAATTCAAATAATGTTTAAGTATTTCCAGGCTATAGTTTTGCTTTCATTTATCTTGGCACCAGTTCCCCAGGAATGTGTCAGGTTTTAAAAAAGATGACTCTTCAGTCATAGTTGGATGTCTTCATCCAGTGTCACGCATGTGCTAAATATGCTTCCATGGGCTCCTTGACTATTGTCATTTGATGAAAAGTTTACTGTACCAATGGCTGTACAGTCTTCTAATAAGACATCGTAATCTCTTGTAGAAATGGCATCATTTTGTTTAAGAGTGAAAAATTTAAAAAGAGAATAAACAAGAAAGGTGGGGAGGAAGGCAGAGAGGGAGAAAGAGAAAGAATTTTAAAATCCAATAAATAAATAAGGTGCTACAAAATTTACAATAATGGAAATAATTATCAATCAACTAACCCTCTCAAAAGATTTTAGTCCTGACCTTGTCTTCATTTTAAGTAAGTTCATTTTACAAGTGTTAGAAAATGATATTTTGTAAATGACAGTAAATAACCTTATCTTAATGATTACACTAAATTTATATTTAAGATTTCTGCATTTTTTCCTTTCTCTTCTCTCTCTCTATTTCTCATTCTATGTCCTTTAAAACATATTATCAGATGACAAGAACAGTTCACATTTCTTGTGGATATCTATTTGTACTTTGTGATGATTTTCCACCCAAAGAAATATATTATAGTCCATATATCTATAATCTAAGAAAATATAACTTTTAAGAAGAGGCACTAGTAATGGATAATCTACGTTTACCTGGAGCTCAACTATTTCTTTATTATGAAGGCAATTATTTCAATCATTGTGGTTAAAATACTGTGGGGGATATTTTAGGGTAGTTAAAGGTGTATTTAATTTCATTCATTCATTTCATGATTTAGTAAATAACAGTGTTAAGATTCTATGTGACAGCAGGTATGGTTCCAATGATGCATGGTTGCTGTTTTCTTACCTGGCAAAACTTCCAGCTAAAAAACGTGTGTGTAAATGACCTTGGGTTTTATACAATGGACGAAAAAACATGAAGAGAACTCTGATTTCAGATATGATTATTTTTCAACCTTTTTTGAAATATGACTGATGTTCTTCATGAAAGTTTCATAATTATCTTACATAATGGTCCAAAGTATTTCACTAGGACTTATGAAGTTCTTTTTATATACAATAAAATTCACTAGGATAAATCTATTTTTCTTATTTTGTCCTCAGTTGACATCAAGGACAACTATTTACTCTTGTTTTGAAATATATGTTTATAAATTTTAGGGATATGTCATTTTATTGTTATATCCACAGGAGATGACTAACTATTTAACATTCCTGGAAAAAAGCAATATTATAGATACAGAAAGCAGATCAGTGACTGCCCAGGTAGGACTAGGAGCAGAGAATTTCTGCAAAAGCTCTGTCAAACTTCCTAAGATTATACAAGTGCTCTAAAACTGGAGTGTGTGGATGGTTAAACACAACTGTACAAATTTACTAAAAATTATTAAACTATGTAATTACGATGGGTGAATTTTGGGATATGTATTCCTGAATCAAGCTGTGTGTGTGTCTATATGTATGAATATGTATGTATGTATGTGTGTATGTATGTATATATAAACTATAACATATATATGTGTGTATTTGTTATGTTCATATACAAGCCATATATAATGTATACATACATGTGTTAAGCATGAACTCTGAATGACTGAAGTGTTATATAATTTCCACATAATTGCAAAATCTTAGATTAACTGTAAATTTGAAAAAAAAAATGATACGCTTTTGTTTTCAGCACAATTTAGCCACATTTACATAATCCTGCACATTAAAAAATGTATTGTTTCATGATGTTTATAAGCTCATTTCTTGAGACAAAAAATTAAACTGTTCACAATGGATTTAAGTATTGGGATAAGTTTAAAATTATTTGAAGGTTACTTGTTTATGGCCAAGGAATACTTCATCTTTCCTTTTTTTAATTTAAAATGGGAACTTTATCACTAAAAATTTATGGCTGTCTTCTAGGCACATACAAGGATGGCTTGTATGTGGTTGGTTAGGGTCAGTGATTAGCTCTAGCCAGTCATTTGAGAACAGAGTCATACCTGTCACTTTTCTGCTGGAGGATTTAATCTCTGTTGTGAGATTTAGTACAATTTTCTTTCTCTTTTCCATAGAAACTAGCAATTTAGGAGATTGTGGATACTCCGGAAGCCTGAATTTCCATTCCCTTCCCAGCATGGAAGGAAATCTCCAGCTGACTGGTGATGGTATGTAGGATAATAGATAGAAAGAAAGATAGATAGATGGATAGATAGATAGATAGATAGATAGATAGATAGATATAAACATATATGAGATGAAGTTGACAAGATTTACTGGTAAGTTGGATACACCATATGAGAGAAGGCAGAAATCAGGGGTGAAGACACTTGTTGTCATAGCAAATGGAAGATTGGAGTTGCCATGAACTGAGATGGAGAAGATTGGTAAAAGAAAAATTTAGAGTGAAATATCGGGAGTTAGGTTTTGGACCTTGTTAACGTTGAGATGCTCAGTAGATGTCCAAGCACGAATGTCCGTTGGCAGCTATCTACCTAAGTTTAGAGTTAAAGGGTGAAGCCACAGATGAATATATGAATTTACAGTCTAAAATTTCTATTTCTGTGGAATTCAGCTTTTTAAAATGTAAATGTGATTAATGTTCCATTTAAAAAGTAGAAAGATCGTGAATGTAGTAAATACTTTCACAGACTATAAAACTGTCACATACATGTACACGAACTATCTACATAATAAAATATATGAATTAAACTCATCATGTGGGTCTTATTCTGTTTCAAATAATGAATGAAAGGAAAAGTTGGTCAAGTTAATTAACATGTAGTTAAAGAACAAAAACGCCGGACAACTGTTTTAGGAATGACATGACACTGAGATAAAGCAATAAGTTATCTTGTGGAGACTCTGGAGAGAGTCCTCACAAGGTTACCATGACTTTGGCAATGACCACAGTTACACTGCTCTCAGGAACTCTAAGGAAAGAAAAAACATATAAAGGAAGAAGGAGATAAGAAAATTGGATCAGTAATTATGCAAAGGTCTTAAGTGAGGCTCAGGTGGTTTCCAGAAGGTCAAAAGGCAAAGTGTGTAATCAAAATGGCTAAAATAACAGTTAACCCTAAATGTATTGTCACTTTTCAAACTGACATCAGAGAAAATTTAAAAGGCTGATAATGGTTGTAAGAAGATAATTAGAAGGATAGCCATAGACCATATTAAAGGTAGCTAGATAACAATGCTAATGAAAAATGTATACAATCTAGGAATACAAATGCCACATAGTAAGAAATATGCTACAACAAATGCAAAAAAAATTAAGAAGATCTAAAATGTCATAATGAAAATAATTTGAATTTTTTTTTTTATACCACAAGTCAATGTGAATATCACAATTTAAAATCTTTGGGAGTATATTTCTTAAATTGGCATCTTTCATTTTCTCAAGAAAAATTTCTTAACTTTCTAACATACAGCCAACCATTCCTTTAGTATTGGTTGACTTTTAGGATTGTTTAATATGTTCCAGGCCCTGCTGTCACTACACACAACATTGGGAAATATTTTTTGATTTATGAAATACTAGCCTAAACTTGGACCTGAAAACTACATTTTACTGTCTGAATTTCTAAAATGATGAACTGAAAGAACTATCATCGTGTTTATTAAACCATGGTACTACTTATTTGCCAAACCAATAACGTAAAAGCAAATATGCTTGGGGCATTTTAGTAATTAAATCCTTTGGGAAAAAATCCAAACAGAGTGGCGTACCCTGCAATCTGCTTCATGGTGAATCCAGTTAGCCTCCCGAGCACTTTTTTAATCTACAGGAAGTGCAAGTTTTGGGAAATAGGTACAACTCTCTGATAGTTTAGATATGGGCTTACCTAAAAGTAGTGTAATTGACTAGTCCTTTTCAATATTTATAAAACACATCACAGAAAAATGGATTTGAAAGATTTTATATACTAGGGACAATTATTAATGTTCCGAGGTTGCTGGAAATCTTAAAATGTAATTCTTTGTGCATTTAAGGTAATAAACATGTTCCTCTGGGGAGTTTTTTCATAACTTTCTTACATTTATGTAGTCTTTTATATTGAAATTTTCACATCCAACTGTGTTTGTGAATCAGCTAATATAATTTTACTTTTTTCTATTACTATATTTCTATTAATATAAGCTAGGAGTTAAATTTTATCCCATGCTAGAATAAATTGTACATTGATTTCATGTTATCATGAAATAATTTGTACATCTATTTTCTAAATGTTATTATAATAAATTAAAATTCATAGAAAGGATAGTCGGACAGGAGTCTTTCTTGAAAACTATTACTTTCACATTTTGGGTGATGTTTTTGATTCCCAAAATAAACTTTTGGAAAACATTTACATGTACTCACAAATCCCCTTAATTTAAAAAATTGACTAGATTATGATAAATCTGTTGTGGTTTTTTCTGTTGCTAGAGCAGACACATAAGAAATTATTTTTCAAAAATAAATATTTTTAGACTAAAATGCATGGAAAGTATTCTTTCTGGGTAAATTTCGACACATAAGAAATTATTTTTCAAAAATAAATATTTTTAGACTAAAATGCATGGAAAGTATTCTTTCTGGGTAATACTGAAATATTTTGTCAGGCATCAGTTTCTACAGGAGACTCTCTCATATATCATAAAAATTTTAAAAGATACTGATCAGAGTTAGGTTGACAAAAATGTAGGTTAGAAAGAAAATATTAGTCTTCATATTATTTTAAAGGCTCAACAGTAAACAAGAATGTGTAAAGTTAGGGTTAAAATATGTTTTTTTCCCCAAAATTTTTGAATTACAATTAGAATCCAGCAACTAAGAAAGCACAGACACGAAGACCTAAAGATAAGAGTAATAATATTGGCTTTCCTAATTACCTATTGTCATCTCTCCTCATTCCTCCCCAAAGATTCAAGCCCCTTCTATTTAAAGTAATACTTTCTGTATATTCCAGTACCTTCATTTCTACTTCAGGGGATGAGGAAGACTAGAGAATGTATCTACCTGTGTCCTGTGAGGAGAAATTGTTCCTTGGTTGTACATACTGTGAAGTTAAATCAGGAGAGAGTTCATTAAGTCTGTAAGGTAAAGATGTCGCGATTCCTTCAGCTACATGGAATTAAAAGGAGAAACTTCTGAAGGGGAAAAAGCAAGTGCAAGAAATGGTGTTTTCAAACTGAGGACGTGCTGTGTGGCTAACTTTTTCTTCACTCTGCAACATTCACAAATGACTCTTCACTGCCCTCTTGGAGGAAATAAAGCTGGTTCCCATAGAAACGGACTGTCTCTGATTTCACAGTCTACAGCACACAAATAACTCCACTTTCTGGAAGCAAGGGTGATGATAGCTCTCGAGAGCTCAGGGACAAGGAGGAGGCTGTTGGAGCACACCTGGGCTGGGAAAAATTACTGACCTCTAATACTGAATGAGCAGTGCTTGGAAAGACTCTCTTCGAATCAGAAAAATAATGGGAGTGCCTATCAAACCACTTTACGTAGCCAATTGAGTTATCATACACAAGGATGAAAAAATGTAATTTATAGAACATTTTAAGAGCTACATCTCCTCAGTCAACATCTTACTGATGGAGGCAGGACTGCACTACGTAGGGTTTGGGAGCACCGATGCTGGACTTGGCTCTCTGGGATCCAAATCCTGGACCTGCTTAGTCACTACTCCATCTTCTGCGAGCTGCTAACCCCTTTCAGGCTTTTGTTTTACCATTTCTCTAATGGAGGGGAATATATTCTTTGTAAATTTGTTAAGAGGATTAAATGAGTTAGTTCAGATGATTTAGAAAACTGTCTGCCACATATTAAGGACTCAACGTATACTACTTATTATTAAGGATGTGTCCTGCATCTATTCACATACTATTTATTATTGAGAGTGTGTCTCAAATCTCTTTAAATTATAAAGTAGTACATGTTATTAGGCTCAATATGGAAAGCAGGAGAAAATGAATTGCCCGGAAATTAATAGTATTAAAGACTCTTTATATATTTGAAATACTTTCTTCCCATCTTTTCATATGCATTTGTTTTTATATGTACAGAAATATACATTTATAATATAATTTGGTATCCTGCATTTTTTCAATAGAAAAAGTATTTCCCTATGTTGTAAATATTTAAAATTCCATCATGTTTTATGCCATTTATTAAATGAAACTTCCCCTCCTTGGTAATGTCATCCTATTTAGAAATATTAAGTTTTTTTTTTTTTTTAGAAATATTAAGTTTTATGTATGTCTGTGTGTATGTGGATGTGTCCACGTGGCTTCCTATTTGGTTCCATTGATCTACCTCTGTAGTCTTGCAAGAAAATCTTGCTATTTTAGTAACTATGGCTTTGGGGCATTTTCTAACATTTTATATTGTTATACTTTATCACTTTGATATTTATAAACATGAGTTAGCTATTCTTTTTTATTTTTTCTTCTAGATGATTTATAAACAAATTTACATAAGTTCTACAAACAAAACAAAAGTTCAAACAAAAAAGATAATACCACTATTGGAATTTTATTCCAGATTTGTATTAACATGCATTCATTCGTGGAGAAAAATATATATATTATGTTGAGTGTTACCATCTGGAAACAACATACATAAAAAATTATTTATCAAAATCTGTCTTCATGCCTCCTCATAAATATTTTGATTGTCTTTTTTCTCTTTATTTATATCCCTCTTATTTTTCATAAATAAAAATAATTTAATAAAGGTAGGATGTGGAGGGATTTGTATTTGTTTATCTTAGAACTGGTTATTTTTGGTGTACAGAACTGCCCATGTTTTTGCATGTTCATCTCATTCTCAGTTCATTCTCGAACTTGACAGTTAATTTTGAGAATAGTTGTCAGTTTTAAAATAATATTTTAATAGACTTTATTTTTTAGAGTGGTGTTAGGTTCACAGCACCATTGAATGGAAAGTACAAGATTCCCTAAATACTTCTTCCTCCCTCGACACACAGACTCCCCTAAAATATTTTTAAAGAATATCTCAGTCACTTTTCTCACTCTGTTCAACAGTGAGAAGTCTTTTTTCTTAGCTCCTTCTGTGACAGGACTGGGCTCGTTTGCCCTCAAATCCATGACTCACCTTTCCTGTGCTCTGCAGTGTATCACAGGTGGGCTGATCCCCCTCAGGCCACATTCCTATCTGTCAACTGGCTTCCAACTGGGAATGGCTACTGGGAAATGGAGGGTGGGGCTTGGAGGTGTTGGTGTTGGGGCAAAGGAGAACACTGGGTATATACGCCTTTTCCTTCTGCTTCTGCTCATGGTGTGGCAGTGTCTGTGCCACCCTGTGACTCCAGCTCTTGCCTGGCAGGCCCACCATGGCTCCAGCTTCCCCTGGGAGACCCTGGACCTCCCAGCGCCATGAGCACTACATTCCTCTCTGTCCTTCCAGCCTAGAGATGATGCTCCTGCCTGCTTTGATAAGCTCTGGGTTGCCTCACTATTCCTGTTTGCTTTTTAGCTTTCCCGTCACCCTGTCACCAATTCCCCAGCCTGAAATCCCTCTGTTTTAAATTCTCTAGTGGATTCTGTTTCCTAATTAGTCCCTGACTGATGTGCCATCCCTACTCCCATCTTAAGTGGTTGTATGAAAAAATGTTTCCAAACCAACTGCCACCTAAAAATAGGGGATTTATTATAATGCACCACGTGCAACAGTGAAGAAAGTTGTGGGGACCTTGGTAGAAGTGATCACCAATGTGACTTTTTATGATACCACACCCTCTTTGTCCGTGAGTGCTGCCATGAGATGACACAGAAATGGATAGGGCCTGATCTCAGAAAATTTAATAGAAGAGAATATGAGAGGGAAGGCATCATTCTCTGGGGCATTTCCCTAATGTTGCTTGAACTGAAGACCTGATCTACTCCCCTCGTTATAAAAGCCAATTTATTAAAATTATGGGTAAAATTGATATGAAATATGAGATATTCAGAATGAGAGTTGCTAAGTTTCTCAGTATACAAGTCATACAAATGCCACATCACACACCGGAGGATAAACTCTGCAGGGGTCCCCAACCTATGGTGAGTTCTATAATTATTTCATTATATATTACAATGTAATAATCATAGAAATAAAGTGCGTAATAAATGTAATGCACTTGAATCATCCTGAAACCATTCCCCCTGCTTCCTGGTCTGTGGAAAACTTGTCTTCCATGAAACCCATCCCTGGTGCCAAAAAGTTTGGGGACTGCTGCCATAAAACCAAGGCCATTTCTGTGCTGTTTGCCTTTGTGCACCAGCCCTTAGAAGCCTGCCTCATGTGGGAAAGATAAGCAATAAATACTAGTTGAATAAAAGGTAATGAATGAATATGTGAAAATGACCTCATGATTGTGCTGGCGGTGGAGGAGGAGGGTCCCCTGGTTCACAGTGTGAAAGTTCTCATATTTGAAAGGGGTGGTCAGCTCAGCTAGCTCCACATGGTGGCTCCTCCCACTCCACACACCCATATAACATAATCATAAATTGTGTATTTTCAACATGAATTTCAGAAAGGATCCCACTTTGTAAGCTTTAAAAAAAAAGAAAAGAAAACCAAACAAAATAAATAACAAAAAAAGCACTTGAACCTCCTCCTAAAACAGGGGTTTCCTTATTTCATAGCGGGCACAAAGTAAGCATTTGTCTAATGGATAAAGGGTACAAATGCCCTCAGAGTGAGACAAATATGCCAATCGTTAGGGCTTTCCCTCTTTTTTTCCTTCTGAATACGTCTTATTTTCTTTTCCCTTCTTTTTAAAGAACTTCAGAGCCAGTTGAAGAGTTAATAAACAGGATGACTAATTTTCAACATGCATGTACCACCTTTCAGATGGTTAAAATTAAAATGTGAGTTTTACAACAGTATCACTATTCCTTATTGACTTATGCACATTAATGCTTGGGAACATCTGAAACAGCCCAGTTATTGACACCTTGGTTTTCTGTTTTTTTTTTTTCCCCCAGGAAAACACAGTCTTTGTGTTTTACTTTGCAAAAGCTCCAATTTTTGCATTAAAAAATTACACTGGAAATTCAGCAGCAGATATGCTGGTCCCACACTGCGGAGTTTCTGCGATGACTCTCTTTGTCCTTTCTTCATGTCCCCTTTACAGTTATCTCCTTGGTGACCAGTTGAGACCTACTATTGCCTTTCCAAGGCCTTATTAAATGCAGAAAAGGATATTGAATCCAGCACATTGCAAAACTTGCCTGTCAACAGAGGACATTGTGAGTTTCCTCATCCATAAAACGGAGTTAATTAAACCTGTGCCCTTCCTAATCACAGGGATGCATTTTGAATTAACAGAATCATTCTTTAAAAATACACTGGGCTTCCTAAAGAAAGTACCTTCATAAACACAAGCTATTATCATTATTAGTGGGTTGATTTATTGCTGACACCACACCTGCATCACTATAAACAACTCACCTGCTTGTGTTGTATTTTGTATTTTTTTGCACAATCCCAGCTTTCACCCTGTGCTTTGTATCTAGCTTTAGTGCTGCTGGGTTGTGTAACACATTCTGAGAGATGCTGCACATCGCCGCAGGCAACTTTATAGAAAAACAAGAATGAGTGATTTTGTACTGGATGTGTTTCAGCTGTTCAATTCAAAATAAATCATGCCCTGGTGCATTCTTTCTTAACTTGTGACCCAAACTACCTTCACTTACTATTAATACATTAATGAACTACTTTCTTAAAGAAATTAGCTCCATGGTTAAGAAAATGCTGCCTAAGCCTTTGTATTCTATTTTTCTCCTTCAAAAAGCAGTTGTTACCATTTTTTTTAGATGTTAGTTTTAATAGTTCATATTTCAATGGAGCTGAAAAGGAACTAACCTTTGTGAATCAGTAAAAGCAGGGCAGTTAATAACAATGCTTCCATGAAAATATATAATGTGCATAGGTAGGCTTTTTGGCATCACCAAATTTGCTAAGAAATTCCTCCTACAAATTAAATTCATTATCAAAAATACTTAGTGAGCCAGCCTTTAAAATTCCCATTAAATTTTTTTTGAACAACTTTAATTAAAATCTTCTGAATTCCTAGTGTGTTTCTCTTTCAATTTATGAAGAAAATACTTTAGACTAAACCCACAGGATTACAAGCCTATAACACCATTTATAATCACAGGGCTTGAGCTATCTGTCACAGTTTTAAAGTCATCTCATCTTTAATACAATGTTTTAAGCTGACAAAAAATGGAAATGGTTCCAATCAGGAAAATAATATTTCATAGAAACTATGACTTATTCTTTCCTCCAATAGTGCTAATCAGATTTCATTTATTTTTATAGCATGCCAGGCATTAGCATTACCCTCTAGACACAACCCCCTTTCTACTTGTCCTTGGATAAGTTATCTGCTGTATTAGGATAACTTTCTTCCTCAAGATAAATGTTTCCTGATAAAACAATATTATTAACCTGTAGCAATCGCAATGTGAAATAAATGCAGTTGTCAAGTCAACTTTGAAGTGGGGGAAGAACAGTGACAGATTAAAAAACTGCAGTATTGTTCTCTGCTTTTCCTGAGTTCGTTTATCTTCCTAACTATCGTATATGATTGAATGGGAGAGCAGGCACCTGGAAGAAGGAGCCAATGACAAAAGATGGATAAGCATCCTCCCTGGACTGTGGTGCTTCAGGGGTACCAATAACACTGCACTCCAATAATCCCGGTCACTTAACTTCACCAATCAAGAGAGGGCTTAATCCAGGAGGCTCCTGATTTCTTTCTCAATAAAACAAGGTGAGAGTATTTTTGCAGTTCTAACTATTCTTTACAAATTAAATAGCAATATATCTCCAGACCTTCCTGAGCAACCACCAGAGGTAATCTCTAAATGTCTTTAAGTGAGGGAATACCCCTCTTTCTCCCTTGTCATTACCCATTCTAGGTAGTGTGTATGTTGCCCATCACATCAAAGCATCTCATGAATGCTGAGATAATTGCTTAAGCTCTTCGAATTCTCACAACAAACACACAAGATAGGTATTGCTATCACCTCCGTTTTTTACAAAAGAGAACGCTTAAGAGTAGAGAGATAAAACAGTTTGCCCAGGGCCACACTGCTGGTAAGCAGGGTTCAACTTTTTACCCATTAGACTTGGTTTGACTAGTTTGTCTGACTGTCTGCCTTCACCAGTTTGTGAATCCTTGCAAGACAGGGATTTTGCCATACTGTTTTTGGCTTTAGTTTTCTTCATCCTTGGCTCTTTGCACAGTGACCAGTGCATACAGGTGTAACAGTAAGAGTTAGTTGAATGAATGGAAAGATAGGCTGCCAGAATGGCAGCCCATTTTCACTTTTTCTAAAGTTGTTCAGCTCCCAGGCAGCTTAGAGAGCAGCTCTTACATAAAACAAGCACAGCTGCCTGGCTGTGGGGGAGAAGGACCTAGACCACAATGGAGCAATGCTCTCTCTGGATTAGGGAGCTCTTTTGGTCATGTAGAGCATGCTAAAAAAAAAAAAAAAAAATGGCAGCTAGCTAGCACGTCTGCAGTGCCCTACTTATGTAAGTATTCTAACTTGCCTTGATTAAGAAGGCAATGACTTCAAAGAAGCAAAAGGGTGGGGCTGTAAAAGACAAAAGCCAAGCGAAAAAGCCAAGTTTGTGCATGCATAAGCAAACTAGCATAGTGATCTGTTAGCACATTGCACAACCTGAAAATGTGTCAGTAAATTAAAGTCCTTTATTATTAATTGGATGCAACACAGATTACGCAAAGGCAGAACAGCAGTGGTACCGGGACTATTATATTTAATAGTACTGTGCATTTTGTCTATTTTAATATGAACAAATGGAATATCAATAACTCCAGAGTAATCAGAAATGGCTCCATGTACTCAATAAATACATTTGTTAAATAAAATTGTTCCAGAAATAGAAAGATCACTCTAAGACTGAAACATATAACCATCTACACAGGAAAAAATATTTGTATGACCTAGGATAAAGATTGCCAGATTGATGTAAAAGATTTTTAAAAACAATTCTGACCTTACCTACCAGTGCTCATAAACTAGACCCTTCAATGTTCTGACTCATGAAAATTCCACTCTATGACCTACCTAAAGAAAATGGTCCCAGGAGGAAATTGGATTAGTGTCACAGGCCTCACTTTTCAGAACTTTACTGTCACATATATCTCTCTTCTTCATGACTACTTTCTGTCTTTTGAAGTTAAAAGGCCTAGGTTAGACAGAGCATTTAACATTGACAATAATTTTAAATAAAAGTAGAGGACTGTCTCAGTTCTAAAATTTTACATATATTTCCCATATTGTGTTGTATTTTATTTATCATGTGTTAACATCTGACATTATCAGGGATATAGATATATAGATGTATATAGATATAATCTCCAAGTAAAAGAAAAAGACAAAGAAAAGGCTTCAGTAAATGTTTTGAACTCTTACAGTGCAGTTACGTGTATATTTTTCTTTCCTTTTTTTTATACTATCTCTAGTATAAATACTTTCACATGACAGGTTGATAATTCACTATAAAATTAATGAAATGCTTAAGCTCTGTTCAGCTATAGATCTTTACACCAGTGATCTGGTATTTCATATCATGATTCTGCCTTATTTAATGCAAAATGACTCTCTTGTTTCCTGTTCTTTCACTTAATCCCTTTGCTAAACTTAGTTCATTTACCTATTCCTGGTATCAAGAGAGAACTTTACCTGACAAACAAGAGAAGTCTCTCCTAAGTCTGCTATTGAAAAGCCCCCGTCCATATGGTATTATTTCTTTGAATATTCAAAGGCTGGTTGGGGGGTCCCTTTCCCAAAGTAGTTCGTCTGTCTCAGGGACTTTGGGAACACCTACATGGGCAACTTGTTCTCATAGATGCACAGAAGGACCTTGACGCTGAACATCAACCTTCAGGTGGAATCACTTAAAGAATAGAGTTAGCATTGAGGGATCTCATTGACCTACACACAGAGTAGGCACACAGGAGCACCAACACTTTTCTCAGGACAAAATGACCTGAGAGAAGCCATATCTGTGAATCTGGCCTGTTACTTTCTACTTTGGATGAGGTGCAGCGATGGCTGATTAGACTGATTAGGCAGGTCCAGCATAACTTGGAGGAAAGGCCACCATTTCCATCAGAGCAGAAGTTGCCCAGTTAAAGATGACAACAGCTGTTGGTGCCAAGGTTTGGACCTAAGAAACTGGCAACAAGAAACAGTTGAAGAAACTCCAGCAAGCATCTCCCTTGGCTGCTGATGGGTGGAGTGACATCGTAATTGCTCTCTACTTCTTCTCTTCCTCTAAACATCTCCTTTTGCTTCCTGTACCTTTTACCCTGTCATTAACAGGTGCACTCTGCCGTACCTGTCAACTCCATCCATCCTTACCCTGATCATATTGGCCTCGTATGAGTTCCACAGGTGCACATTATTCAGTTCAGACTTCCCTGTTTTAAAATATTATGAATATTGATTGGGCCATTTCCTATCTGATATGTCTCTCCAAGTGAGAAACCTTGGTGAGAATCTTGCTGCTTCTGTGCAGTGTTTTCCAAGCTAAGAAGTGGGTGGTGCCCGATATTAATGAAGGCACCTACCCTAAAAAATTGTTAAACTTTTCAAACGCTTGAGCAGGTACGAAGATTTCCTAGTAGTTTCATACCTCCCAAAATTGTGTTCCAACCTTATGTACAGACATTTGTGTGGGCTTATTTTCTATGTTCATCTCATGTTTGCGGGTTGTGCTGTACACAAATTTTTACAGTGAGCTAAGCATAGGGGGAAGAGGTTCTGCTGTTACTTTCTTAATTTGTACCTACTGTTAGGTGGTTTTCATAATATAGTATTCAAACTTCTTATGATTTTATACACTCTACCAAACGGTATGATTTTAACCCAATTTTTTGTACTGTGGTCCACAGTAAATGCCCAGTAATCATTTAATAATTATCCCTAGGAAGCGCCTCTGAAAATATTTGTGAAATATCAGATTTCTAAATCATCTGATTAGCAAATGCCACAAAATATAAGAGAATATATTTCTGATGCATTTTTTGTGAATGTGTGTGTGTTCAGTCTAGAGCCATTTGAGACAAGAAAAGAATGTCATAGCTGACATCTCCTACTGAGAATTCACTTCATTCAGTCTCCCTTTGCTTTCTACGTGTGTGTGGCAAAATTCGTTTCCATCCATTTATTGCAGAATTCAACACGTACAGCTTTAAGGCAGCTCACATGTTTGTAATGTATTTGGAATTGAATTGAAAATTGTTGGAATGTTTTTCACACCTTATTTTCAAAACCTAAGAACTATATTAAGAAATTAAATTGGATTAAACATTGTAATATTACTCCCAAATAATGCGATTTTATGTTATGTTGAACTGAGTGATAGTTTAAAGATATATAAAATATATATTGAGATATACAGGGATATACATTTCAATGACAATCCCAATTTAAGGAGATATATTTTAGGTCTGATAATTATAATAATAATAAAAAATAAAAAATATACCAAAAGATGGAAATAAATTGGTTGAAAATTATAGCTTTTGGTTCAGAGCAATATGTGTCATGGAAATAAAGAGGTTACAACAAATTGCAAATCAACAAGGAGAAACATCTACTAGAGTTTTTGTTTTGGTTTGGTTGGCTTTAATTTATGACTATTTGGCACAGACTATTCTTCAGGTGAATTTTCTTTGATTGGCCCCTGAAACAACTTTGAATACTAGTGTAATGTTCAGCTAAATTAACCAAAATAAGAAAGAGCAGGTAAGGATATTAGTGCTCAAACAGATTTTGCCTCCTTGAAAGCAAGAAGTCAATAGACTTACTTAGAATACACTGGATTCCCCTAGGAATGGTTTAATTTTAAGTTAATCTTCAGAATTGGATGGTTCAGCTAAAATTAGATTTTTTCATTTCCAAATTAATAGGAGGCTCACTGGGTCCTTACTCTCCTTTTTTGGGCTTTCCATTAATATTAGCATTTGTTCATCAATAGACCATAGACCCACTTATATCTTCATTCATTTTATTCATACACACTCCACTTTACCACCCCCTCAATACATTCTCTTGCTATAGCAGGCAAAAAGTTGACCTATTAGTGTCATAGAGGAACATGTTCTGGAACAAATACCTCTTTTACATATTGGAGTATAAGGACATTGAGGCTGACTTTCCTCCAAATACAGGCATCTTTCTGAGGTATGACAAGGAGGTGTTTTCCTCAAGATTCCCCCTTCCTGCTGCCCTTCATGGCTTTGTTATCCTGGTACTGTTGAAACAGGTACAGTTTTCTTCCAGGAGCTAGTCAACGCCTGGCTCCTTTTAGTCAAACAATGAAAGACAACAGAGACGAGCAAAGAAGCTAAAGTTTCTCTATGCGTGCTGGGGAAATTTATAGACTGTTTTTCTCCCTTTCTCTTTTCAAATATTTTTATTATATAGTTTTTTGAAAATGTTGAGAAGTCTTTTCAACCACAGGTTATCAATAGAAGCTAGAAACCCTATCACTTCAGTGAATATTCTTTACGACTTTCAGTATGTCCTATTTGATAAGTTGTGTCTCTCCCACTTTTGCTCCGGTCCAAGGGAAAAGGTCGCCGTCTGGTGGCTTTTGGGTATTGCTTCTTTCCATGTCAGCTGCGTGTGAATTGGGCTGTTAGGTTTAATTGGGCAGACATTGCTCAGTATTATATGTTGGTTTTCAAATTAATGAAATCCAGGACTCATAGTAAGCATCTTGATCACTTAACTAAATAAACGAGCTTCTAAAACCAGAGTATCTCATGTCTGTTATTTTCTCTTGTCATTTTCTCTTCTCTCTCTTTCTTTCTCTTTCTCTCTCATTCTATTTTCTATTTGAATAATGGAATGTAGATAGGATGTCATTACTGTGGGATATTTTTCACATTATTTGGGTAATAATTTAAACGTATACTTGCAAGATAGCTTATCCAAATCATACAATCTCTCTGTTATTAAAAAATGCAGAAAGTCTTCAGAGATTAGTTTTTCACACAACTACTATTGATAGTCTTATGAAGCATAGATTTTTATGAGGACTTCAAAATAGAAGTGCTTTTTCTTTAGATCAAATCACCACCAAAACAAAAACAATAAGGAAAAAAAGACTCTATTGTGGTATCTGTCTTTTGTAGTTCTCATTATAACCTTGAGTTTCTCTCATTAACTTTATAGGATAATAAAATGTACAATTGTCAGAAACAAATGAAATAAGCTGTTTTGAACCTCA
Organism: Propithecus coquereli; assembly: GCF_000956105.1. NCBI lineage: Eukaryota > Metazoa > Chordata > Mammalia > Primates > Indriidae > Propithecus > Propithecus coquereli. The sequence continues at coordinate 1,013,273 of NW_012142412.1, forward strand.
GATAAGATTGAGTTGTGTCACTAGCTCTGAATCAAGTGAGATTTAGTTTTGCTGCCTGCAAAAAGAAGCCCATTTAAGTTACTCCCTCCCAAATTCCCAGTCGGGCACCCATCACTTCTCACATTTGTCTACTGAACATGACGATGTGAACTTACTACTGACAGTCTTAGCTATATTGTGAAATATAGTGTAGTATCATTACTTTTAAATGTATGTGTTTTGCAAGCAGTGAATTGGCAATAGAAGAAATCTGGCCACAATTAAGCTAAAACAGATAAATGGACTGTTCCGGGGTTTTCTTGGGTGATGAAGGCGAATATCTATTTTAAATGATTAAAGGTTCCTCTCAAGAATAAAAACAAAGCACTGATACAGTGAAACTCCCAGGTACCATTTTCCAAGATACCTTTGTCTGTAGTGAAACGTGAAGGGACTCGATTTAACAGGGTATATGCCTTGGCATATCATATGAAAGCAAGGCCAGCACAACAATTTCCCCCAGAAAAAGTGTTCTTTATTAATGCCACCAGGCAGTAGACAAGCTGTCACCAACAGAGTCATTATAATGCCCAGACAGAGTATCCTGATAACTCTGTTTTATTCTATTGGAGTCACTCTGAGCCGCTTCATGATTGAGTGTCTCCCTGGAGTTTAGAAAAGAACTAAGTTCATGTTACCACTGTAAACTCAATACCTGGACATATCACTTCACCCAACAGTAGAAAATGCAAATGAGAACACTTTGCACTTTATAAAGAATGATCCAGGAAAGGCTGTCAAAGTGGTTTATAAACTAGGACTGTCTTTTTGGAGGGTAAACAAAGGCACAGAGTGGTTAGTGAATGGTGTCAGCAGGCCGATTTATTGGAAGAAGTGGGCAAAAAAATAATAATAAAAGTTTTGAAGTGTATTATCTTTACAAAAATATTCTGAGAAAAACGATGAAAAACATGTGAAAACCTGACTTCTAATTCAGCAGATAAGGTATCTTTTTTTCCAAAATGACAGAGTGATTCACTTACAAAAAAGTGTTCAAACCCTAAAGATCAAAGTCTTTGGTGGTGCATGAGTCCAATATTTAATTTCTGTCAATGTACACTCACGTTGGGAATCTGATTTAATATTAATATTAACCTGTTATTGAGGGATAGTACTCTCAGCTGGTGTGTGCCTTCTGTCAGTCAGACCTCCTCTGCTCAGGAGTTTACCCTGCCAGTAAACGGTGGTTATATAAACTGCCAGGTCTTCTAGTCAGTGTGTAGAAATGTTCTCCAAGAAATTATTCTTCATTCAGTAGGCCCAGAATTGATGCAACATAAAGAAAAATAGGCTAATGGCAATATTCGAAGATGAATAACAATGATAAGAAAGTTGTTTAGGAATAGAATTCCCATGTTTCTGTTTTTTTCCAGGGCTTTGGGATTAGTTTATTTAAATGAGTGTATTAAAAGGTTAAAAAAAAAAATAAAAACACTCAGCTTGGTAGATACTTTAGAAGAGGAAGCCTCTTCTGGCTTTTAAGAGCCTGAGAAAGGTAGTTAAGAAACTACAATGGAATGGTTAAGAATTCTACTCTCAAACGCTAGCAATCTATTTTCTACATTTCATCATTTGTGACCCTTGATTGGTGACAGACTCTTTTGTTCTTTCTTTTCCCTGTTAAATTGTCATCAACATAATTTCTCATCAACAGGAATTCTTTTCCTTTGTCCCCAAATGTTAATTCTGAGAAATTGTTTCTCACTCTCTTTTTGTTGTTGTTCTTATGCTTCTCAAGTTGCATGGGTTTATGGTAAAATAAAATGTCTTTTGGCTTTCTCGGGAAAAGTATAATCTGGAGAATCAGAATCATGAATCAAGAACGTTGGAAACACACAATGTATCTGACCCACAGCCTTTTCACACTTGCATTTGCTATGGTCAGACAGGGCAGGTGGTTCTGTGCGTCTTAGGAGGAAGAACAAGAAAGAAGCAATTGCTTTAAGTGAATGATAATCTTAGCTTCTCAAAGTGCAGATGTCAGGTTAATAGGTTTATGAGGAGTGTAGTAGAGAAGCTGTTCTTTAGGATTGCTGGAGTTACACATCCCCCTATTGTGAAGAGAAAAAGAGAAAATAAGAGAGAGAGAAAGAGAAAGAGAGAGAGAGAGTGCCACTGAGTTGAACAAGTTGAAGTAGAGTGTGTACCTTGTAGTCACTAGAACAGGCTTATCTGACAAAATTCACTCTTAACAAAATCATTAAGCAGAAAGTATCTTTTACAAATAACAATGGATAATAATTTTTTTATTTATACTATAAATGGAGAAGAACTCAGGTTAGATATTTTTGACTAAAAGAGTTTTAATCTCCTCAGGGTAGAAACTTTGAGGGTAAGCCCAGCATCTATATAATAAATATAGTATTTTTGCATTTTTGTATTAATTTTTCCAGAGACTTAAGAGAAAAAAATTATTGAAAGGGTTTTTTTCTTGTAGGATATTAAATAAAAAGTAAAAATAAAAAGATAGGGTTTTTCACCTCCAACTCCTAGGTAATAAATTAGACAATGTCACAAAATCATGATCACTGCATTCACAGTTTGTGAAATATGTTGACTATGTTGACCATCTAGGAGCATAAGAGAAGTGACTATAAAGTAAAAAGATCACCTTCCACGAAAGCTGTGGTCAAAGGAGTGTTCAGATTTGATTGACGGTTTTCTGCCCAAAAGAATCTTCTTTCAGTTGAAGACATAGATGACATTATTTGAGTAAACTCTTATTGTTGCTTTGCTTTTCTGTAATTTTAACCTATAATTTGTGAAGACCTAATCTGTTACTTTAATCAGAATCAGAGCGGTGTCTTTAACTAATAACAGTAATGACATATTTGTAGGAACATTTAATAACACTGTTATTTGTAGCATTCACCAACCTCTTTACATCTAATACCATTTAATTCCCATAATTAACATGGCAGGTAAGAATCATTTTCCATATTTTATAGATGAACAGGAAATAAAGGCTTAGAGAGTTTAAGTAATATTTGCAATTTAAAATCTAGGCTTGTCTCATTATGCTAAATTATCATATTATCTATTTTTCATTTATTTTTAATGCTTCTTTTATCTAGAAGTATTTAGGAATATCCATTAATTTATGATTATTCAACTGAAACCTGCTTAAAATGAACCCAAACTGTGGCAGAGTAAGGCTGTGACCTAAGGCTGTTTAGTGGGTGGGAGGATGAGAGAGGTGAGGGCATGAGAACAAAGTCAGGAGTGCACCAATGCCAAGCTACGGGCACAGCCCTGGAATAGAATTTCTTGAGTTGCATTGTGATATTTTCAGGGCAATAATTTACTTGAGTCAACTCCAGAATCTCATCTGTGAAAAGTGAATAGTTGAGAGTTGTTGGAATATTTGTAAACTATGAAGACTCAAAACAAAATAATTCTACCTCCATTATACCTGCTTGACTGACATTCGGAGCTCAACCCCTCCCAACATTTAAAACATATATTTCCCTTAGGAATTTGTATTATTTTTATATTGAATGCTTTTTGACAATAAAATTGTGAAATCGCATTTCTCTCTACCTAATAATATACTCTATATTCCATGGATATTTGAAAGACATTTTTGGATTAAAATGGAAAATTATTTCTTTTACATACCCATATTTTGGTAGTATGGTAACATATAACAGTACACTTTTATACTGAAAGATGCTGCATTTGGATTTACATGGCTTTAGGCTTCATGTTAATCACCACATCCTCTTTACATCTAAAAATAGCTCATGTCTTTCCAAATGGGTACCAAACCTTCTTAATTCTTAGAACCTGTTTTTCCCCCTACTTACATTTGAAGCCACCCACCCGTTTTTAGTCTTTTCATGGCTAAAAATGTAGTATTCTGCAGAAATGTTCATTCATCCTCCCTAGGTACCAAAGTTCCATTACTCCCATTACAGAATGGCTTTGATGTGCACATGGGTGAGAGAGAGCAAAAGAACCCAAGTCAGAAGAGGTTTGAAAGTGTGGGGTATGACATTAATTTGCACTTTGAATAATCATCTCAGGATATGTATACAGGATGTCAGCATATCTACTTCAAAAGTGGGGAAAAAACCCTGAAGTCAATCAACTCATTGGTCTACCCAGTATCAAACAACTGATTCAGATTTTTCAAAAGTAAATTTATTGTTGCTCTGTTTAATATAGAGATAAGTCTCCTTGAGTATAGGAATGCAACTTTTCCATAAATCTTAATAGGTACACATTTAAACAATGCTCTAATAATGAAAAGCAGTTACCTTTAAAAAACACTTTGATATTTAGTTTTATTTCTTAGTATATATTTGGCTTTCCTAAAATAAATAATTTGAGGGTAATTATTTCTATTTCAGTAACATTTGGAATAAATGGCAATGCTTGTTTAAAACTTATTTCAGATTGAACAATCCAATAATTTTGGTCACCCAACTCTACCTACTCTTAAGTTGAAAAAATTTACATAGGCATTTTTAAAACATTTAGAAAGGAAATAACACACTTCAAGAAAATGTTGCTTTTTTCCTATTATTAATGCAAAATAACATTATGGAGTTAATTGTGAGTATTTTACAAATATAGTTCATTCCGAGTTTTACTATTTTGTTTTTAATTTGGATGAAATAAGGCCAAAATATATCTATTAAAAAACTGCTTACCTTTTGTTTAGGACAATTTTCTGCCATTTCAACTTAGACACAGCTCATCTGACACCTATTGAGAGATTTGTCTATCATGTCCATTGAGTAAGAATGGGAGGGAAAATCTGCAATGAGTTGCTTTGCGTCCCTCAAAATTCATATGCTGAACCCCTAATCTCCAGTACCTTAGTATGTGATCTTATTTGGAAATAAGGTCATTGAAGATGTAATTAGTTAAGATGAGGTCATAGTTCACGGACGAGGTGGGCTGGAATCCATCATGACTGGTGTCCCTATAAAAGGGGGAAATTTGGAAACAGAGGCAGGGAGAATGCCATGGGAAGATGAGACAGATATCAGGGTGATGCTTCCACAAGCCAAGGGACAACAAAGATTGCCAGCAAATGACGAAAAGCTAGGAGAGCGGCATGGAATAGATGCTCCCTTATAATCTCAGAAGGAACCAGCTCTGCTGACACCTTGATCTTGGACTTCCAGCCCTCAGAACTGTGAGACAATAAATTTCTCTTGTTTAAGTCGCCTAGTCTGTGATACTTTCCTATGGCAGCCCTAGCAAACTAATACAAAATCTAAACTGAGGAGGTCCATTCCCCTCCCTTTTGGAAAGAAAATCATGTTATATACATCCTACATGATTATTGTCAGCCCCTTCCTTATATATCTTAATATATAGCAAAAGCATATATAGAGAGCATAGAAGACAGGCTAGTGCACCCTATTAAGACTTTGCTCATGCCCTAGAGATTCTGATTTACACAGAAACTAGATCATCAATAATAACAAATCATGTTTTTGTACATCTGCTCTTGGCTCTATTATGGTCCAAAGAGTGCAATCAATTCAGTCCAAATCAATGCTCAACTATTTGCAGTATCACCCATTCTTCCATATGAGAATGGAGCTTCAGTTTCCTCGTCCAAAAAAGAACAAATTGCATCAAAATTATCTACTTTATTATAATACATTTTTACTTTGTGTAAAAACCTCTCCGAAATGAAAATTAAGTCATTAAGTATTTGATTTAGTACAGTAACTAGACACATGGCAGATCTTCAATATTTTTACTATCAAAGTTTTATGGTATCAAATTGCATGTGTTGTGTATATTTTTAATAAGTAATTTCTAAAATGTCATATCATATGAACTTACACATAAGTAAGCCCTCTGTTCACCTTTTTAAAGGATAAGAACTTGTGAAATTACTGAGGGAACAAGAGTCAGTTCAGAGAAACTTGGAAAAAGTAAAGCCATATGTATGTGCGTGTGAGGGGTGGGGTAGGGGGGTGGGTGTGTATAATATATTTGGTTGGTTGGCTTGAGGAAGTCTTTGTTTCTTCTTCATTTATTTTTAAATAAGCTTTTTATTTTGAGGTCATCATAGATTCATGTGTAGCTGTAAGAACTAACATGGAGGGTGTCTTATGTACTACATACCTAGTTTCCCCTAATGGTAACATCTTGCAAAAGTATAGTACAGTGGCATAATTAGCATATTGACATTGATACAGGCAAGATATAGAACATTTCCATCCCTCATGTTGCTCTTTTATAGCCACGGCCACATCCTTCCTGCCCCATTCCCACCCTAACCCCCTGGCAACCACTCATCTATTCTTCATTTCTATAATATTCTCATTTCAAGGATGTCAAAGGAAGGGCATCATACTATATGTAACCTTTTGAAATTGGCTTTTTCCACTCAGCATAATTCTTTGGAGATTCATCCAGGTTTTTGAACGTAATCAACAATTTGTTCCTTTTTACTGCCAGATGGCAGGTGGTATCAGGTTTTCTTTAACCATTTACCCACGGAGCGACTTGGGCATCTGGGTTATTTCTAGGTTTTGACTATTACAAACAGAATTACCGTGAACATTTATGTCCGAGATTTTTGTGAACCTGAATTTTCCTTTCCCTGGAATAAATGCTCAAGGGTACAGTTGCACAGTCATGTGGTAGCTGTATGTTTAAATGTTTAAGAAATTTCCAAACTGTTAGCTATTAGTGAGATGCAAATTAAAACCACAGAGAGATATCACTACACGCCTATCACAATGACTAAAATAGTGACAACCCCCAAATATGGTGACGACATGGAGGACTTGCATCACTCATATATTTGAAAAGTCATCTTTTATCTGTATTTGCTGAGGTCCTTTGTCCTCCACTTCAGCTCTACCTCTTGGCAACCCCTCAGAATCTGCTTGGCAAACCTAACTTTAAATAAATGTACATATCAGAGTCAAGGACAACCGCCTGCCATCACTCCTCGTTATTCATGGATTCCATACTTATGAATTTGCCTAATTGCTAAAATATACTTGCAACTCCAAAATCACTGGTCACAGTGATTTCATGTTCATTTGCAGACAAATGAAGAGCAGCAAAAATTCTGTCACCCTAGGAGCAGGATTCCAGATAAGGTTAAGCAAAGCAACATTGACATTGTACCTCGAGCTTTATATCCTCACACCGTAAACAAGTGTCTTTTTTTGTGTGCGATCTATATAGTGCCATGTTTTCCTCATTTGTGCTTTTTGTTGGTGATTTTCACTATTTAAAATGGCCCTCAAATATAGAAATAGAATGTCGTCTAGTATTCCTAAGTGCAAGAAGGATCTGATGTCCCTTATGAAGGAAATACATGTGTTTGATAAGCTTTGTTCAAGCATTAGTTATATAATGCTATTGGTCGTAAATTCAATGTTAATGAATCAATGACATATATTAGATCATATTAAATAAGGTGTCCTTTAACAGAAACACACATGAAACAAGGTCACGTATTGAATGGTTGATGAAAATCTTGTGAACAGAGGCTCACAGGAACCTACTCTGTATTTCCCTGGGAGCAGTGGTTCAGTATTTGCTAATTCTGGGTTCATGACAACTTTAGAACGTAAGTACGATCGGTAATGAGAATGAACTGCATTTTACTGTATGAAAGAACCACAGTTAGATAATAAAAACAACAAAAACCTTACACCCAAACTAAAACATGTCCTCCTCCCCCAAATACTCTTTACACTCCCAAGTCACTTCTCTTTTTCCCATCAGGTAGCGTTAAGGTGACCATACCTTCCAGCTTTGGGGAGAAGGTCCTGGTTTATGGCCATTTTCCCATGTAAGTATTATTAGTGCCTCATTTCATTCTCAAAATACCATGATTGGAATGATAAATTATATTGTCACTTTTGTTAAAGTTGAGATGAGTGGCATCTGAAACATATTTTTTTAAAGGTCTATAATGACATTGCATTTCGGGGAATTGTAATATGTATTTTCATGCATACTTAAATGAATGAATTCTTGCAAACTAACTTCTTTACTTGTAAGGCACAGGCTAATTTCCTTTCTTCACGAGTGAGTGAGGAATATGAAACGGGGAGCAAAAGTCCCTTAGCTACCGGCCCACCTTGACTCTCTTTCCTTTTATCTTACAGGGGGAACACAGTTAGGAATCTTCCTCCTCTAAGTGTTGTTCTCCAGAACTTTGGGTGAATCCAGGTGTGGGAGAGAAGTCCCTGGTGCAGGGGATTTCAAACAGCAAAGCTTGAAATGCTTTTGAAACTCCTTGGCTCCCGGAGGGCAGCACTTGAAGGGAAGTGCTGACTCAGTAAGACCCAAGGCTTGAGCACCAGAGTAACGAATTGTCCTTTATACCCCTGTTGTGGGGAGTCCCTGGGGATATTCCCATGTGAGTCAAGGAGCTACTAGTAAAGATGCCATCAGGGGCTCTCCCAGAGGGACTGGTCCCGGGGATCTCCTGGGCAGCAGATGTAAATTGGGGACAGTAATTCTAGTGACCAGAGTCAGCTTCTGAACCTATGGTTCCTGAAGAACAGGGCTATGATTCCCAACTCTTCCAGCCATGAGACAGAAAGAGAGCATCCGACAGCCTTGCATGGCTCCCGGAGCCTCAATCCTCAGCCCAAAGTCAGTTGCTCCAAATAGCTGTATGTAATTAAAGTATTTTATGCCACTGAAAAAATAAAAATAAAAAAATTCTCTTGCCCCATAATTCCAGCCCTAGACTATGACATTGAGAGAACACTTTTCTTTCCATTGATCTTGTGGAGGTAAAAAATGATATTTTCCTAGATATTATTGAAAAGTCTCTTATATTAAAAAAAGACTTCCTAATGGGGGTGAGAAGCAAATATATCTGTAATGACAATGACAGTAATGTAAGGGAATTATTAATACTTCAAACTTCTGTTACTTTTTAAATATAAGCACAGATTTTCATGTTTTTACTATGAAAAGGAATTTTCAAAGTAGATATAATGAAATTTGAGTTTATTTTTTGCTTCACTGAAATCTTCAGACTAAAACTTTGTTTTGTGCTGCTTAAAGTAAGGGAGCTGGTCACAGTGTCTATGAGTTAATATATCATTTTTAGAATCAGTTTTTGGCTTTCCATTGTCACAGAGGCCAGAAGTTAGTGAGACATAATCTCATGTTTTATGGGAAATTTCATTAATGTATCTACATACCAGAAAAGACAACATGTTCATCAACTCCTTAAGTGCATATTTTTCCAAAACTCCAGTTAATATCTTCATGAAAATTTAGGGAAGATTGATTCTGTATTGAGAAATTTTCTGTAACAGACAAGCTCTGACATTGATCCCATATATCTCATCTTTAAATTTAGAGTTTGGTCCATTAACTATGGCATTGAAATATCTATATCTGCACATTTTATAATAAGGTGTAATCACCCATTTCCAGAAATGGACCCAGTCATGTAGAGTTGTGAATTTTTATTTACTTCACACTTAAAATTTTTTTTTAAATGCTGTGCATTATCTCTTTCGAGTTTGATCATTGTTGGTAAAACTGGTTAGAGCCAATTTTAAAATTCTTGTTATACAGATGAAGCAACTGAATCTTAAAGACTTTAGATCATTTGACTAGTCGCACTCTTACTAAGTATTTAGGGGACTCAAGTCATGTTTTTTAAGTAAATGTCCCTTTTCTGTCTATCTCTATAGCACAGGTTCCTTCCTCCCAAATGGGTGGTCTTTGTCCCTTAACCAAATATCCTCCTCTCCTCTTTCCCAGTGTCTTTTCTTCTTGGTGTTTTATGATGTTAGGATGTCCTATGTCATTAAGGGTGGAAAAACAAAGTAAGTGATTCATAAATCTTTAGGGTCTCAAATGCTATCATTTGTGATATACTCCACATCTTCTAAAGAGTGTAGTTAAATAGCAGCACCTGCCCCAAAAGGAATGCGCTCGAGCTTCTCCTACATGGCCACCACCACACTGTGCCTGACGTCTGTTTGGCTAGCTGTACAAATTGATCTACTGGAAATTCTTCAGATTTTGAATGTTTAGATTATATTGAAGTGAGACCCTAAAACACAATTTGGTTAAAATTCCCTTAAACTTCAACCTTTCTGATAAAGTTGATGAAGTAACATTACCTTGCGTATAGACAGAGGAGAAAGGAGAAGCTACTCAAGGTGATTTCTAGCTTTGTGATTATAGGTTTGATGATACTCTTAAGTGTTGGGAGGATACTTACTGATGTCCTTCAAACCACATTTAGTGCGTTGACTTCTATTTTGCATATGTCAGACCCTCTTTCTGTTTTTACACTCACCATTGATTAAATATTATAAAAATTGATAGATGACACTATTCAGAGTCACTCACAGACTCCCTATCTCCATTCCTCTCTTCCATTCTTTCTTCCTTCCCTCCCTCCTTCCTTCCTTTCCTCTGTCCTCAGCCCATATGCTCTGAGCACTCTGCTGGGGGCTGGGAATAAAGTTGTGATCATGATGCAAGCTAGCCTGAAACTTACTCTTGGTGAAATAAGGAAAGCAAAGGAAATTGTACAGAGAAGAGATATGAGAAACGATCGTCCATTAGGCTGGACAGATGGACATGGGGAATCCTACCAGCAATGTTAAGGATTTTGATTTACTCTGAGGGCATTAGTATGACTAATTACTCAGGAGTCATTAGAATGTTTTGAGCTGAGGAGTGACAAATGAAATTTGTGTTTTTGGAAAAATTATTTGGATAGGTGTGGGGAAAAGTAACTAGATAAGGTTAAGACCAGAAAAAGAAAATGTAGGTAACTATGAAGGTAATTCTGACATAAGCATTTGAACTCAAGTTATGGAAGGAGGGGTAAGGAAATTTAGATGGTTTATAGAAGTATTTAGGGGACAGAAGTTTGAAGATTTCATAATATAGGTGAGATCCAAAGTGAGAAGTAGAATTTCTCCTCCCCTAGCTCATAACTCTGGCATGCTTTCAAGCGGGCAGCTAGGTAGATGGTTAATGGCATTTACAGGGTTTGAACCTGGAAAGGAAAGAAGGGACCTTTTTTTCGTGGTGAAAGAGTACAGGATTTTGGGGAGGGAGAGAAGACGAAGATAGAACTAAATGAGTTTTCTATCTGATTTCTGCTGTTTTTGAGCTCCCAAGTAGAGAAGTGCAGCAAGCAGTTGGATATTTTTATCTAAATATCAGGAAATAAATAAGGATTAGGGTATGTACTTTTATAATGTTTCTGTGTGGAAGTTGATATACAAAGGAGATGCAGGGCTTACAAAATCTCTTCTAGACCTTTAGCTAATCATTTTTTTTATCTGTTTGATTAGCCATATGGGTCTCTGAAATAGTTATTAAAGCATTTAAACTTTAAAGCATTTTTTAAACAAAGGATTCAGATACAAATGATTTTTAGCTGAGTAACATATCTAGCTAAGTGTAATATAAAAGTTAAAACCACACCCCAAGTATAGGCATTTGATTTTTTTTTTATTACCATGGGCAAAATATAATGATCTATTTTCAAATAATGTGTGTATGTGGTGGGGGGGAAGGATTGGGTTTTATAAGCATATTTTAAAGGCTCAAAGGGCTTATAGACATCAAATGGTTCTTCAAAAACAACAGCATAGTGAGTGAAGTGTAAATGAATCATGAAATATATGGATTAAATATGCCTGGATTTATTACACATGATTAAAAATTTAAGACTTGCTTTGGGCAAAATATGACTGAGGTTTTCCACTGAACCCCAAACACCCAGAAACATTTAGACGTTCTTACACCAAATCTTTCCAGGTTTGTAAGGCCTGAGATTTCTATAGATCACATTATTTATTTTCCTTTAGAAATACATTAACCCTTCCTTTAAAAGATCTAAAATACAATCTCTAGGAAGAACTCACTTTTTCCTTCAAAACTAAAATAAAAGTGTGTTTGTTTAGTGGTAAAATATTAAAATAAAAAATTATTTGAAAAGAATTGGATCTTTTTGACAGAACTTGGGTAAGAAATTAGCCAAACAAGCTCTAACAATGGACTACATCTGGTCACTGAAGAAATGCTAAGCTCAGGATAGAAAAGGTATAACTTACCAGTAGCACAAGTGGAAAACAAAACAGAATTTAGAGATTTTAGTTGACTATGAACTCAGTGCAAGTCTACAATGTGATAGCACTGCCAGTTAAAAGCTATTTTTATCTTGGACTGAATAAAGAATGAGAGTGTCTGAACATCACCCCATGCCAGTCAAAGCCTGTATTACCATTGTGTTCATCACACGCTTCATGACTTTGTCTAGGGAAAACTGACCTTGATCATAAATGAGCTCCAAATAACTCCTCATATAAGAAAATATGAGCAAGCTCAAGAAAATAGCAAGTGCTACAGGGATATGAAAACTGCTTGAAATTAACTTGACGGGAATAACCTATCTGGAAGGGCCACGTGTTGATTCATAACATTGGGATGATACTATTGCCTGCTGTCCAGGTCATAGCAATTCCCCCCATCAGAGGTCTTCAAGTAAATAATTTGGGTTGTTGTAAAAACAATTCATTATCACCTAGAAATAAAAAGCTCTCTGTAGATTAATGCCCATGCCTTACCATCCATACTTCGTTCACAAGTTGTAATATATTTGGGGCCCTGGTCTGAGAAGTCAGCAAGACATGTGACCAAATAATATTTGCATTTCAGAATAATATTTGCAAAGTTATATTATACATAGCTCAAGAATCAACTTGCATCCTTTTAATTATTCTTTTAAATCTCTCCTTTACTTTCGCAATCCCACTGGGAAGCCACGAAGCTTGTATTTCTTGAATTTTGAGGAATACTTTGAATAACCAATAGATTTGCACTCAGATAGCCCCCAGACATCAGAACTTCTTGGATACCTTTAGAGATATTTTTTTTTCACAGTTCACTATTCAAGGCTGTCATAGCACTTTGAGTTTATAGCATTTGTAAGAGAGAAGGGGCTGCGTGGCTATTAAATTATTTGATACAGACATTAATCACAAATTTCTGCCATCCTAAACCCTAAACCATTTGTCATATAGTTGAAAATATCTTTTGCTGAGATTTTGCTAAAAATAGTTGCTTTGTCCTGAACCATTCACATATTTTTGGATATGACTCCCTCAATGGTCAAGTGCTTGAAATAAGCCAGTCAACCAGCATGTAGATTATATGTTATGTTTCCAAGGCAGTGGCCAGAGGATGATAAAAGAAAATGAACATTTATTGAGTGCTAGCTTTATGTGTTAGACACTTTCTGTCATTTGATCCAGATCATAATATTGAGAGACAGGAATTATGATCTCCACTTTACAGGTAAAGAAACTGACCTTGGGAGAAGTTAAGTAGATTGCATAGGGTTTCAGTGGGGACCTTTGTGGACATTCCATTTACCACATTATCTTGTAAAAACAGTGTGCTCTGTGTCCTCTGTCTCTTAATAGATATTTAATGTATCCCTTCTTTTATTTATAATAATTTGCTTCAATATCGTTAAAGAGAAAGTGAATAAAAACATGCCTAGTTCAATTTGTACTTACAGGACTTTGTACAATTCTTTGCCTAGACTACGTCTTAAAAATACTTTAAGAATTAGTGAATAAATTAACACATGAATGCTAAAACATCTCACACCTATATTTAAATGCCCTAGCAAGAATACCTGAATTCTACAGGTTGCATGAAAAAAAAAAAATTATAGCTGAGATGCCTACTGTAAGACCCGTGACAATTACATAATACCTCTAATGGCAATTATTCCACTAGACTCTACTGTGGAAACACAAAAACGTGTATGTATATGTGTGTTTCAGGAGAGGTTGGAGTTTCTTTTGTTTTGTTTTCCTACCTAACTAATCATCAATATATAGTCCCAATCACAAAGCCAATTGAAATTCCAATTATTGCTTTTTTTGGAATACAAAACTGACTCATATCAAATTAATATTCATATTCAAATAGGTAGAACACGGGAGAAATTGAGTACAAAAAAACCTTTTAAGAAGATATCCAAGAAACGCGTTTCTTAATGGAACCAGTGGCTATGGAGCAGATGATGCGTAGAGACCACCACAGCACGTGCACATCTGATAAAGTGGTCTCGCCCTCTCTCCTTGCCCCCTTTCTCTCTCCCTCCCTTCCCTCTCCCTTTCCTTCTTCTCTAGGGATGAGGGAGTGGGGGGAAAGAGGTACTTTTAATTTTTTATTCCAAATATGCTGCAAAGCATGTCATTTTTAAACACCTCAGCATTTCAAAGGAACTCAAAGAAAGGATAACTACAACTCAAAGAGAAACCCCAGGGCAGTGGAAAGTGGGGAGGAGAAAGGCCTCAAGCAAATTAGAAAGTGAAAAACTGTTCTCAAATCAACTGCTACACAAATTACAGGGCATTACGCTTGGTTCCCACAAACATGTTTTCCTTCACAAAATATTTACCATTTGAAGTCTTTTCTAGCTAAGGTGCATGTCTTGCTTTCTTGCTTCTCTATATTTTACTTATTTAATCTTATATCTAATATGTGAGCGGGAACTTCAGGATCTCTAGGTTTTATAGGTTTAATATAACGGAGACGAGTGATCTGGCACCTTCTTTGCTCCCCACACATTTGGGCTCAAATGAAATCTGTAATTTTATTATCAAATAATTTTAAAAAATGTGCGTAAAGACTTAGTGGGAAAAGTAAGAGGCTATATATTACACAACGGCATGGAAAATTTTACAGACAAAGTGTTCTAGTAGTTTCATTTTGCTTAAAAATAAATACATGCAAAATTTAATAGCAATGCTATGAACTTACTTTAAGCAGCAGGTGAACTGTAGCTACATTGTACAGCAGTTGCTACCAGTTAGAACGGAATATTCCAGGCCCGCACAGACCCATTCGTTCCCGTTGAACAAGCTACCAAACTAATAAAGCCATTAAAAGTATTGCCCACATATTACTTTTGCTAATCCAGGTGTATGAAAACATAGATTTGTATTCTGCAGGAATATCTTTACATGTGGTTATATTGCTCAGCTAATTTGATTCGATCTAATCCATGTTTTCATATGTGAATGATTTGTGCTTTGCTCTTTCTTTTTCTATTTATCTTTATAGCACCTGTCTACCTGACTACCTATGTATTCACCTATCTATCCATTTTATTCTTCAATCCTAAACCCATTTGATATATCTTGAGAAAATAAAATTAATCTGTTACATCAATTAAATTGTTATAAAATAGAGATAGAATAGTAAAATCAGATCTCCCTGGAAAGGTAGTTATTACAAGTGAATGGCGTCATGAAGTCTATATTACGGTTGAAGGTCATAGTTATTTATCAGTTATATGTTTGGCAGGATAATATTATATCAGTTGTTCAATAGGAGTAATACTGCTACAGAGATCTAATAAAACTTTCCGTCATGAGTCCTTATAACTCTATCACTTGGTGATGTAATGATATGTGAGCACTTTCTGCAAAGTCTCTATAAGTGCTGAAGATGTTTATACGGCTTAAATGCATAGAGAATACAAGAGAACATTTTTGCATGCTATGCTCTAGGTATCACTAAATTGAACCTATGATTTCTACAGAGTTCTTTTTATATTCGAGGGCCCTATCTAGTATTCAGAAGTTAAACAGAAGACACAAATATTTTGCATTTCAGCTTTTTAATATTACATGGTGAATATGCTGGTCCTTGTCATTTCTTGGTTGTAAAAAGTCAAGTGGCTGAGGAAATTAGGTTCACCTGGAGAAACGTGGACTATATCATTTCACATGCGTGCACACGAGCACATCCACGGAGACTATGTCCTTACTCTTCCAACATTGTTCAGTGTCTTCTCTCAGCGCCTGGTGATGGAGGGTCACCTGATCAGCACTGCTGTGGCCACGCCCGAGCGGCAGGATGGCAGAGACCTGGGAGAAGACTTCTGAACTGAACTCTCACTCCATTTGGTCTCTAATGCATGGCATTCTTCACAAAACCAATAAGTTTACAATTTTTTTTAAAAAAGGGGTAAAAAAACAAAATGGCTCAGAGAAGGCAGCAGGTAATTTAAATTCACGTAGAGAAGCAAACAGCCATTTACAGCAGGTAGCTTTTCCTGAGAGGCAGTGAGTTAAACAGGAAAGAGTAAACTTTTAGAGCCAAATACATGAGGTCAAGTCTCCCTTTTCCTTCAGTCCTTTCACCTATCCAAATTTCGGCTTCCTTATTTGTACAATAGAGGTAGTAACACCAGGGATTTTTAGAAGCTGAGGGAGACGAAAGCACTTATGAATTCTAAAAGGCTAGCTGACTCTTATTTAATTCCTTGGGTTCTGCTAGCCAGTTTGAGAGTATTCTTCAAGACAGCAGGCTTCTAAAAGAGTGAGCAGAGTGGACGGAGAGAATTCACTGGGGGATACGAGGGGAGAAAGAAACAAACGGGGAAGCTTAGATGTCTTTCTAGATGGTTTCACTTTCTTCATGGTTTTCCTAGAGCACTTCTGTGTTTTGACCTGCTACAAGAAATTCCATGTAACCATTAGCAAATGGAAACTTTTACCAAATCCTGTCAGCAGAATGCAAAGCTATCCAACTCTACCTTCACAGGCAAACAAGCTGAACAGCCATGACAGGGCAATGGACACCAGCTCCTATGGCATAACCCAGAAGTAATGAACACTCGATCATATACTCTGTACAAAAATACATTTCCTTACTTTATAATCATACCTCTACCTTAGAGAGCATAGAACAGGCAGTGTGCTGGGTGTGTTGAATTTGGGCTCTAATTCAACCCGAAGCCCTACAGAGCCCTGCAGTGTCTAAATTTCCTGAGTCGTGATATTTAGTTTGATCTCTGATGTGTTTTGTGAGTTTCACTTATGATTTGCTCTTAACACTAAACGCAATGAAACTGAGGCATCTGCTTGCAGATACACAGGTATGTTCTCTCTAATGCAGCTCCACTCGACAAGGTACTGGCGACAGATTGTGATTCTCAAACTTTCATGTACAGAGCTGGCAGGTGGGGATCTTATTCACTTGCAGATTCTAGCCCAGACAGTCTGCGGGGTGGGGGAGAACAGTGATTCTGTTTCTAATATTCTTTCATTAGATGCCAGTACTGCTGGGTCAAGAGCTTGTGGACAACTTGCTCCCACTAGGATAGAGAAAGTGGGAAAGCTGGAAGGAGAATAAGTAAGGTAGAGAAACAGCTGTGAGTTGATGGAAAACGGTGACGAATTGGCATAGAACGTAGAATGGCTACTTGGAGCAAATGAAACAAAGCCACAGCCAAAAAGTCCCAGAGAAGTTGATTATAACCACACATCCATTCACGTATGTGGATAACAACATTTGTTTTCCAATTCATATATCTACAAATATATTATATTTATACATATCTAAAATATTAAAATATGTTAGTGCAGATTGTGAATGTATATACCTATAGCAATATGCATGTGTGGGGTGTGTGTGTGTGTATGTTTGTATGTGTAACAAACACTGAACTCCTTAGTAGGAGCTGGAATATACAGAAGTCCATTGAGAAAGAACATGGTAGGCCAGATACTTTTATCATGTAATAAGATATGTACATATACTGGGGATTTTATTCAACCTGTACATATGCATGAGAGAATAAACACAAACATAACAAGTTAAAATGAAAATTAATTGAAATCAGCATTACATTAAACAGATGTGCTTTATAAATTCTTGTTCATTACACGTAACTAATAGAGTCTCCTTGATCAAAGAGGGATCAATGTGATTCAGTGACTCATCTTTTATAAAGAGTGTAATGAAGCAATTTTGACTATCAGCATAAGAATTTCTTGCATATGATTTCTTATTTCAATAATTTTAATCAAATATTTCTGAAAAATAAACCATGTACACCTTTTTTCTCTTGGACACAATTCAATTATTGTGGATATCTAAAGCAATAAATACTTCTCTTTGTTGGCTAGATGCATACAAAATTGAATTAATTTAATAAATTATTTACATTTATTGAATTTCTGAAAGAATCAGAAACAAAATGCAGCTTTTCATTAAATGGCAACTAAAACCTGAGATCCTTTTTCTATTTTGGCCTTTTAGAAATGCTTTGTTAGAACTTAGTTTTATAATAATTATATTCAATTTAATTCAGCCCAATCCAGTCTAATAAATAATATTCAATATGTTTAGGCACAGTGTTTAGAGTTTAGGCAGGGTCTAAATGATGTATCATAAAAGGATATACTCTAGCAACAAAACATTTTAGTAACATGGAATATTAAAAGTGAAAAATGAGACTGCCTTCAATGATACATAATTGTGGTTCAAAATGAGTTTGCTTTTACTCTTGACTAGTTTTGAACATAAACACTTATTCTCTAAAAGGCATAGGCAGTCAGTAGAAACTTTTGGCCAATCCTTAGATTTATTGCCCATGCCACAGTTTATTTAAAATTGGAAAGCATTCTCCACTAGAGAAAAAAGGTAAGAAAAAAACAACCAAATCAAAAAAAAAATCAATATTATTACTCAGCACTAGAATAGTAAACTGAATCATTTTATTTTACTCTCTTTATTCAGAGAAGATAAATTTCTTAAAAGTTAAACACGCTCATATTAGGCAGAACTGGGAGAACTATTATTAAATAAGTAGATTATATTTAGTGAATGCTTATTGAGCTCACTGGAAGTTCAATTCCACCAGGACAGAAATTATGTCTTGTTCTCCTCTGTTCCTCATCCTAAGGAACAGTAAGTAACAAATAGTACATGCTAACTCGTTAGTGAATGAATACCTGAATGAATCGGTGTGGCAGATTCAATATGCAGGCAAACATTGGAGGAGGTTTTGGAGTCCTAGGAAATTTTTTTATGATTGAATGCTAAGTGAAAAGGCAGCAATTATTACATACATATTATGATCATAAATTAACTGGTGGTAAAAGAAAGGGAAATATCCCCGAAATATTAATAGTTAGTGGCTTGAGGGGAAAAAAACACAATGTTATTTTCCACTCCTACTCAATTATATCTTTACAGTTTCCAAATTATCCTCAGTGGTCACAGCTTATTCTCACAATTAAACAATTTTTAACAACATCCTTTCACTTTCCAAAATAACGAGCGATGTGAATGATTATGGATGGTTACTGACTGACAGACAAGGGCATGCATATCTGCTCATCCCAATCAAATTACTCAATCTCAGTTATCAGTGAAAATGGTGGATATCACCATTTTTCTCTAACATCCAGAGCAGAGAATGAATCTGCAATTAGCTTCAATGAATCTAGAGTGAACTCTAATGCTTCAACTGGGGTAAGGTAACAAGAAGTTAGATGTCTGAATATGTAGTTCTTTAAGGCATACCGATGACCAACCCAGAGCACTTTCTCCTTCTCTCCAATTTCCAGGATTGAGAAACAGACTGAAATACTTAGAAAGAAGGCTCAGATCATTTGAGTAAGACATCACTCTTCAAGAATAGAAAATAATCTATTAGAGCTACTATAATCTCTAGAAAGCTCTCTAGAAAGATACATGATATAAAACAAAAGCTCACCTGGAGTTAGGGAAGGACATAAGGAAAATAAAGTGATCCATCCATTAGATTTGGGGAAAACTCCATCTCGATGAAACTTAGTGGACTATTTGACAAACCAACCAATTTTGTGAGACTAACTTTCTTATCTTGAGCAGTTTATGCTCTAAGATTCTCTGATGGTTAAAAAAGTGGCCTGTGTTCCTTCATACAGGTGACCTTATGTTGAAAATACCACTGGAAGAATGGCTTAGAAAAACAAATTAAGTGAGTCAGTAAGAAAAATGAAAATATCAAGTCAACAACAAAAAATTTTGAATCCCAAGACTACTCTCTTTTTGGTGAATCCTTTAATATCACTTACTCTACTTCTGCAAGTAGTATCAGAATTTTTTTTTAAATCAAGAGGGCAGTAGCAAAACCTGTCTCTTCAAGTTTTCTGTTGCATAATTTATCTTGAAGGGTATTATTCTCAATGTTATAACTGAATTTTGGAAAGAAACATTAGGAAGTGGATCTTCAATAATCAGAATTTGAAAAAAAATATTTCCTTCATTTTAAGTAATCTATTTTAGGAGTTTTTTGTGTGGATTGGCACTGCTTGTCAAAATATAGTTCTTTTCACTTTAGGGTTAAAAAGTATTGTTTTGGCCAAAATCAAAATATCTATTCATTTCATTCTTTATATGCTGATGCACATATGAACAGCTACCTAGCTACCAGGTGTTTATTTTTATTTTTTTATTTTTTAAAGTCTATTCTATGCCTGGAAGGGAAGTTGACAAAAAGTTGTGGCATTTCACCACTGAGCCCTCAAAGTGAGAGGGGAAGACACAGTATTGCTGTAGAACAATCTCGACCATGTTTCCACTTCCTGCTGTGCAGCAAAATGTCCAAGTACATCCGCCTTGGTTCTCAGCTTTGTTTATTTTGTTTTAATTGACACACAAAGGTTGGCTGTTTGATAACATTTTTTTTTTCTTTTTGAAATCAGTGCTTTATTAATATTGAAATGCATCTAGTCTTTGTACTACTTTGGATGAATTTACCCCTTAGAATCAATTCATCTTGGTCTACCTTTTTGCCCAGGGCAATATCAGGCAATCAATATGTAGAAAATTAATACATGTCTATTGATAAGTGTAATTATCAGAATGCTGCTAGTGACTATACCAATATTTGGAAAGCCTAATAGGCCTAAATCCCAGAGCTAAAGGGAGAACCTTATATTTACTTTAGAGGGATAATTAGTTACAGTCCCAATAATTAGTCTGACAGTTTTTAGCCTAAAAAATAACAACAAAATTCTATGATTATACTTTTTTAAAATAAAATCTTGAAGAGGTTTTAAAATCTTATTAGTTGATTATTGTAGGCCAGCATCAAGCATAGAAGCATTCCTTTAAGCTCTGATATTCTATGAATCTTTGAAAGTTTTGTATTTTCGCTAAGTTCAGTTTGTTTGTTTGAATAAATCTATGAGTAGGTTTATTCTTCTTAAACAAAAAATATTTCCAAGGAACATACTCAATGCAAGTCGCTTCAGAGCTTGCAAAATAAGGCCATTTTTATTCACAAGTAGCATGATATATCGTGGGAAGGGGGGTATGGCAAGTCCGCAAATCGCTGTAATTCCAAGTATACCATTAAAATAGCCACAGGGGGGTCGGATCAAGATGCTCTGAACTGTCAAATGCATGAGAAATCCTGAGTCATAAGTGAACTTTTCTCATTAGTTTATAGTATGTTTATGAATTTCAAGATTGTAATTTCGTAATAGCTATGAAACTATCCTCAGATAAACTGAACACATTAAAATAACCTTAAATTCAAATAACTGAATTATTATACAAAGTATAATAGAGCATTGTTTCTGCCTTTTATTTTTTAAATTTTTAATAGCACAATAAATTACTGCCCTCCCAGTCTATAAGTAACCAAGATGCTCAAACAAGCAAATATTTTCCCTGGATGTACTTTATTGAGAAAAAGAGAAAGGATAAGCAGAGAAACTGGTACTGAAGGTGGATTTTTCTAAGACCTGTTTCAGTGTTTGCCAGATCAGGTAGGAATTTTGGCCAAGGTCCCGCATCTTTTATTCATGCTCTAGTCCAATCTCTCCTTCACTGTTTTCGTAAATTATTTGGTTAAATGGTATTTTTGACCATGTTTTTTGAAATGCCATTGATTTTAACGTACTTGAAAAGTTTTCTTAGCTATATCTGTGTTCAGGAATAAATTTGCCCTCAAGGATCAATAATAGCCTTTATTATCTAATTCCCTTTTAACTATATTTCATTTTGCTACACTTTATAGCATATTATTTTTATGAAAGAAGTAGATTCTGGCAATTGATTCCTATTTGTAACCTACTTATCTGATTAAAAGGAAGTCAGTCATTTTAAGAGAACACACCTGTCTTGGATTCAAACAATGGGGATGGGGATGTTCTATTTAAAAGTATCAGCCAGTTCCTATGACCATTCAGCTTTTAAAACTGCTGCCAAGCAACATAAATATGCTTTATTCTTCAAGGATTTGAAAGAAATATGAAAAATATTCTAATAATCCTCTGAAAGAAAGGAAAAAGGAAGGAAGGAGAAAGAAAGGAGTAAGAAAATACTAATAAAGGAAATAAATAGTATGTCTATATTTTTCTTTCAAACATTTGCCATACATTTTTATATTTTAGCCATCATCAGATATGTGATCTTAAAAAATCACTAGATAGTTTGGGGAGTTAGTTTGTTCACCTCTAAATACAGTAATTTCAGGTGGTCTCTCTAATCTATACAAAGCATAGAAGTCTGATGCTGCCTGATTTTTATATCAAGAAATGCTACATTGACTATTAAGAATACAACTTTGGAACTGGAGGAATTCATGAGAGAGCCTAGGAGCTACATGTTTTGACCTACATAATTATTCATCATCAGTAGAGTTTGGGTAATAGTGTTTTATGCTACACACAGATATTTGGGGAACTAGTAATACATACAGAATATGTCAAAATATTTAATGAAGAAATACATCTCCTGTGTGTTGAATATTTCACTGTCTTGGCAACAGAATATTTTACAAAATTCTACATAATGAAGATCCTGCTAATGAAAACAAATTTAACAAAACAGTGCTGTTGTGTGTCCTGATTTTAACTTAAATTGAAATGCCATTGATTTTAACGTACTTGAAAAGTTTTCTTAGCTATATCTGTGTTCAGGAATAAATTTTCCTTCAAGGATTAATAATAGCCTTTATTATTTAATCCCGTTTTAACTATACTTTCATTTTACTACACTTTATAGCATATTATTTGTCAATATAATATTTTTCAATATAATATTATTATATTATATTGACAGTCACAAATAATAACCTAAAAATTTAATAACATACCCATATATTTCCAAATATATAGGAATTGGGCATTATGGAGAGAACATTCTCAAGGTTCACTAAATTTAAGACTTTCACAGTCAGTATTCTAAATATATTAGCAGCCAACTATTTAGGCTCTGCCAATAAACTGATATCGTTGGCCTTAGTGTTTTTAATCTTTCCAGTTTCCCTTTCTTGGCCTTAATAATCATTTCCATTGGAATTTCAGTATTATTGAATAAATTAGTAGTCACACAGGAATAATTCCAACCTTTGTAGCAAGAACATCAGCTTAAATATGTGGTTTTCCCGAACATTATCTCTCTGGAATTTTTGACAGTGGTGCCTGCACAGGAAAATGCACTAGTTTCCTACAATGTGGACACTCTTAAAAATTTACTGTAGATTTACACCATTTAATTACATTTTCAGAGTCACAAAGGCACGCTTGTGAGAAGTACGTTATTGGAATCTTTTTCAATATTACATCTTTTAAATGTTTACCTTCCCAATTTCTACTCTTCCTAAGCTTCCCTCAGACTTCTGCTGTTAACATTCTAACGCATGTGGGTTGAACTTTTCAGTTACACCTTTCTCTATTAATCTTTTCACATTAAAGCAGGACTTTTGGAGGCTTTGCCCTAAAATAGTGGTTTTTACCCCAGAGGCTATTCATTAGCCAGTTGACTTATTTAGGGTCAAGCACACAGAAGAATTTCATTTCATTCTATACAACATACACATGAAGCGCAAAGAAGTGATGTAACAGGCTTCATAAACTTGACACATTTTGTCAAAAAAGTCACTGTAATACATATTCGGTTCAAAATTACTAAAGGTGCCCTATCTTACCCTGTCTTCCTGTTTTCATCTCTTAAAAGGACATGCAAATCTGATTTCTCCAAATATAATATAAAATAATTTATTCTATATAAATATAAGTATATATAACTATACAAATACAGTTATAGCTACAATATAAATAAAACTAATTTATCATTTATAATTGCGTTATGGAAATTTCTCTTTTAGTTGACAACTTTTGTTTTCATATTATATTATAATACATGGGCTACAGATCTTGGATATAAAATTTTTAGATATTTGCTCTCATACTCTTTGGTTTTTCTAACATTGTTGTTTTAAACTTCTTTTTTCTCAGATTTAAATTTTTGATTTCTTCCTTTAGGCAAAAAAGTATTATTTTAAAACTTCAGTTATTTTTATTTACCTATAGGTGTAAAATAAATGTGGAAATAAGCACAAATAGAATGCCTTTTTTCTCTTCCTTTGTGCAACTCAAAAGGGATGAATTTATTTACCTCCAAATGTCTACGTAGAGCTTAACTTTGAACAAACTTGAAACATATACAAGGTTTTCAGAAACTTGTCAGTGACCAAGAACATGGAAGAATAATTAAAGTCATCTTTAAACCTGAAATACACTGGTTCTTACCACAAACATTTTAATTTACTAGCTGGTGATGCAAACATCTGGCAATAGCCATTTGTCTTTTAATTGAAATGTAGCTTTGTAAATATGCACATTTGTCCTGTGTATCTTTTTTTTTTATCACAAGAAGTTTGGCTATCATTTGTAAAATAGATTTCTTACATGATATGTTTGATCATTCACCAAAGTATGTAAATGATCTTTTTTAGAAAGTAGAACATGGAAGTTTTAAATAATTGTGTTGAAAGAACAAGAAATACTCCTTTAAAATTGAGGAGATATTCCATGCTATCCTTGTGTATTATCATTTAATAGAAGTAATAGTGTCCTGCAGAGAGTAAAATAAATGTGAATAACTTCCTGTAGGAACTTGGTGGATTTTGTGTGATTCTTCTGAGGGTGAATCGCCCCCACACCCAGTTCAGTCCTACATACTTTAAACACAGGATTCCTTTAGCAAAATATTGAAGGTTTTGTTTAGTGAGAGATAATTTAATTTACACTTAGGAAGTATCTCTGAAGAGTTTAATTTTCTCTTTCTTACCTTTAGTTAGGTATTAATCTCTAACCCCTGAATTGCTGGTTTGCTTAAGGAAGAATGTTCTTATTACTCAAGGTTACAGATTTGGACTCAATGCTTTCACACAAGTGAAACTATTTCTACCCTCAGCCCTAAAGACTGTCTTAACATGTTTTTGTTTGAACTGTTTCCTCTCAACCATAGCTGTTTTTCCATCCTTTTCTGTTATCAGCTGAAGAAAAATCTATTTTTGAGGTTTGTTCCCATAACAAAAATGAGGTGAATTAACTTTGGCCAAGAAGTTAAGCATTTTGAAGAGGAAGATGTAAAAGTCAACACTATTAAACTAAACCACTCTCTGGGGACATATTCTCCTTTTGATACACTCACAGGGTTCATTAGTTCTTCTGAATTTCTATGGGAGATCTGTGGGCAGAACCAAACCAGGAAATGGTTGCTTCCTAACTTTGAAAATATCAGGGGACCACAGTCGACACTTTCCACGATGTCATTTTGCTGACCCTTGGTCTTTACTTTTATCTTCCCTAAATGAATCAACCCACTGTGGTTTTAATTTGAAAAAATCATCTTGTGGGAGTCCAATAATCTGGAAAGGATCAAACCAAATTTTATATACAACCGGCTATTTCACAAACACAAAGGATATTTTTTCTACATAATTCATTCATTTTTTAAAAAATTACCCTTAAGGAGAGTGGAGACATACAGTTTTTACAAAACTGTTTTCAATGAAAATCCTAAGATGTTCATTTATTAATTTTATCAGAAGTGTTAATCAATTCACTGTAGGTACAATCACCCTGGATTGTCTAACACTGTCTAAAGTCCCCTAATCATTTAAAAAAAATAGTTTCACTTCTTTTTGAAGCTCCTGTTTTTGTTCTCTGGGTACCGAGATGGGAGTCAAACAGAGCTGGTATTTTCTTAGAATAATAAGCAGCTTTTAAACCTTCAAGTTGTTTTGTAATTATAGTGTCTTACCTATTACATGTTAAATGGATGAATCTAGAAACTGAATGTGTTACTTCTAGAATTGTGCAGACTATTTTAAAGGCTTGATAATACGTTGGACAAAATGCTTATTTCTAGGGAGTTCCTTCAGATAAAAGTGGGTTTAAATACAGCAAGAAATATTCACAGAGGAATTTGGTAAAACTTGATACCCTTTAACAGATAGTAAGAACTGAGTGAACCCAGGACAGTGGTCCAGAATTAAAACTAACTCATTTAGAAATAGAGAAGAGAGGAAAATGGAGGGATGGCAGAGAATAAAGTATCTTTACTACATGTTTAGAGTTGAATGCAAATATGTGATATTTGATTAAATGAATTTAATTGATTCTGGGAGACAGCCTCTGAGTCTATATCTTCTACTATTCCTGTGATAAGTAAGCTATTGTTAAATGATCTTATGTCAATGTCGTTGACCTATAGAAACTAAGTAAAGACATTTATTTTGGGAGGACTAACATGTTTAAGGAAATTTTTCATCATTTAAGCAAGTGATTTTAAAGGACCTAAAATGGCTTTCATGTTTGTTTGTTTTACAAGTCTTATAAGCTAAGAATATTAGCTACAGAAAATATAAACCACAATTATGTTTTAAAACTGTGTACATAAGCCTACTTTTCCCCTTTTCTCTTGCTATTTTTTTTCTCTCTCTTCTTTAAATTTCTACTCGAGGTCAGTGGAAATTTACCTCTGGTGCACAAATTCAGATTGTTATTTAGTAAAGATATTATAGGAATGGAGCTAATTTTTAACCTAACCAGGGAGGTAGAAAAAGAAATCTCTATTTTATAAAAATGAAGATTGAATCAATTTGAGGTGCTTATTATTGGATCGTTAATTATTTATTTAATTCATCCTTTTATTAAATACATGCTACAAAGTGCAATGGAAGATGCTGGGGGCACAATATACAGAAAATTAAAATTGTGGGTGGGTAGATACATAGTGTGATATAATTCAGTGACATTTACATTCATGAGGCCCATTGGCATAGGGCAGGCTATTTTTGTTTAAGAATAGTAACAATCATAGAGGTGGGCACACTCAGAGATCACAGGCTCTAGAATCCCATCTTATAGTCCAGGAAAATGGTTCTATCGTGACATGTCATATCTCCAAGCTAATGTAGTTCATTGATAATATGCTGGTATGCAAAGCTCAGCTCCCTTAAGTATAAATTATTTCAGGCATTTTTTAAATGAGAGAATATAAAGGAGTCTGATTCTCACTCATACTTCCTATTTAATTTTTTAAAAATAACTGCATTTGCCTCATCAAATATTTCCACTTCAAAAAGATTTTTTTGAAAAAAGAAATAATGAAGCATCACTTCATAGCAGTTATTCCCTGATTTAGGCAATCAGGTGCTTAGTGTCACACACAGTGGCCACATCAATTGGCTAAATTGCAGATTTGGACCTTTTAAGGCCAGAGCTTGAGAGAAGCGAAACAGCCTCATCAGCCTCTGAGTGGACAGGGCAATGCCACCTGGCCCAGGGCAGTGCTGACCTGAGGGAATCCCAGCCCAGGGATTTGTGCAGAAGGGAGGGGGGAACTGTGGTAACAGCCTCCTGGGGATATGGGGACAGAGGAATCAGCAGTCCATCAAAGCGAGTGTTAAAGGAAGAGGGGACAGTGTGGAATCTGTTCTCAGAAGAGCTAGCGTTAATCTCAGACATTCACAGGTTCTTGTCATATGGCAAATAACGGATCTGAGACTCTGTTTTCTCATTCATACTGTGGGGTTTATAGCCTCCTGGCTATTAAGAGAATCAGACATGCAAAAATACAAAATACGAAAATATAAAAATTAGTATTATTGGGTAGCATCTGGAGTTCTAGCAACTAAATTCAAGTATACTTCATCCTTAAGGTCACAAGCTATGTTGGATTATTACAAATAATACACTAGCAAAATATTCTCATGTTGGTTTCCTTGCTGTGATTTTATTCTTTGAAAACACTGAATTAGCCAAAATGGACTTTTTCATTTGGGGAAATAAAAGTACTTTGAATGTACTTTTGTTCTTCTTATTCTGTTTTTATTTATTTATTTTTTCTGTTTCTGGGAATCTAAACAAAACCAAAAAGATAATTTCAACAGAAATCAAATTGATTTTTTGCCTTTATCAGTAACAGATTCTAACTTACCCACCATTTCACTATATCTTTGAGTAAAAAATTGAACAATTTAAGCCGCTGTATTTGGAATTATATATCTTCTAATCTTTCTAAATATTATGAGTAAAAAGCAGGAAATGCCTCATTGATACCCCTTGTTTCTCAGACAACCCAATGATTTATGGTCTTGGGACCAAAAACTCACTTTCCTCGTATGAATGATATTTCCTCATCTACAATAGTATCACCAAATATATGTCTCGAGACCTCACTAACTGCATATCCTCAGAGTGAGCCACATGCATTTTAACATTGTGTGGCTTGTTGATTTATGATTTCCCCTAATGTATATATTTCTATACATGTACTGGAAGAATTCCACAAAAGAAAGGGAAAAAGAAATTCAAAGACCATTTTAGTTTCTGAAAAATATGAATTTGGAGTGGATAGCAGGTTGAAAATGAGAATTTCAAAGTTTTAATCCCAGTGGGGAAGGCATTTGCTAGAGTTTAGAAGGACTGCGTATGGTACTCACACTGCTCAGCCAGGGACCTGGAGAACTGACATCTGAGTCCTCGTGAAGAGCAATAGGGGTTGTTTCATTAAGTGTGAAGGCATCATTCTGAGTTTGAAAACCATGGGCAGCAACAGAAGCCCAGGGAGAACTGTTCCAGAGAAGTCTGAAAACACTCTCTTTGAGAAAGTGTATTATTTTTACTCACAGCTAAAACATTAAAATATCTTAGCTGATCAGTGGAGTGAGATTAAAGGTTTCTTTTTTGAATCATCAGAATGAGGTATGTAAGGAGAGAGCATGCAGGGTCTGTCTGTTCAGAAGAGCTTGCTAAGGTGCTCAGCTCCCAGCATTAAAAAAATGATGTTTATAGGCCATCTCGATATAAACACTTCTTTACAAATCCTAGTCATTTGACAGGAGGAAAGTACCGACCTATATAACCACCACAACTGATTTGTTCTGATTCTCCTCATAGCCATTGGGACATTTGCAACATGCCACTCTAGCACGGATTACCTTCTCAATTCTGTCATTAACAGAGAACTTGGCCTCGATGACGACAATTCAACATAGTTTAGGTGTTGCCCATTTGCGCCTGCCTGACTAGGTGATGGAAAAGTGTAAATTTCAGGGAGGGGGGAGTCCAGGAAATCCCCTTCTCTTCCTTTAATGTGTGAATGAGTGAAGACAATAAATCTCTGTTCCCTTATAAAATTATTATGGGTAGAGGGTGGGTAAAGCCCCACTTTGGGTTTCAATAGATCATTTTCCTTCACCAAGGATGAGGGAGACTTGGCTGTCAATTATAATGTTAAAAATGCGTATCTTTAGGGAGTAGAAAGAGGTCTCCATAAGATAAGATTTGCTTCAAGTGATAGAGTAGAAAATAATTTCCTACATACCAGAATACTCTTCTAAATTAGGCACCAGGTAGGTCTTCAACATTCTTTCCATTTATAGAATTACTTCCCCCTTTCTCTCTTTTTTTTCCTTTATCACCCTCATTTTTCCTGATTAGCTCATTGTAAATAAAAGGGTTTTTGTGTGTGTGTGTGTGTGTGTGTAAAGAAGCACATATGCATGAGATTGATGCAATGATTTCTCAAGGGAAAAATGTGTTTTAAAAGTAGAATGTGGTGCTTTCAAACAATATAGTCATTCTTCTCACTATAGCAATGCAAGATAAGCAGGGTAGATCAGTTATTTTCAAATTAAAGGTGATTAAACTAAGATATATGGAAAGATGACATGGCATGTTAAGTTTATAGAGCTAGAAATTGCAGAACCACGTAGAATCCGTATCTAACTACAGTGCGGCAATGGCACACCGTGTGCTAATAATGACATCCTGTATGATTTAGTGCCCTTGCATCTCACTTTAGATATAGAATGAGCCTGTAGAAATAGAAAGTTAATGTCAGACCTCTTAATAACTAGGATTTGTGTACTGTGGCTTAGGTTTGCTACCTTGATTCCAAGGAATTAGGAATTGGAGAGAGGCTAAGGAGAGTATTTAAATTTTAAAAAGTTCTCTCCATGCCTGATATAGATGCAAATTGCTTGCTCATTACATTCTACCAGCCTTTTAAAACAAGTTTGCTAAAGCAAAAGCATTCTCTGGCTCTAAGACAGCTTACCTGCCGAGCCTGACATTTCTATAACCAAATCAATATTTCAATGGCCTCCAACTATAAATCTGATGTTGATTTGAATTCTAGGAAGTAATGAATGATCCAATTAGAAAACAAACAAAAAAGTAAAAAAAAATATAATTAGAGTGTTTATTCTTCCTTGATGATAAGGAGTCCTTGACAAGACAGAATGCTGTTTTCAGCAAGCTTCCTTCTATAGGTATAATCGATCTTGGAAGTTAAAGGTTTGTTTGCATTTTTAACACTGGGAGTTAAATACATCCCTTTGATTGAGCTGTTAAGTGGCAGCTTACCCATCCCATAGTTTATTATTCCTTTGTGTCTGAAATGTGCAGAAATTTTCTGCTAGGTAAGATATATTTACAAGTGAACATAGACATGGTAACAAAGTGCTCAGCACTGTCCCTGTCATGCAAGTAGGAACCATGAAATGTCTGTTGAGTGAGTAATAAATGCTATTGCACTTCTTTGCTTTTTACGAGTTTCTTCTTTTGGGAGTCTAGAATTTGATAAATTATTAGACCCATCCGAATGCTGTATATTACTGAAAATGTATTCATCCATCTCCATTCATCCATCCATCCATTCACTCACTCATTCATTATTCACTCCATCAATGTTTTTTGTGTACCTAATATGATCAAAACTTTGTATGAGACAGAAAGAGACCATGATCCAGCAGGTTTCATCTATTAAGGACGATTAGATAAACAGATATCTCTCTCTCTCTCTCTCTCTCTCTATATATATATATATATATATATATACATATATATATACACATAATATACATAAGCACACACAAATATGTACATAAATATATATGTCTAAACACACACACATACATATGCGTATGTTTAAAATGCTAAGAATAAGGTGATAAATGCTCAGGAGAGGTACACAATACATTGTGTATATTAATTCCTTCCTTGCTGGATAAACCAGCAGTTCCTATGAAAGAGCTAAGCCTAGAGCTTCAGAAACATTTTGTCATGGTGAGAAAATAATGCTACGATTCACAAGTATGGGGAACAGCTGAAGACAGGACTGGATCCCGAGAGTGGGAGCTACAATGATGTGCCCTAGCTTTTCTAGGATGTCAGGGAATGAAGTGACATTCTTCAGAGAAGTCATGAATGCTACGATGAATATTTTCATTCTACAGGGAGTAGATACAATATCACTGGAAGTTTTGAGCAGGGCCTTAGAATTTAAATTTTGAAAATTCGCTTAAGGAGCAACATGCTGTGACCTGGAGCTGAGGTGTAGCTGAAACAAGGGAAACCTTTAAGACTCTTGGAAAAATCAAAATAAAAGTGTTGAAAGGTCTGGACTGTGGAAGCTGCAGTGAATGTACAAAAGGGGTAGATGTAGGAAAGAAATAAGGATATAGAATTAAAATGACTCTCATTTACTCAACAAATATGCTTGACTTTCAACCTAATTCTCAGGTATATAAACACACCATAGTAGTATTCTCATGGGGCTAAAAAGCTGTATCTTTTGTTTATCTTTAGAATAGCAAGAAAGATACTTGCACGGGTTAAAAGAGGTGATAACATCAAAGATACATCTGAAGTTTCAAATCTGAGTGAGGAAGGTGATTTAGAACAGCCTTGTGATCGAGAGAGAGCAAAGGCTTTGGAGTCAGAACCACCTTAGGGTTGAATTTCCAGCTCCATTTCTCATTTCTTTGTGACGTTGGAGCAGCTTCTTAACCTTCCTTAAGTCTTCCTCCATTTCTGTAAAGCAAGGACCATAATGCATTTTTTGCTATTCCTTGTAAGAATTAAATGCAACGATGCATGTAAAGTGCTTATAATAAATAGTTGCTGGTTAATGAGTACTTACTACTATGATTTGGTTTTAAAAAGTAAAATTGGTGGCAGAATTTGAAGAGCAGATCATGAGTCCAGATTGGTACATATTGCAGTAAACATTTGGAAATGTGGAAGCAAAGAACAGTAAAAATTCTGAACTAGAACTGCTATGTCCGGAGATGCTAACTAAATCCAGGAACATGGATGATAAAACCCTCCAAGTGGGCAGGTGCAAAGATGACAGTCAAGGACAGATCCTTGGGGAATACCTGAATTTAAGAGGTAGAAAGGAGAGCTAAGAAAAGAAAGAAGGAACTGTTAAATATAAGAAACATATCTTTTGGGTTTTCTTCTAAATTAGAATCATTTTGTCTGTTTAAGAAAAAAAATATGAATTTGAATTTCAAGAACTGCATATCTGATTTAACTTCATGATGGGAATTGGCTTTCATGACACTTACTGGAGGTACAAGTTCCAGCAAGCAGGCTGGGTTTAAACGAATTTCTCAGTATATATCCAGAGTATGTATTTTAAGAACTCAATCTGCTCAAATTATAGGGTTGCAATTAATTTCAATTTTTTAAATGCTAAAATTGTTTTCTTTTTTTTTTTCCCAAACAGGAACTCCAGAATCAATGGTGTTTGGGGTAATAAAGGTAGCAGGTAGCTGCTTTAGGAGTTTATTAAAGATAGGAACTGCATAAATAACCACACCCAATTTCCTCTTTCTCAAAAACAGTCATTTATGAAAGATAGCAAAACAGGAGGTGTAAAGAAAATTAATAAATTAAAATGACAGAACAATAACTCCTGGCACACACAAAAGAGGTTAAGTTTTTTCCCCGTGGGGTTGCATTATAGCATTTTTTTTTTTTGCCAGAGCTTCTGGGTTAAATCATTTTAAGAAAATAATAACATAGCTTTTAAATAAATGCTACTTTATAAGAAATGTAATATATGGCTAGAAGATGGGATTACATCCTAAGTTACTTCCAACATTTATGAGCCTATTGTTACTTTTAAAGAGATTTGAAGACATATGATAATAGAAACAGTTGGATTATATCTAAGTTTCTGCAGCATCCTTTTATTTTAAATATTACTATTGCTCCAATATAAAGTGAGATGAAATGGGAACTAAAATAAAACAGCTTGCCCAAAGGAATTCTCAAAGGAAAATGAGGCAAGTCAAAATTATTTCTTAAGGAACCACATTCCTGATATATTTTGAATTGTTGATGTAACTTGACCTCTCTTCATAGTCAAGTAGAAGTTAATTAACTTAAAGAGATCCTTCTAGAAAAGGATTTTAACAGACTACCACTGAACTGATAACGCTCACTAATTCAGGTGTTGATTATTTTTACAGATATTAAAGATAACTGACTTTATTTCTGTTTCCATCAATCTTATATGAAAAAAGGATAAAACTATTGGTTAAAATATTGTTCCTTTCTCAATGCCCACACATTTCTGAGTAATAAATGAGTAACAAAAGCGTTTACTTTACATAATATTGTCCCAAAGACTTTGTTCTGAAAAGTGTGGAGCCCCCCAAAAAATGAATAGATGTTGAACTGAATGAGGTCAGGACTGCAAGGTAATTTGGTCATTTTAGTGACATTTGAAATCACTCGGATGTGGGTTCAAATTCCAATCCTGTCCCTTCTTCATAGCTACTTGGCCCTTGGGTTCTAGATTGATCTATAGGAAGTTATAAGGATTAAATTATGTCAATGGCATCTAATACAGTGTATACGTTTAATCTCTTTCTTCCTTTGTTCAGGATTTTGCTTTGTGGAGTTATGGCAAACGACAACCATACCTGGATTTTTTTTCTACAAAATCGTCTTGTGTAAACTAAGAGTATATTATTGACTCAGAGTCATCATAATAGGACCATGAAGTAGATTTTCTATGGTTAAAAACACTGGTTTTAAAACTATGGAAAGTCATGAATGAGTCATGGCAACCTTTTGACAAAAGCACAGATTATACAGAAATGTATGATTCATCTGTGTTTTCCTTAAACTCTTACTGAGATGAGAGAGGAAGCTGATTGCTTTGCACACCTCCTTCTAGGATTATTAGAGTGTGTGCTTTAAGTGTGAGGTTTATATTCAAAATAGAGAACAATAACTGACACAACATCGTCTACTTTTAATTGAGGTGGAAATCTATTACAGATTTGTTGTTTTATACAATTTCTATAAGAAGAATGGATTTTATGATCCATAAAGAAGTTCCATAAAGAATAATAAAAGTTATCTATAATAATAAAAGCTACAGCCCACTAAATATAAGGAGTATTTATATACAGAAAATTTAGGGAAAAAATGATACCCTTCTCATTCCTAAATCCTTTCTCTTTAATACACATAAGAGTCAATGATTCCACTTAGGGTGAACATTTGTGGATTTTTCTTAAAAATTATAAAAATGGTGAAAATTTTTGTCGTATTTGGTTTTCCCTCCATTTTATGAAATGTTACAATAAATAAACTGGCACATGCATGACCTCTCACTGTGTGAATGTATTTATACGATATACGCCTAGAAGTATGATTGCTGAGTCACTGGATAGAAAATTTTAAATATTAGAAGATACAACAAATTTCATTTAAAAGTTGCACTAATTCACATTGCTACCAAAGGTTTATGCGTGTAAACACTTCACCACCACATCCTTGTCAGCGCTAGATAATATCAACCACTTTAATATTTGCCAATGTGATAGGTAAAAATGGCATTTTTTCCTTTAATTTGCATTTCTTTAATCATGAGTTAAGTTTAAGCTTTTCTTATACGATTATTAACAATTTGTCCAAATTTTTCTCTGAAGTTCACTAGCTCAAGAAATTTGGCATTGTTCAAGATCTCATTTAATTCTTCCACTGAAGCTATGATACAATATGGGTGCCATTACTACGCATGTTTTACACAAAAATAAACCTAGGATAGATAGATATTTAGTATCATACCCTGTATTATTAGATTGCTAAATAGCATGGGTGAGGTTTGAACAGGAGCTGGCTTAATACCAAGATCATTTCTAACCCTCAGGGCTATATCACATCCATTCCTGCCTATAGAGAGAATTATGTGGCTTTTATATTTTTAATTATGCTGTACTGCTTCAATCCTTCAGACATTTAGTCAAAAGTATAAGCACCTATTATGTGCCTGGCACTGTGACAGTTTATGTATCTATAGCAACAAACAATAATTCATAATTTAGAAATAAGTACATTAATGAATAATAAGCTTACTACTCAATAAGCTTACTATGTAGAGACATTAAAAATAATTTTACAAGGAAGTACTTAATTACAAGTGTGACAAATACCACAAAGAAGAATTATGGGATGCTGTGTGTGTGTATAATGGTGGGTGACTGATATCATATTTAGGAGGTTTTGCATAAACAAAATCAAGATGCATAATTTGTAGACAATACTGAGAGAGATAAAAGACAGATAAGAAATGCTATGATGAACTGTCTTAAGAGTTTTATTTATCCTAATAAAAATGACTTTATCCAAACTTTTTAACTTGGTTTAGAGAAAACATCTCCTAAAACACCTGCAAACTTATTGAACATTTAATTTTTCTCCCTAAAGGTTCATTTCTCTACAAGCAATAACGAGTAGTAGAAAGATTTAGATTTGCATAAAAGAGTGAGAGGTGAATACATCTGTTTTGAGAGACTAAGGAAGGTGCTAGATAAAAAGGTTGTGGTAAGAGAAATCAACCTCGGATGGAAAAACAAAGACCTCCTACCCCTTTATTCACTCCTTCTTGTAATTAAAAACCAACATTTGGAGATTATTTTTAAAGAAATTAACTGGTATAATAGTGTAGTGCCTTAACTGACTGAGTTAACCAAACCAGAAAACAGAACACTAATTAGCTTTATAATTCTGAACAGTTTAGCATAAATCAAACACAGTTCATGAACCACAAGAAAGAGGAAATGAGGCAGTGCGTGGTGGCTCACGTCTGTAATCCTAGCAATTTGGGAGGCCAAAGCAGGGCTATTGTTTGAGGCCAGGAGTTCGAGACCAGACTGAGCAAGAGCGAGACCCCAACTCTACATAAAATAGAAAAATTAGCCAGGTCTTTTGGCACATGCCTATAGTCCCAGCTACTCAGGAGGCTGAGGCAAGCGGATCCCTTGAGTCCAGGAGTTTGAGGTTGCTGTGAGTTATGATGATGCCACTGCACTCTAGCCAGGGCCACACAGTAAGACCTTGTCTCCAAAATTAATTAATTAATTGATTGATTAATTAATTAAATTTTTAAAAAGACAGAGGAAATGATTTTACTGTCATAGAACACCCATGGAAACATATTTGTGCTAGATTAGTTGAACCGCATGAACTTGTCAATCTTTTACCATTTTAACGTACCAAAAATGCAATTTTATATGGTTTATATATGTATATAATACACATACAACAAACACGAGTGTTTGTTCCTGTGTTTACTTATAGATATGTGAATGAACATGTCTATAGGTGACATAGATACTTTCTCATATACCTATCTCTGTCATTCACTCATGTATAGAGAGTAAGAGAGAGATTTAAGAAAAAAAGAAGATGTAGGAAAGACATAAAAATACAAATACTTTAGAAAGTCTTACAATTGGACATTAAATGCTCAAGTCACAAA
The DNA here is from genome assembly GCF_000956105.1 of Propithecus coquereli. Lineage (NCBI taxonomy): Eukaryota > Metazoa > Chordata > Mammalia > Primates > Indriidae > Propithecus > Propithecus coquereli. Next base: position 1,049,984 of record NW_012142412.1, read on the forward strand.
ATTCATACATTTCTGTCCCACATAGCATCCTTATCCTGCAATTACTTAAGATATAGGAAACACAAGGAGCCAAGCAAATAATTGTTACATGAAATATAGTATCTAGTAGTTTTGCTGAGATATTTTACATTATTAAGTTTTTGTTTTCTTTGCTTAAAAATAGTTCATTAACTGTCAGAGATATGAAAAAGCAAAAAAAATAAAATAAAAATATAGCGTCGGTACTGAATACCACTGTTTTAATATATACTTGGATCTATATTATAAAATTCATTTATAATATATGTTACAGATACAAGATATATAACGTATATATGCATGTATATTTAGCTCCTTATTTTCGTTTTAAAATGCTACATAGTCTGTATTGTCATTAATTTAGATAGTTTTTTCTTTTATGGCACCAGAGATTGCTTAGCATACTCCTGGTAATGGAAACAAATGAATAAATTAATTATATTATTGATTTATAACTCTTTTCTTTTAATTGGAGGAGGGTAGAAAGTTTCTGAAGCCCATCATCCAAATAATGTTCCCAAAGAAAATTATTATTTCTATAAGCTTAAATATAATAGAATCCTTAAAACCATGTGAATGTAGATTTCTATCAAGCACACTTTCCATACTTTCTCAGAATTGCCTAATATGAACTAGGTGTTAAGCCCTTACTCTGTGCCAAAGACTGTTCTAGGTGCTATCGAACAACCTAAGTTCTTGCTTTAACAAAGCTTAAATAGTTACCAATATATTTCTATACTGTAGTAAAAGTTACTAGGAGTCCTTCTCTTTCCCGTTTTGGTATATTCCAATGTGGCATGTCTTATCCTCCATACAAATAAAATATGTATATATTCATAAAAATTTCCTGAGCTCATTTCATAGTCAAGACACAAAGGACCAGATGTAAAGTAGATACATAGACAAGAATCTAAGTGATAAAATTTAGGGTCAAAAAATTTATGTTGGAAGTTTTGCATTTACTGAGATTTACACATTTTATATGTGTATCAAATTTGGTCACATAAAACTTGTTTTAAATAGTGTTTTTCAACACACTAATTTTCAAGTAAGTGGATGTTTCAATTAAAAATCCACAAATAAGTCATTTTACTTTATTACAAAATTATTTTTATTACTTTCTTGTTTCCATCTATATCTCTCAAAAAGTTCTTGTAGTTACTTTTGATAGGTTTGCCTTTTAGTCTTTCTTCTCAAGATATAAGTGGGTCGGACACCACAATTACAGCAATAGAGTAGTCTTCATTTGTGTGCTTTCTGTTACCAGTGAGTCGTGTACTTTCAGATGATTTCTTTTTGTTCATTAGTGGTCTCTTCTTTCATATCGAAGAACTACTTTTAGCATTTCTTGTAGGACAGGTTTGGTGTTGATGAAATCCATCGGCTTTTGTTTTTCTGGGCAAGTTTTTATTTCTCCCTCATGTTTGAAGGATATTTATGCAGGATATAATATTTTAGGGTTAAGGTTTTCTTCCTTTAGCACTTTGAATAAATCATGCTACTCTCTCCTGGCCTATAAGGTCTCCACTGAGAAATCTGCTGCCAGATGTATTGAAGCTCCTTTACATGCTATTTTTTTTTTTTCTTATTTCTTGCTTCTCTTAGAACATTTTCTTTATCTGTGATCTTTGGCAGCTTGGTTATTAAGTGCCTTGAGGTAGCTGTTTGTTTAGTATTCTTACTAAAAGATTTTTTTTTTTTGTAAGCCCATGGGTTGTAGATTTAGGCAATTTTTATCCATGTAAGAATTTTCTACCTATAATTCTTAGAAATACATATGTTTCTAAGTATAACTTATAAGTTTTATAAGTTTTACCTCCTGAGCCTGACCAGGTTATCCTAGTTTAGAAAGGAGAAAAATCTCATACTTCTTGCAGAGGAAGGGGAGAAGTCACCATTTCAAAATACACCGTGCACTCTGTTCCTTCTAACAAGGCCTGCCATCATTGGAAACTATTTTACTAGATCCTAACCTTCCAGGTTTTTATCAAAGACTAACTAACCCATCTGGGGGAAGGGAAATACCCACTGTCACTTGAGTGGGTGGGGATATATAATTCCATCCCCCGTCAGCTATCCTGTCCTCCTAAGAGGGGGAAAAATACTGAGGAGCACATATGAAGTTCAGATTCCCGGGTACAGGTTCACTAAAAAACTGAGACCCAATCATAGGACACTTTCATTTCGCCCACACCTTACCACCATATTACTAAAGAACAATTTATATTAATAACAGTCCCTTTTACTGATCAACACTTAAGTGCACAAATAGTAATAACATTCATAGGATGTCAGGCAGATGGGAGACGGGAGGAGGGGATGGGTATATTCACACCTAATGGGTGTGGGTCACACTGTCTGGGGGATGGACATGCTTGTAGCTCTGACTCAGGTGGGGCAAAGGCAATATATGTAAAAAGTGTCCCCTCTCCATAAAATTTGGAAGATATTTGGTCTAATGAAGGAACTACTTAAAAAAAAAACTGCAATACTTCTCAGAACATTTAATATGTTGCATTTTCTCAGATCACATAATATACACATGTTGTTAGTTCCAGGGGAAGGGACTGGTAAGTTAACTCATCAAACAAACAAAGAAGTCCCTCATTTATAGAACTTGCCAAATCTAATTATACCAAGACTAATTTCAAGCTACTGTTGGTTTAACAAATGGCTCACAGGACTTCTGAATATTTACCAGCTGGCTTTCTGGGATGAGCCACCACCCCTCTTATGACTTTCCTAGAAGATGGTATATGGTGAGGTGTGGCAAGTTCTCTCTCTCTCTCTCCCCAGCCCCCCGCCCTCTGTCCTTTTCTCCCTCCTACTTTCCTGACAAATTCAGAAAACATACTTTAGAAAAATATTTTCTAAAGCAAGTTCTGGCCTTCTAAATAGAATGCTAATTAACACTGAAAAACCTAGATGTTTGCTCTTAAAATTTTACTTCAAGGACTTTAAGAAAAAGTTAGACCTGATGAAAACACAGACCACAGTTTAATCAACTAAAGATCCAAAAATACTGTTTTAAAATCCCAATCGATCATGACAAAAGGATCTAATGAAAATATTTTCTTTAGTAATAAAAACTTCTGTAATTACCACGTGCATTGAATAGAGATGAAATGAATGAATTCCTCTGGGTTCCTTGACAGTAATCTCCAGGAGATAATAAATTATTGCCTACTTTTACAAATTATGCAGTAAAGCCTCCAAGGAGACATTCATTTATTGTTGTTTTACCCACTGTGACTAATGGAATCATTCCATAGCTAGATTCAAGAGACAGGAGAAATCATGTGTACTTTCTATTGTTGCAGATTACTTTATTTCAATAGATAAATAAGAGAAATGCTATTCCTGTATTAATGTAAACCAATTTTTATTGTTCATCTTTGCGCCAATCTAGAGGGCAGCATAAAAATCATCACTCAAACTAAATGGGGCACAATGGAAAGAGAACTGTTCTCAGAGTCTCCTTGTGTCTGTGCAACTTCTCTTCTACTTAAAATGTCCAGCATTTCTTTCTTCTCTGACCCCCCACACTCATTTCAGGGAAAATACTCTTTAAAAATTTTAAAGTACGGTAATTTCATTTGAACAAATACAAGTGTTGGGTTTCACTGTTATTCACTTAGAAAAGCAAAGTGGTGTCTAATTCAGATGAAAGAACCTTTCCGAAAGCAGTTTATATTCACAACAAAAGCAGCCAGACAATGGTTTAAAATTTGTTGTTTGTTTGTTTTGTTTAATGGGCGTCATCCAACGTGTTCATGTTCTTTACGTTCTATTAAAACCGATTGTGGTAATAAAAACTCTTCAGATTCTTTTTTTTTAATTTCAGCATATTACAGGGGTGCAAATGTTGAGGTTACGTATATTGCCTTTGCCCCACCTGAGTCAGAGCTTCAAGTGTGCCCATCCCCCAGACGGTGCACACTGCACCCATTAGGTGTGAATATACCTATCCCCTCCTTGCCCTCCCACCTGCCCGACACCCGATGAATGTTACTTCCACATGTGCACATAAGTGTTGGTCAATCAGTACCAATTTGATGGTGAGTACATGTGGTGCTCGTTTTTCCATTCTTATGATACTTCACTTAGGAGAATGGGCTCCAGCTCCATCCAGGATAATACAAGAGGTGCTAGCTCACCACCATTTTTTGTGGCTAAGTAGAGCTCCATGGTATACATATACCACATTTTATTAATCCACTCATGTATTGATGGGCACTTGGGTTGTTTCCACATCTTTGCAATTGTGAATTGTGTTACTATAAATGTTTGAGTGCAAGTGTCTTTTTTACAGAATGTCTTTTTTTCCTTTGGGTAAATACCCAGTAGTGGGATTGCTGGATTAAATGGTAGGTCTACTTTTAATTCTTTGAGGTATCTCCAAATTACTTTCCATAGAGGTTGCACTAGTTTGCAGTCCCACCACCAGTGTGTGAGTGTTCTGATCTCTCCACATCCATGCCAACATTTGTTGTTTTCTTTATCTTTGAAAATAATGATAGCCACTCTTTTGACGAGTGCATGTAAGCAATTGCTAATCTTTATTTAATTAGACTAAAGAATCTATGTTTCATTGTTGGTCAGGTGGTCACACTATTGGTCTTGTCATACATAGGTAAGAAGAGACAAAGAACACAACTTGTCTGGAGGCCTGGATGAGCTCTTGGAACCAGCCAAGATCAGCCACTGGGCACTGGGACACAGAAAGTCTCATTGTCACAGGGTTGCCTGAAGGTTACCTTCTCTCCCTTCCCTATAACTTTTTTTCTAAACGTTATGAGTGTGGGATCCCATAATCACAGCCATTTCTATGGTGCATCCAATCAATTATGGCTGTCCTAAGCATAGCTCCGCAGGAAAATGCAAGTTCACAGGACTATGTATGCCCTTCTACTTCTCTGAGGCTAAATTTTCCCCTGCATAAAACGTGTCTTGTATTTGTATTGTCTGCCAGGATTGCTAGAATAAGCACCACAGGCTTAAACAACAGAATCTCATTTTCTCACAGTTCTGGAGGCTGGAAGTCCAAGATAAAAGTGTCAGTAGGGTTGGTTTTTTCTAAGACATCTCTCCTTGGCTTTCAGATGACCACCTTCAGTTCATGTGGTGCTCTTCCTCGATGTGTGTTTGTGTCCACATTTTTTCTTCTTATAAAGACACCAGTCGTTTTGGATTAGGGCCCACCCTAGTGACCTCATTTTAACTTATTACTTCTCTAAAGGCCTATCTCCAAATACAGTCACATTCTGAGGTACCGGGGACTAGGACTTCCACATATGAATCTGGGAGGTGGGGCACAGTTCAGACCATCTCATGTGCCATGTGGTCCTGGTGGTCTGAGTGTCCACGTCCCCTGTTCCCAACAGCTGACGAGTGCTTATAGAATATCATGATCCATCTATGGCCATTCTGTTTTTTTTATACAATATTATATCACTATTATGTCATAATTTAGCTTCACATATATTTGGTCCTTGTCTCCAAAACTGGTTTGCAGTCTATGTTTGAAACTAGCAGGTGTACAGTAATTATTAATTAATGTAAAATTACATCTGAAAGGAACAAAACCTAGAAAATTATTTTTCCCCATCTCTGTCAATTGGGCTTTAAGAAGCATATTGTCCCTTGGAAGCAAATAATTTTATATTGATGAAAAAAAATGGATAGTACATTGAAATCATACTCTCAATGCTAAAACAGACTTTTAAGCAGGTGGTACATTCATCTCCCACCCTAACCAGCATGCTTAAAGTTACAGCCTGCACCAAAGAGCAGCATACAAGAAGCAAATTGAAAATTCATCATTTCCAGTATGGTAAGACTCATTTATTCCTTCAATAAGGATTTATCGCTTTGCTGTGATGTGCCAGGTATAGGGCTTGGTGCTGGTAATACCTTAGTGAACAAGACATAGATACGTAATAGAATAGTAACTGAGTTTAGATTTTTACATCTCAACCACTTCAGTGCGGATTAGCATATGAATGAACTATACAACTTATTTTCAGTCACAATTTTGGTCTAGTCTTTGATATTCTTCCTCTATCATATGAAGTAGCTTTTCTTTCATAAGCAGAAGGGAAGCAGACTGAAATAGAGAGCTCTGCGACTTCTCGGCCAATTTCTTTATAAAATTACATTTGGAAATTTCTATTTAATTGGTCCCTCCAAGGGCTGTGAGCTGAAAAATTTATGGGCTCTGATATGGTGACAGACTGAAAAGTGGTCCAAGTGATTTTTGAAAGGTGCCTACCAAAATAAATGAGTTTTCACCAGTGATATCTTCATAAGGTCTCCTGGCATGTGAGGAGGATTCAGGAATTCCGGGATTTGTTTCCCATTATACGCAGGACACTCCATTCTAGGAGAGCCATATAACAGACTGAGCCAATTACGTGTTTCTACGACATCTTCCAATTGGAAATAGAAATTCAGTCCTTTCCAATGGTGAATTCTATGGAAGGGAATGCTTGAGAGCTGTTCGATCATGCGGAAGGAAGTCCCTCTGAAATCAGCAGTGGCGGAGCATGAGGTCCACACAGAGACTCCTGGTGACACTTTGTGTGCAAAACTGCACGCTCCAGCTTCTCGTCACTACCACCACAGTGAATTCCCTGTTCCAAGCCACCATCACCTCTTGCCTGCCTACCCTTGATCTCCTTGCTTCTACCTTTCCCACTAGAAAGTTTCTTCTCAAGAAAACATCTAGAATTATCTACTTTCAAAGCTTCAAGGATATACTACCATGCAGCTCAAAACTCTGCAATGCTCCCCATGTCGTGCATAGTAAAAGCTGAAGTCTTTACCAGGGACTGACTACAAGGCCCTACCCTACTACCACCCTTACCTGTCTGGCTTCTTTTTTTACTACTCCCTTCCTGACTTTGACGATGTGAATAGTGTCTTCCTTGCTCTACAGATACACTCTCTGTGAGCTAGTCTTCACCATAGGGCGTTCTTCTCCCAGACATGCATACGGCTATCCCTTGCTTGCTTCAAGTCTTTGCTCAAATGTTGCCACTCCCGCCATCTCTGACCTAGCTACCCTGTATCAAATTCAATGACTTTTGGCACTTTTGTCCCTTCCATTCTTTCTTTTTTTCCGTATCAGGTTTCATTACATTCTTTTGTACCTAGGTACATTCTCAGTATACTTCTGTATCTTGTGATCTATCTCTAGAATAGTTCCTACCCCTTCCAGTGTCTGGCAGAAAGGTAGAAATATTAAATAAATAGTTATCCTCAGTGTGAATGAAAGTCACAGGGAGACCAGGTCAGGCAAAGCTCTGCACTGTGTTAGGGTAACATTTGAAGAACTACCTATTAAGCTTTATAGTAATGTTACGCCGAAGGTATTCCTTGCCACCTGACTGCTGGAATTTTGGTACAAATTGGTGAAAAGCCAAAGAGATACGTGCATTGAATCAAAAAGTCCTTAACTTCAAAATTGCAATTTTGGGTAGAATGAAAGCCTTGGATGGGGTATTTTGGATGGAAAATCAGACTTTAAAAATATATGAAATATGAATCTTCACTAAAGTAACTAAGTTTAAAATATGTTTTATAAATTTCTAAAGTAGAAATTAAATTTTGTACCACCTTCCATTGATGTATAGTTGTTGTTTTAAATACACTGGAGTCCTCTGGGGGCATCAAAAGATAGAGTGTCAGATCGCCTTAAAAATGTTCAATACACAGCCCTGCTTTCTGTAGACACAAGGATTTCTGCAAACATGATTATTATTCTAGGGCTTGCAAACCACACATTTTAGAATCAGAATTGCAGAGATTTCCTAATTTCTTTGTGTGCCTTGATGCATCATTTGGTACTTTGAGGACTGGAAACTTCCTCAACAGTTCCTATAGTTCTGTATACCTTTGCTGTGAATTGCACACAACCAAAGGCAACACTGATGCAAGCTGCACATTTTACTTGCTCTGGAATGACACTGCTCTTTCTCTAGGACCATGTGGGTCTCTGAATCTGTGCTCAGTGTTCTCTTCTATGTCCCAAACTACCCTTGTGAAAAGAACACACATACCCTACTCTACCTGTTAGCTAAGACAGACCGACACCATGTGACCTGAGCTAGGCCCCCCCCCCCATTTCCTGGAATTCATTAAATTCTGTGTTACTGCCTGAATAACATTATCAGTCTCATTCTGAGTGTCAGTGCTCCACATATGACTAATTGAGTTCATAGGATGGCATCGGTCATGTGTCTTTTTATTTCACAGGGGTAATGAGACCATTCCTCCTTCCTAAAGCCAATACATAACCTATAAATTCAACCACACTTTAAGGCTCTAGAATTGAGAGAAAGAATGAAAATAAAAAGCAAAGTGATTTCTCAAGCAACATTCACTTTAGGAATTCCTTTGTTGTGACTTTAAACAATCACTTGTGTGCTCAACATTCTTCTGTCATTACCTCTACCTTAAGGGTTATATTTCATGTAGTATCTTAAATTGCCTCTTCAGCAAAGTTTATCTTAAAAAAACGCAGAAGAAATAATAACATGAAAGCAAATATAGTTTAATATCTTAGTTAACTGTTAAAAAAATACCATACAACTTTGATATGTTAATTAATGCAGGATCATAACTCTAGGGCCAGAATCCACACAAAGAATGGTTTGAAAACTCTGAGAAACTAACAACTAGAACAGAATCAAGCTTTGCATTTTGTCAGCTAACCTCCCCAGCTTCCTTAGGTCCAGACCACAGAATATGGAACAAATTTAGGAATCATTCAGTCATAATGCAACAATTATTAAATGCCCATTACAACTCAGGTGCTGGTACTAAGCAAGATTCTGTTAGTGTTCATTTGTTGGTATTCAAATAAAATAATCTTTGTAAAGCGCTTTGGCTGGCACTGCTAGATCTAATGTGAGCCTGTTTAGCCTTAGCTGTCATCATTGCTATTGCAAAGCCATAAAAGTAAGTCCTGGTCCCTGCGCCCAGGGCTTAATAGAGAAGAGAGTCAACCAAGTGAAAATCAGACTGTGTGTTTAAATAGAAACCTGGAAGAGGACTGAAATGTATTTAGTCTACCAACGGTCTTCTTGATGTTTTTATTTGGGTTCTATGGGAATGGCTTTCTGTGTGGGAGCTTTGATGCTTTAACTGCAGGAAAATATATGTGTTTTCTTTGGCAAATTTTAAAGAGAGCCATAGAAATGTATCCAGACAGATAGGGGAAAATGCTGGAGTAGAACGCTGTAATGAATTTTATGTAAACCTAATAAGGTTTTAAAAAAATTAACATAATTTTCTATGTATAATAGTGGCAATAAACAAATAAAACTATTGCTTCTACTTTCCAGAAATTTGTGAAATTCTAGTGAATGTTGAGGATTGTTTTTAGCTGAATATGAGTGTGAATGTGAATGCATATTAAATAAAGGTAATATTGATTCAAAGTGATATCTCAGAGGCACAAATTGAGAACAGATTATTGAAAGGAAGGAAATTGTGGGTGCCCTAGTCATGGTATTTGAGAGTATTCCCTACCTTGGACTGGTTCCAAGCACTGTCAATTTAAGGAGTGTAAGAACTGAAATATGAGATTAGATCCATAGTTCATTTTGGAATAGAAGACCATAATTATTTTATCAATGAGATACCAAGCCTTCCACACTGATAATGAATATTTTGCTAACTATAATACAATCCAAGCATTTTTCTTAGTTTTTTCTTTTCTCTAACTTTTTCTAAATCTCTACATAATCTATTTATCGTAGCTTTTAGGGATATCACCATATTTACATTTATTTAGGGTAAAAAATATAGTTCTTATTTTTAGTGGTCCTAAATTTATTTCACTCTAATTTCAAAGATCACAGTGATCAGGATTTCTGAATTTAGTTACTAGTTCAAATTCACATTTTCTCTTGTTAAAAAAAATAAATAATTCTTTCATAAAAAAATAAGCAAACAAAAGTTGCTTAGGTTTCCCTGGACCTCTAAGATAAAGCCTGACTTCCTTAAAATGGTTAATCTCTCTTATCCGGTCCTCTTCTCTTGCCGCTGTCTCTCTTTTCCTTATTCTTACCACACTAAACTTCTTCCACTTCCTCCAACACAGCATAACCCAGCATGCTCTGGCCTTCCCACTTGCTATTGCCTATTGTTGGGGAATTTAATATGTTCCTTTCACCATTTGTCACATAGCTAAGTCTCTATGGTTTTACTTATATGTGCAGTCTGTAATGAATCCTGTAAGTTTGCTAGCCAACTGGATTATCTTATTTGGCCTACAATTATATCTTTGATGTTTTAATTATTAAGTCCTGGTCCAAGAGGAGCAGCATTTGGAGAAGAAATCTCTGTCCTTTCTACCTTTATACCTCAATAAATTTCCTTTCAGCTTTCATCATTTCATATGATATAATTATTTTAATTTATTGAAGAATGGATATCCACCTGTTATAAGGTTATATCTGTCAAAATTACGGACGTGCTTACCTTTTAATACAGCTATTCTATATCTAGGGATTTGTCTAATGTGTCTTTTGAAATACATACTGTATAATTTGATTTATTGCAAGGCTATTTGTTTCACCATTAAAATCATAAGAGTTTGGCAACAAAATACATGCCCATTAATAAGATACTAAGTTGAATAAATTATGATATATTTATATCTAAAGCTAGAAAAAAGAATACCAAACTATGTTCTGGTATGGAATGTATTCTAAGAAACCAATAAGTACAAACAGCAAAGGACAAAAGAATATGTATATATGAAAAAATGAGTATATTGTGTAGTCTATCTCTATTTGTATTGACATAGAATGTCTCCAGAAGTATACACAAGAAACTTCCAACGTTTGTAATTTTCAGAGAAGGGTAAAGGTACTTTTTATTGATACAGTTTAGAACATTTTGAATTTTGGAGTTTGTAAATCTATTGCCTACTATAAATAGTTGAAATTTTATTGTATCTTTTTATATTTTTTTATTTCAGAATATTACAGGGGTACAAATGTTTAGGTTACATATATTGCCTTTGCCCCGCCCAAGTCAGAGCTACAAGCATGTCCATCCCCCAGACAGTGCACACCGGACCCCTTAGGTGTGAATATACCCGTCCTCTCCTCCCCCTCCCATCTGCCTGACACCTGATGAATATTACTATTATATGTGCACATAAGTGTTGATCAGTTAGGACCAATTTGATGGTGAGTACATGTGGTTCTTGTTTTTCCATTCTTGTGATACTTCATTTAGTAAAATTTTAGTTTAAAAAGGGAATAGTTCCCAGATAAGACTTCAGATTAAACATGTGAATTTATCTTTGCTCCCTGTCCAAATCCCAGTGACAATACTGTATGGGTTTCCTATTGCTGCTATAACAAATGATCACAAACTCAGGGGTTTACAATAACACAAAATTATTATCTCACAGTCTTCTCTCAGAAGCCCAACACTGGTCTCATGAGGTGTTGACAGGGTTATATTCCTTCGTGGAGGCTGTAGGGGAGAATGCTTTTCCTTGCTTTTTCAGGCTTTTAGAGGCCGCCTACATCTCCTGGCTCCTGGCTACTTCCCTCTATCTTCAAAGCCTGCAATATCACATCTCTCTAACATTTTTCTGACCTCACATCTCTAACTACAGGCTAAAAAGTGTCTCCACTTTCAAAAAATTATGTGATTAGTTTGTGCCTATTTGAATAATCTAGGATAATTTCCCACCACAAAGTAATGAACTTAATTAAATTTGCAAAGTCCCTTTTGCCATGAAACATATTGACAGGCTCTAGGGATTGAAATATGGACATCTTTGGTGGGGACAGTATTCTATCTACCACAGACAATTAATTTTTTTTTCTTTTTAACAAAACACAGACGAATGGAGAGACCTGGAACGGAATTTTGTAATCTGGACTATACGTAGCAGTGAGGTAAAAGATCTAAAGGAGAACTTGATTCTATACCTCCAGTGAAGAAGATGTGGAACTCAATTTATTTATATCTCAAAATCCTCAAATGTCTGAATAATGTTGTGCTGCTTACCTCTGGATGTAGAAATGAAGCAAAAAAAGCATTTCAAATAAAAGGATTGCATGTCTGAAACTTTATTTAAGAAGCATACAAATTCCCCAGGTCCCCTCCACATCTCTGTGAAGCCAAAAAATTTTCTTCTTCCTTAAGAGAAAGATAGGAAGATTACTCTTTAAAGAGAGTAAAGCAAATGGTCTCTAGACAGAGGACAAGAGGGCCAGGTAAGTATGGAAGTATCCTATTGAGATGGGGTGATGTATGTATATTATTATAGATCCGAAACCCCCACTCTCTCATCCCTCTGAGATCCTAGCATGTTTGCAGTAAGAAATGGCTGGAGATTAAAAAATCCATCTCTAGAGAATGTGACCTGCCTATGTGAAGAAACCTAAAGGCATTGATGTCAGAGATTCTGCTACTAAATGTTCTAACCAGTGTTTCCTAGAAGAAAGTCCACAGTCAAGGCCACTTCCATGCTCAGGGCACCTTTCAAGTAGAAGTTCAGCACCCTTACTCTTAATTCTGAAAAGAAAACACAGAAATACTAATTTTCTGAGTAGAGCCTCTAATTTGAAACTAGAAGCAATAGCAAATACAGGAAATACCACATTAGAGAAAATAAAAACTGTGCTGGAAAATGAGATCTTAGGAAAAAAGTTATTAAAATTGTCAGCAAAACGAGGACGTATTGTATCTTACAAACAAGAACAGAATGCTACGAAAAGGGAAACTTGCAATAACCAGGGTAAAAATAATTTCTAGCAGACATGAAAAACTCAAATTCAGTGAAACAATTGACAGATGACATTGAAGGAATCATTAGAAAGTAAAGTAAAAAGACAAAGTAATACAAAATAGAGGGAAAAAGGATTTAAAAAGTAAATGACCAGTCCAGGAGGTCAACAGCTGAATAAAAGGCATTTACTTTAGTATTTAACTTGTAGAAATAAAAAATATAAAATCAAAAGAAGTCACAGGTAATAAATATGTAATTAGGTTGCAATAAAAGACTATATTTTGTTATTCATGCAACTGCATGGCAAACATGAAAAGATCTCCCTTTGATGGTAGATTATAAAAGTCACTTGAAGGTGAGCTTATAGAGCATGCATAATATAATAGGATGATAACCTAGATAATTGAAAAGCATGAGATAAATATAAAATGGGGAGAATTATGGAATATTTGTAATAATGAATGAAGGATGAGACAAGGTATTTATAAACATATCAATCTCTTCTAACAGCAAGAGGGAAAATCATTCATGGTTTGTAGAATCTGGAAGACTAGATGCAGAAAATTTAAACTAAAATAGAGAAGATTAAGGTTCAAAATTGGTGGAGAAATCAACAGGTTGATGAAAATAAACAATTAGAGTAGTTTATATAAAACATACTTGTCGGTAGCCCTTTATGGGATTGGATTTAAAAAATGCAACTTGTTCTAGTCCATGAAAATAATAGAGGGGAAAGACTTCTACATTGAAAATTTTAAAAAATTGATGAAGGAAATTAAAGAAGACATAGATAGATGGAAAGACATCCCTTTTTCATGGATTGGAGAAAATTAATATTGTTAAAATGTCCGTAGTTCCCAAAATAATCTACAGATTTAATGCGATGTTTATCAAAATCCCAATGATGTTCTTTACAGACATTTCACATGGAACCACAAAAGAAAATTCACATGGAACCACAAAAGACCCCAAATAGCCAAGGCAATTTTGAGCCAGAATAAAGCCTGGAGACACCATACTTCCCGACTTCAAAATGCATTACAAAACTACAGTAATCAAAATGGCATGGCACCAGCATAAAAAGACACATATAGATCAATAGAACAGAATAGAGTCCAGTAATAAATCCATGCATCTAAGGGCAACTGATCTTCAACAAGAGTGCCAAGAATATGTAACAGAGAAAGGATGGTCTCTTCAATAAATGGTATTGGGAAAACCGGGTGTCCACGTACAGAAGAATGAAATTAGACCCTTATCTTACACCACATACAAAAATCAACTCCAAATAGATTAAATGTACAAGATGAAACTATAAAACAATTAGCAGACGACATGTGGGAAAGTCTTCTTGACATTGGTTTGGGAAATTATTTCTTGGATGTGACACTGGAAGCACAAAGCAAAAATAGACAAGTGCAGTTGCATCAAACTGAAAAGACTGCACAGCAAAGGAAACAATCAACAGAGTAAAAAGACGACCTATGTTTTGGGAAAAAAATATTTGCAAATCATGTGTCTGATAAGGGGTTACTGTACAAGATATATAAGAAACTCCTATGACTTGAAAGTAAAAAAATAAATAAATAAATTACTCAATTTAAAAATGGGCAAAGGACCTGAACAGACATTTCTCAAAAGAAGACATACAAATGGCCAACAGGTATATGAAAATGTAATAATAATAATCAGGGAAATGCAAACCAAACGACGATGAGATGTCACCTCATACCTGTTAGAATGGCTATTATCAAAAAGGCAAAAGATAGTGTCGGCAAGTGCGGAGAATAGGGAACCCTTAGACTCTTTCACGGAAATATAAATTGATATAGCCTTTATGGAAGCCAGTATAAAGGTTTTCTCAAAAAAATAAAAGTAAAACTACCTTATGAGCCAGCAATCTCCTTTCTAAGTATATATCCAAAGGAAATCAGTACCCAGAGGAGATATCTGTACTCCCCTGCTCATTGTGGCATTGTTCACAATAGCCAAGATATGGATACAAACTAAATGCCTATTAACAGATGAATGAATAGAGAAAATGTATGTATACACAATAGATAGCATTAATCCTTAAAACACAGGGAAATACTACTATTTGAGACAACATGGATGAACCCAGAGGACATTATGCTAAGTGAAACAAGCCAGTCACACAAATACCGTATGATCTCACTTATACATAGAATCTAAAATAGTCAAATTCATAGAATAGAGGGTAGAAGAGTGGTATGGGGAGATGTTGGCAAAGGGGTATGAAGTTTTGGTTACACAAGATGAATACATTCACGAAACCTAGTGCACACCAATGTGAACATTGTTAACAATACTATATTGTATGTTTGTAATTTGCTAAAAGGGCATATCGTAAGTGTTTTCATCACAGAAAAAAAAAGAAACTGGTAACTATGTGAGGTGATGGATATGTTAATTATCTTGAGTGTGGCAATTGTTTCGCAATGTATATGTATACTGAAATATTGCCATATTACATATATACAATTTTTATTTATCAATTATACTTCAATAAAAATAGAAAAAATGTGACAAGCCCTGAAAATAAATAATAGACATTGAAAGAGAGTCAGAATTAGAAGTGGAAAGAATATATGGGAAGGAAATTGGATGACTAATAATGGAAATATTTTTATTTAATAAATATTTATTTTCTATTACGTACAGCATTTTTAAGGAAATGCTATAGAGAAATTAAATAAAAAATGACCTGTATGATTATTTTCTTGGTTTTGTTTATCAAATACTTCAGATCCCTCCCCTTATATTTGTTTGTTTTTTGCTTATTTAACTGTTTTTTAAAGCATGAGTATTCTTTTAGAATTATGAAGCATATACATCATAAAATGCCAATTTTTTAGTAATTCATGTATTCAAGTTATAAAGAAGTATACTGAAATGCTAATCAACAGAAGAGAATAAAGAAAAAGAATAAAAAAATTAAAGAATAAAGAAAGTTTTATGAGTAGGTGAATTGACAGTTTCTGAGAATAAGTTCTATGAGATTCTTGCTGGACGTTTTAGCTAAAGTGAGCCATTGCTTGGTAGAGAGAATCTCCCTATTTATGTTCTTGCATTCTTATAGTTTACCACCCACAGAGCAGCAAAAGTACACCCTTAAACATAAACATCAGATTCCTGTCCAGCTTAAAACCTCCAAATGGCTTACCTACATACTTAGAATTGAACAAGTCAAACTTGTACATGTTTTACAACGTCCTACACAGGGCAACATGATCTAGCACCTGCCTACCACTCCTGTATCACTTCCTGTCATTTACTCCATGCCTGGGGAATAAGCCAAGTTCATACTCACCTCAGGGTCTTTGCACTTGCTCTTTCCTCTTTAAAAGCTCTCCCTCTAGCTTTCCCTATGGCTTTCTCCCTCACTGCATTTAAATCTCTGCTAAAATGCCTTTGCATTAGGAAGCTCTCCCTAACTACCCTCTTTGAATAAACCTCTTTCCAAGCCTCAAGGCCCCAGCACTTCGTTCTCTCTAGCATTCCTGATTAATCTTTCTAGCACAGCTTGCTAATGGGAACGGAAGGGCGAATGTGTTATCCTGAGAATTGAAAGTGGCAAATGCTTACCTTTGCAGATGTGCATGTGTGCATGCTAAGAGCTTGGAGCGAGCTTTATGGATTACAAAGTCATGTAATTAAGATAGTTCACTGATGAGAAAACTAAGGTTAAGAAACAATAAGTAAATTGAGCAAAGTAAAACATTTATCAATTGGTGCAGCCTGATTTTATATGCAGCTTTTTATGCCTCCAGAGCTTTTAATGTTTTTCCCTCCATTCCAAAAATGAGTTGATGCATTTTAGAGTTTTCCCTATTAGCTATCACAAATGGAAACTAGATAAGCCAACTGGGGACAGAAATCTCTAATAAACAAATGCTTAACCTTGAGTAAATTTTAACATATATATGCACTCATGAAACCACTACCACAGTCAAGATAGTGAACATATCATCACACCCAAAAGTTTCCTCGTGTCCTTTGGAATATGTCCTGCCACTCCTCAATACCCTCCCCTTCCCATTCTATTGATTATTTTAGATTGTTTGCATTTTCTAGGGTTTTATATAAATGGAATCATAAGTATGCATTCTGTTTATGGTTTCATTCATTGAGCACAATTACATTGAAATTCATTCATGTCGTAATGGGTATCCGTAGTTTATTTCTTTTTATTTAGAATATCTTTCTTTTATTTCAAAATATTAAGGACGTACAAATGTTTTTGTTACATGGATACCTTGTATAAGGCTTAAATCAGAGCGTTTAGTATGCCTATCACCAGAATAGCGTTTGTTGTTTTCACTGAATACTCTCTCATTGTGTGGATATGTGTTTCTTAAATCCTTTCACTTGTTGGTGAACATTTGGGTTGTTTCCACTTTTTGGCTTTTACCCACAAATTCTGTTTAAAAAAATTTGTATGGATAGGTTCTCTGAGGTAAATGCCTGAGAGTGAAATGGCTAGGTCATTGGCAGGTATATATTAATAGTTGAACTGTTTTCCAAAGTGTTTGTAGCATTTTATATTCCACTCACAGTGTAGGAAAGTTCTGTTTCTCCTAATTCTTGCCAACATTTGGTATGGTTAATATTTTTTAATGTCAACCATTCTAGCTATGTAGCTAAATCTCACTGCTGTAGTTTTCATTTTCATTTTTCTGGTGACTAAAGATAGTCACCATCTTTTCCTGTGCTTATTTGAAATCTCTATATTTTCCTTGGCAAAGTATCTGTTCCAATCTTTAGCCCATATATTTGAGTATATTGTTTTCTTCTTATTAAAATTTGAGATTCTTCATATATTTTACATATTATAAATATAAGAGTTTTTAAAATCATATATATACTCCTATTCATGGCTTGTCTCTTCATTTTCTTAATATTATCTTTCAAAGAACAGAGGTTTTTAATTTTGATTAGGTCTAACATATCAATTGGATCATGCATTTGATGTCATATTTTAAAAATCTGCTTAATCAAAGGTTCAAAAGATTTTCTTTTGTGTTTTATTAAAGATTCTTTAAATTTCAGGTTTAAATTTAGGGCTAGGATTCATTATAAGTTAATATTTGTATGTTGTGTAAAATATACATTCAATTTCTTTCTTTCTTCCTTTCTTCTTCTCCCTCCTTACCTCCTCCCCCATCTTTTTGCATATAGATATCCAATTATTCCACATGCATTCTTTAAAAGACTGTTATTCTTCAATTGAGTTGCCTTTGCACCTTTCTCAAAAGTCAGTTGGGTCAATATTTTGACTCTGTGTTGAGTTTCATTGATCTATTTTCCTATCTTGACAATATTACACTATCTCGATTACTTCAGCTTCATAATAAGTCTTGAAATCAGGTAGTGCTAGCCCTCTGACTCAGTTTCCTCCTAAAATTGTTTTGGCTATCCTAGGTCCTTTGCATTTCTATACAAATTATAAAATCGGCTGGTCAATTTCTACAGCAATTCCTTGCTAGGACTTTGAAACTATAAATCAATTTGTGTAAAATTGCATCTTAACATAGCTGTCAAATTCATGTAATATTCTGAAATAAAAAAAAAGAGATAAAAAAAATTTCCATAGATACCATTTATCAGGTTGAAGAAGTGCTCTACTCTTTCTGGTTTGGTGAGAAATTCGATCAGAAATAGATGTTGGATCTTGTCAAGCGTATTCCTTGATTTTTGTCTTTCCAATTCATTACATTCCATTTATATTACCGATGCTCATCCAAATCACCACCCAGTCCAAGATACTATCATCTCTCACCTGGACTTCTTTTAGAGGATGCCTAACATGTATGCTTCAACTCTTGGAATAGAAAATCTCATCCACACATAATCCATTCTCCACGGGGGAACATTATCATTTTCTGAGCCACACACTGTAGTTTCAATACAATCCCACACTTACAAGCTTGAAGTAAGAAATAATGAAATTATTGTTAGAATTGTAAAAATTAGAAAGAGTCTTAATTTTTCTCATATTCAATTAATTATAGTCCCTCTCCTCATTGCAAATTATACCAAATACTTCCAATGCATAAATTCACTAAGTTAAATATTTGCCTCTGAATAGTAATAATCATTGTGGAATTCAATTAAAATAGGGTTCTGCATAATATGCACTAAGTCTTATTTCCCTCAATCTTAAAAAAAAGTATTACAGAATATGGCCGACCACTTTAAAGAGTGGATTAATTAATGTGCCCTTATTTATGTATGAATCTTGAATTCTTTTTGGTGGCAAACTAAGTAAGAGTGATATTGCACATTATTATTATTTGTTATAAGGTTTGTTATTCATAATTTTATTTCAGTTAACATATATATAATATACTAAAATAAATTACATTTTCCACAAAAATTATTTTTAGTCATCTTTTATTACCATGAATATCCTTTTCACATCTTATCTCAAAATGCCCTAAGAGAATACAGTGCCAAGCAATTTGTTTCCTTTGCAAAAACCTGTTTATGAATTTTACTACTAAATCATTTTTATATAAAAATATTTCATGCCAAGAGAATTACATAGCTGAGTATATGAAAGTGACATATTCAAAAATACACTAGGAATCTATTAATTATTTTTTTGGTGGAAATGGTTCAGACAACTGAAACATATTTATAGAATAGCCATACCACATTTAAAGCATAGAAACCTCAACAACAGATGAAATGTAAGTCAAAGGGCAAGCTCTGTTTTTCTTCCTATTGCTTTGTGTGGGGTCATTTAATCATGGTTCTAATCACTGCAATCAAAAATGTACATGACATACCAAAAAGTCTGCATTAATCCTTCTAGACGCACTATCAGATAATGCGCTAAAAAAGCCCTTCCAGCTACTTCCTGTGGCAAACATTCATAGTGCTCTGTTTATCAA
The DNA here is from genome assembly GCF_000956105.1 of Propithecus coquereli. NCBI lineage: Eukaryota > Metazoa > Chordata > Mammalia > Primates > Indriidae > Propithecus > Propithecus coquereli. The sequence goes on from NW_012142412.1 coordinate 1,069,682, forward strand.
ATAACTCCTTTAACAAGAGTACACTCTTAGTGTTATTAAATCTGTTTTTAAGTCTCATTGTTTTCCAGACTTCATCTTTTGTCAGCGGCTGTCTCTGGTGGTGAGAAAACCTCCAGAAGTTGAAGAAGATGGTTAGCATGAGCCTCTGACTTTGGTCTGAACATAGGAGGGTTACATTTATGTCAGCATTTTCATTGATGAATAGATGTATATTTGTTTTATCTCTTAACTAAAACCAAGGCTTTCTTTCCTAAAGCAACATTTCGTGTTAAGGGTTGCTTTAGGAAAAGCGAAAGCTAGTTCTAGGATAAAGCTTCTACTAATATAATTATTCTAGAAACTACGTATTTCTCTGTATACCCCAGTTCAAATTTAACAGTCATTTTCTTATCTTAATTTGCTTATCAATTTTATTGGTCACACCTATAGTCATAGAAGAGATAAGTGACTTTAGGGTGCTTTTCTGGCCCACTTAGATAAATAAATGCATTTCGACTTAAGAGCTATTAGCTTGTTTTTCTGGGAGTGAGAGGAATAATGTTTTCTCAACATTAGAATTTGGAATACGTCTCTGTTTCATTCAGTGTACTGGGATGTGGCTAAATATCCTCATCTAAACTAACCACACCCAGTGGGGCAACAGAACAAGTCCACTTTTAATACTGTTTAATTTTGTACTTAACAATACAAATCAAGTACTTTATTTTAAAAGATTAATATCAAACAAGTATTTTTCATGTACAGGAATTTCATACAGGAAAAACTTAAAATTTAAAATACCAATGTTGACATAAACTATTAACCTAAAGGAATTCTCTCCATTACTGAAGGAGCAACCCTGGAATTTCTAACATCAAGATCATTTTTTTCCATTTGAAATTATTGATATTGAAATGGCTATATAATCACAACATGTTAGCACACACACTATGTATAAAATGAAATATGTGTGCATAGCTTACTAAATTATAAGACCAGTGCATTCAAGGACAGCATTAATGTTAGATGTAAATACTTTCCTGGTCCTACTATTCTTGATTTTCCTTCAGTCTTGTTTAGAAGGTCTCTTTCTTGAAGGATAATGTTCTCTCAATTAACGTAGTATTCTGAAAAATAGTACTTCAAATAGTAACCCTGAGGGCACTTTTATATTGAGGGTGGGGGTTCATATTGAGAGAAGGGCATACCTTGCTAAAAGGCGTTATTACAGAAAACTAACTGCAATATTAAAACTTTGTAAGCCCAAATTTGGCAGCCCTGGTATCCAAGTAAAATCGCATTATCTTTAAGTAGAAAAGTCACTTAGAAATTATCTGTGCAACCAAGAAACAGAGACTAGCCTGAGGCGATTCATCTATTACTGTTTATTATTTGGGCAGACTTCCACGAACTGCAGCTGAAACAGGTAATGTTTGCGGAGAAGAGAAAATAACCAGTAGCCATTAAGCACTTAGAGTTTAGAAATTAAACATTCCACACTGTAATGGGAATGGAAACGTTGACTGACATATATTACAAACACCTAGCCATTTTCTTTCCCTAGAATATGCTGGCTATTATGTAATATTGAAAAGACAAAAATGGCAACTAGAGAAATGGCATTTTTCAAGGATATTTATCACTGAAAGCACTCCCTGTGACGCCAGTCATTATCGACGTTTTAAAATAAATAGTGGCTGGCGGTACTAACTTGGCGCAATAGGATTGACAGAGAAAACGCAGTGTTTTGGATGTCTGGAGCCATGGAAGAGAGCAAAGTCCACCCCCTGCGTGTTATAACATGAGAGCAGCCACCCACTGCGCCCACTGGAGCCCCTTTCCTTGCTGGGAAACCATTTAAATATAGCCTTGCTGTTTTTAGACATGGAGGATCCATATACTTTAATATGAAGGTTTTTAATTGAGTTTTAGGTCATAACCTATAAAATATGCACTCTACTCACCATAAAGATGAAGGGAATATATTTGTTAACAGAGAATGGTAAGTATTGGAACTAAATTTAGATTAAATTAGAAAGAACTTCTATAGTTCTTTTCATTGCATTTATACACACACACAGACACACACAAGTGTGGAAGCACACACATACCAATCTTGCAAAGAATAGACCTTTTGAATATGAAAAACAATATTAGAGGTTTGGCAGCGTCAACTTAGATTCAATTCAGTAAAGAAATGTTTTGATTCTATCTACAAAAAAATGTGAGAAAGATTCTGGATACCCGATATTAAAATTCAAATTCTATACCTTATGAAGTAAGTGATTAATTTATTTATAAATATTTTGTTTAAGTAGATCAACTTAATGATCATATTAATGCTATGACTATAGATTCTTTCCTCTTAATCTAAAATTTTATGTATTGTCCAGCAAATCTTGGTGTCTTAGTGTCCCAAGTTACTTCTTCTGTCACCAGGTGAATTATTATCTACTTTCTCTTTATTTACACAGTTTATTTATGATGTTATTAATAATTTAGCACTTGTTACATTATAGTATTATTAATTTTAAATTTATTAGTATTCCCATGGATTTTGAGCCACTTTATGTCAGATTTTCTATATTTTTAAAATTATTTTATTTTATTTTATTTTGGAGTCAGAGTCTCACTTTGTCACCCTGTAGAGAGTGCAGTGGTGTCAGCCTAGCTCACAGCAACCTCAAACTCCTGGGCTCAAGTGATCCTCCTGACTCAGCCTCCCAAGTAGCTGGGACTACAGGCGGGCTCCACAACACCCAGCTAATTTTTCTATTTTTCAGTAGAGACGGCGTCTTGCTCTTGGTCAGACTGGTCTCAAACTCCCAAGCTCAAGCAATCCTCCTGCCTCGGCCTCCCAGACTGCTAGGATTACAGGCATGAGCCACCTCACCTGGCCTATATCTTTTTTAGGTATACAACTAGCACTACTACCTGGTTGTAGAATTTTTGTCAACAAAATTTTCTGTTATGTGTCCTCTACTTCATTCTAGTAAAAGTTCCAGTTTATACTTTTATTGTCCCCCGAATCTTTCTCTTGCAATAGTTTTGTGTATCAAGTTGTAGGGCAGAAATGGGCAAAGCATAGACCTCAAATCAGTATTAGTAGCACATTACTACTTTCAAGATGTATGTGTGTGATCTTCAGAAAATTATTTAATCTATTTAGGTCTCCTTTTTCTCATCCATAAACTGGGTATAATGACACTAATTACATATTTTCTTATGAGAATTGAGTATTATATTGTATATAAAAGCACCTTATTGCCTAAAAAGTCCTATATTAAATAAAACATTTTTATTTCTCTTTTTGCCATATTAGGTAAGCTGCTCAATTTTGATAATCCTAGTTATTTTACATTTTTTCCTATTAATTATATTTTCTTTTCTAAAATAGAGTGAATAGCATATACTGAGAAAACTAGGACTATAAAGCTCATACCAAAGTGTTGTCAAATGTTAAACCAAATATAATTTATTTTTACTAATTTAAACTAACTTTCTAACTAAAATATTTCTCAAATTACTGATCAAAGATTTATCATAATTTGTCCAAGAATGAATATGCATATTTTTACACATGTGTGTTGGTGTGTGTCCATGTATATGAAAGTAATCTTCAGGGCTGCTTTGTACAGGCAAAATGAAGTAAAAAAAATAGGAGAATTAATATGATCCCATAACTCAATATTGTTTTTTTTTTCTCTTTTTCTGTTAAAATGCCAAGGACCAAGGACGGTAAAGTTGTCTCAACCCAGATTCCAAGTTCCCAATTTTCTCTCCCATTCAAATACCTACAACTAAAATGGTGCATCTAAAGTACATTCTGCACAGAGACAGACACACATTCTCTTTCCATGTGGACCTTACTATTCGGAAACATACACATTTGAAAATAAATGAAAAATATCTTCAGTTCTTTGAAGTGTGGCAGCTAAGTCCATTTTTTTCATGTCCTTTAAATGAATCCCATTAAATTGCTGAAATGGTATACAGTATTTACAGGCATTGAAATTCACTATAAATATTTACAGAACTTCAAGATGAATACCAGTAATATAAGCTAAATATGTCTGACCACAATTACTTTTCATGAATAAACGGGTTTTGCTAAATGGCTTTTCCCCTCCCAAAACTAAGTATTTTGAATTCTGCTCAGATGACAGCAATAGGGAGATAATCACACTCTACATTTAGCAGTTCACAGGAAGTTGAAGGAAACTATAGATTTTTAAAAAGATTCGTTGTTAGGTATCTAAGCTATGCTTCTTGATGGTTTTCTTTCGTATGTATGAATTTTTTTGTAACGGGAAGAGAAATGGACCAAAGATAGTAATAGACTTGCAAAATGAAAGGTGGGAACGCTCTGGGGCTATGGAATGGAAGATTCTATGAGGAAAACTGGAAGACTGGTGAGTCAAAATCGATTTATATTTTGATCAATATTTTTTTGCAGAATCCCTGGGAAATTAACTGTTTCCAATAGTTCACTAGAAATTATTTTGATTACAAGTTTCCAGTAGTGACACAGGGAAGTTTTAGAGCTTGGAATGTGATATGGATGACAATAAATCACCAGTACAGAGTCTCTTCTAGTTAGATCAGTCTAGACTGGGAACAGCAAACATGTCGAGGTTCTCTTTATCACAAAAGCAGGGAGGCTTATCGTCCTTGCCATGCCTTTAGTAACATCACTTTTTTAAATGGCCATTTTCACAGTGTAATCTGTGATCTAGAAGAAAATGTGCTCTTTTTTGAAGGCCATATTTACATTTTTATTCTGAATCAGCTCAACATTCTAAGTCAGAAGCAAACAGTAGAATTATATGACATAGACATTTACCAAATCTGCAAGGAAGAATGAAGACAAAATTGTAAAGAATAATTTTTTAAAAGCTTATTGTATGTATAATTATGATTTGTGGCACCAGGTATTTGGGAGAGAACACACACATTGATTTATTTTTTATTGACAGATATTATATCCAATAACCAGTCCTTAAGGAGAAGGGATAGTTTTTCTCCTGGTGGTAGGAGTTCTGTATTCTAGCTCTTTTCCAGGACTAAATATGTGAACTTGGAAAAGTCAACATTCAGTATCTGGGGCAGGATTTCTTGATCTGAATAATCAGAAATACACTTAGGCTATCCCTAGGGTTCTTTTTAGTTTAGTGCTAAAATTAATTATTTGACAATACTTTAAAGAACTGTAACTGAGGAAGGAATTAAGAGCATTTCTTGAATGGTAGAGTTTCCTGTTACACCAAGAGATATTCTGTGTATTTTGGAGACAAGTAAGCTTGCTATTTTGTTTCCAAAACACTGTACTTCAAACGTAGTGAGCACTTAGTGAATATTTACTAAGTGAATGACAAAAATCTGTGTTATAGCCGACATGAGCAATATTCATATACTAGACATTTTGCTAATTTGACAAATGAAGCATGGGTTTAGAGCATATCAAAGAGTCTATATTTTGAGTTTTTTAAATTCAAGGTCTAAAATGAGCATGTGAATTATAATACACTTATAAATTAATAACTTTGTATAGAAACAGAGCTATTTTCTAGAGAATTTTGAAAATTTAATTTTAAAAAATTCCGACAAACCTTCCAAAGGTAAACTAAGAGCAAATGAAATAAGGTGAGTGGCAAGTAGCCTGTAGAAATATTTGAAGAACTATATATTTGGCCATCCCTCCTTCCACCAGATAAACATTTGTTTTTCCTCATCAATAGAAATGATCAGTTTCCAAACAAACACATGCAACTGAAGCAAACATGCAGGTTGTTCTTATATATCCAGTAAAGTATTGTACACTTATTACAACAATCATTTTATTTGGAATTTGTGTTTTATCTTCATAGTTATAGTCTCTGCAAAACAGATCCAGAAGTTCAGAAATGAACCTTGATTTATATTTGGTTTTTTTTTTTTTTTTTGACTGATGCTCAGAAAGTCAAAGAATTTAAGGATGATCAGAAAGTCAAAGTATTTAAGGACTGAAAAGAAACTGACCAAATCTCTTCATTTTCCTTAATAGATAAGGAAAGTAGAGCACTGCAACACTCGTTTGTTTTCCCAAGATGGCAGAATTAGTTAATGGCAGAGTTGGTCCCAGAAAATAGTTCTGATTTCAACCCTATATGTGCAGATGCTTATTTATTCACCATGTTTGCAAATAAACTGACACAACATGCAGAGGTGAGGATGTCAGCTATTTAGAAATATAGGGAAGAGTATTCCATGTAGAAGAAATAGCTAAGAGAAAGTCCCTAAGTGGGAGCTTACTTGGTATATTCAAGGAGGTCTTACTTAGCTCACAGCTAAGTGGAGTCAGGGAGGGAAAGGAACCAGAAGATGAGCTCAGAGACAGGAGGTGGGACATAGATGACATGTAAATGAATGAGTGTGGCTGTGTTCTAATAAAACTTTATTTACAAAAAAAACAACGGGCCAGTTTTGCCCCATGGGCCGTTGTTTACCAAGCCTGAAGGGCTCACTCTGGCTGCTGTGCTGAGAATGGATTCTAGGGAAGTGATGGTGGAAGGAAGGAGGCCAGTTAGGAAGAGAGAGATGATGATGTACGCACATTTCCCTACTTGTGATATAGTGCATTTCTGATTAAGTCTCCTCACTTCTAGAGGGGCTTTGAATGGCAAAGGGAAAAGAGAGGGGAGGAGAGGGGAAGGGGAGGGGAAAGAACACCACTGAAGGAAAAATAAAAAGCAGGAATGTCATGAGCATACTTTTGCATCATTTCTTTGTATGGCAAATAAATGAATATAATATACTGAAACCCCTGCCCCCTGAAATATTAATAATCTAATTAAATTAAAGTCACTTCACATCATGATGGGTAGGTAATTTGGGTATGGTAACTGCTTACAAAATACATTTTATGTAAGTATAAAAGACAAATACATAGGAAAAAGAGATCACTTCCAAACCATAAACAGTTTCATATTCAAGTATCTGGATTGGATTCTGAAGAATCATAGAAGTCAGAAAAGCAGCAGTGCAGCCATGAGATGTAACACTATTCCTTCCCTTCTCTTTCCAAGAAAGGAAATTTTTAAAGAGCAAAAGCCTTTTCCTCCAGCAAAATAAATTATCTACTTGTCAAATGACACTTCTAATGTAAAATAATCAGTGACATTTTTAATTGAGTGATTTCTTACATGTAAATCACAGCAGCAAATATACAATATTTTGAAGTGTGATACTATAATAATAAAATAATTACAACTTTGGAAAATCTTTAAGATAATTTAAATTTAAAATAATGAAAATATTAAATTATGCAAACAGCATTAATTTAAAACTTTTTATTCTTTCACAATACAAATCATTATTTTCTTCTGATTACATAAATGATATATGCTAATTGTAAAAAACTCAAAATATACATATAAGCATAAAAAGAAATACATTCTCCTGAACACATTTCCTGAATCTGTATCACCATATATTAATCAGTTTTAACACTGGCCATCTTTATGCCAGCTGAGAGCTGGTTTATGATGTCAATAGTAACAGTTCAAACTGCAAGGCAAAGATTTAGACACCTTCAAAAATATAGGCTTTCAACAATTAAAAAATACTTAAGCAACAATAGTTTCTATATGATAAATCTGCTAATTACACAGTATCCTTATTTACACGTGTAATCAGGTTTAGCTGACAAAGTAGCAATGCCTCATTATTAGTTTTGTGCTTTGTGCATTAAGAGGAAACACTGTTGTTTTTTTGGTGATTTTCTAGTTTTTATTTCTTTTTAAAAAATTTTTTGTATAATTTTTATTTCAAAATATTAGGGGGTACAAGTGTTCTTGTTATGTGGATGAACTGTATAATGCTGAGGTCAGGGCTTTTAGTGTGCCTGTCCCCAGAATAGTGTGTATTATACCAGATAGGTAAGTGTTTATCCCTCACCCTCTTCCTAGCTTTGCCCCTTCTTAGTTTCAAATTTCCTTTACACCACTGTATGACCATATGTACCCATCTTTAGCTCCCACTTATTAGTGAGAACATGTGGTGTTTGTTTTTCCACTGCTGAGATACTTTACTTAGGGTAATGTTCTCCAATTCCATCCAAGTTGCTGCATATGACATTATTTCATTCCTTTTTATGGCTGAGTAGTACTCCATGGTGTGCATATATAATGTATGGTATGACTGTATACACACACACACACACACACACACACACACACACACACACACACTTATATATATGGTGTCCCAAAAGTATCCAGCCATGTAACCATTCTCGCTATATTAATAATGGCTGGATACTTTCCGGAAACCTTTGTATACCACATTTTCTTTATCCACTCATCAATTGATAGACATTTAGGTTGATTCTATATCTTTGCAATTATGAATTGTGCTGTGACAAACATTTGGGTGCAGGTGTCTTTTGATGTAATGACTTCTTTTCCTTTGGATATCCAGATATTCCTTCTTTCCTGGATATCTAGTAGTGGGATCACTGGATTGAATGGTAGGTCTACTTTTAGTTCTTTGAGGAATTTCCATATTGTTTTCCATGGAGGTTGTACCAATTTAAGTGCATCCATCAACAGTGTATAAGTGTTCCTTTTTCACTGCATCCATGCCAACATCTATTGTTTTTCAATTTTTAAATAATAGCCATTCTGATAAGGGTAATGTGGTATCTCATTGTGGTTTTAATGTTCATTTCCCTGATGATTAGTGATGTTGATAATTTTTTCATATGTGTGTTGGCCATTTGTATATCTTCTTTTGAAAAAACTCTGGAAGTTTCTCCTCTAGCCACAGCTCTTGTACATAGTAAAAGTCAGCCTGAGACATAAGTGCCCTGAATGTAGGATGGGTTATTCTCTATGGGCCCCATCCACTCCCCAACCCTTACTTTAAAGACTTGTGCCCTGTCTTCCATCACATTTTCCCAATTTCTTGCTCAGCTGAGGATGACCAACCTAGAGACCTAGTCAGCATCGGTCAGGGGCTGAGGCATCTTCCATGGATAGAGACCACATTCTTAAAGCCCAGCATAGAGGGACAATATAGTGTCCTCTCTTGCTACCAAAACTGACAGGGAGATGTGTCTTCCATCTTGATCCAGAGAAATGATCTTCCCATAAAAATATTGTTATGTAAAAAGATCTATATTTCTTAATCTTTGACCTTCATCATAAGCCACAACAATTTGTGTTTATTCATGTGTATTGATTCTTCCTACTGATAAACGAGACCTAAAATTAAATTAGCCTAAAATACAAAATTTTTGAAAGTGACAATTATGTGTATAGTCTCCTGTTTACCCATTAATGCTATGTGTGAGAAAAGTATATTAATCATCAAAAATTAAATATCTTCATTACATAATAAATTACACTTTAAAATAACTAAAAGAATGGAATTGGAATGTTCCTAACACAAAGAAATGATAAATGCTTCAGGTGATGGATACCCCAATTACCCTGATTTGATTAATACACATTGCATGCCTGCATCAAAACATCACAGGTACCCTGTAGATATATACAACTATTATGTAAGCATAATAATTAAAAATAAAAGTTTTTTAAAAAATAAACTATCCTTTAATAATGTGAGTCATCAACCTATTTACTTGCTTTGCAAGTTCTAACTTTATGAATTATTTTGGATGATGTAACTGTACATGTTTAAAAAATGCACAAAAAATTGAGTTATTAAAGCGATCTATAAGACCAGTTTAGTACATTCCTTCTATTTCTTACATTTAAATGCTTTCAAACTCACAGAAATGAGTTTATATCTCCTACATTTTAGTTATTTTTTATCTCTGAAAGGATAAAGAAACAATGAACAATCTTTAAAAAAGATAGAACAATGGATGCACTATAGGGCTCCACTGTGCATTTTGGGAAGTTAACTGCAACCCAACGTAGTACTACAGAGAGAGGGAGAACCTCATATATGGTAGTGTGAGAAAGGAAATCATTATAGAGTATTTTTTCTGAGTACTGGATGAATTTTCTAGGTAGCATTCAAACCTAGAGTACCTCTCAAAACATCTTCCATCATTTCTGTAACTCATAAAAGAACGAATTTTGTAGAGAACATTTTCAGTGTACTGAATTTCCAGTATTTGTGCAGACTCATCAGTATCAAAATAAAAACCATTAAAATAAAAATCAATAATTTAAAGACTGAAGATTGAGCAATTACCAAGAGAGAGCAAGAAAGCAAGTGAGGAAGAGCAAGAGGGATGATTTATTCTTTGCATTTAACTTATTTATTTTGATTTTTTAAAATCATCAGTCTAACATGAAGGAGTGTGGATTAATTTGGAAGCAACATTGACTACAGTCAACTGCATATCCGGGAATTCTGATCCAAAAAGGTAAGGTCGCTTTTTCACCTGGGTTGCAGCCATCTGTTTAGTCCTCCATAACCTCCTCCTGCACACCTCCCCTTCTGCCATCACTACTAATCTATGGGCCTGTCCTTTCAACCCTTGTTGCCCCACCTGAAAATAAAATTAAAAAAAAAAAATGAAGGAGTTTTTAAAAACTTCCCCATGAATCTACAAGTTCACTGTGCTGGCCATAAGAAGGAAATGGCTGGAAAACCCCAAGCAGTTTTAGTCATGTGCCTGTGTGTGTGCGTGTCAGCGTTCTATTAATGATTTGGAATTTCATATATTCCACTCCATTGTGTGTATTCGCTTTTTCTCAACTAATTAACTTATGAAACTTTGGATGTCCAGAGTTTAAGGAAACTCCCCAACCACTTCTATATTGAAGTAACTGACACGTTGGCTCCCAATAACGATTTCTGCTCACTTTAACAACGTCCAGTTTGGGTAAGGAAAATTACACCCTGAACAGATACTGTTATTTTTTTGCGTATAACAAAAAGTTTAAAATTATTTAATCAAACTTTGAAATAAAACCAACAGGTTCATAATTAACCAGGGTGCCCCTAACATCAATATTTTATTTATTTTAAAGTAGGCATAGATTAATTAATTAATGCTTTTGCCTTCTTTATATTTATTAATAAATAAAACAGTGGTTACTAAAGTTTATTTCTAAAGGCACCTTAAATGGAAACTGCTTATTTGGAAACTTGTCTCACTTAAAGTCTTGCTATGTTCCTTAAGTAACAAGATTTCATTCACTTTCCCTCTTTCCCAGTTTGTGTGCTAAAAATCACAAGGAAAGAATTTTGCAGAGCACAAAATTTCTTTCATGCTTTAAGGTTTACACTTTGTTTAGAAAATCTAAAGAATTTATTTATTTTCTGAGACTTTAATCTTTTTGATAAGTAAAGTTCATGGAAAACCATGTAATTGGTATAGAACTTTTCACTTGAATTGAATCACATAATCCTCTGTACTAGAATACTTTTGCATCTTGCCTGGAGTAAATTAGTTTCTTTAGGTTGAAAAAAAATCCTGGAATTATATTTTTCAATTTGAAATTCACTTAATATCAAAGTGACTATAATTAATTCTTTTTTCTGATGATCTGAAAAACGGTAATAAGAAATTACAAATAACATATCAAAGAAATTTCATAAAGTACACCTGATAAAAACATTTCAAGTGTGAGGTACTTTCTTTTTTCACACTAAATTCAATTTTATAATACTTAAAAGGCATACAATTAGTGCCATCTAGTGCATTAACCCATCATGCTAGCAATCTTATCAATTCATCACGTCTGGCTTTTCAGAAGGCATTTTGTAGTCATACAATTTCTCAAGATCATTTAATCAAGTTAATATTAAACAGTTGATTTAATTTTAGTTAAACATTAATCTATTTACATGTTACAGTTATTAAAGAGAGTTCAAAAATCAGATGGATCATTATTCTCTTATCATTATTTTAATTGATTAGAATTTTCATTGAACATTATATGAGCATGACCTACATGTTTACCCTGTGCATAAAACAGAAGAAATAGCTACTTTTAAAAATATCATTTGCTAGAGCAATTTATCTGGAACAGCAATTATCTTATGCAGATATTTCCCCCTATGTTTCAAAAACTATGAGTATTTGGGGGGTCAATGAAGATTATCTTCATGTACTACTGTTACTAGTTTGAGAAAAATAACAAGAATGATAAAATTCCATATACTGTATTTGTATTAGCCATGGTAGTCCTACAAACCTTGTCCATTTAGTTCATTAAGAAACTCTTTGGTACATGGAGAGCCTGAGAAAATTTTGATTCAGAGAGTATGATGACTTAAAAAAAATCGAGTTGATGAATAATAGTAACTCAGCCCATGGAGATCTCCACCCATGAAAGCTTCTCATGGAGAAAATTCAGCTCCACCTGTACTTCATCTGATGAACACCTAACCCTGGGCAGGTGTCAGGTTTCCTTTCTCAGCACTGTTTTGCTCCCAGCTTTTCTAGGTGAAGCTCTTTTTCATTTATTTTAGGCTACTTCTTCCTCCTCTTTTATTTCCTTTCTTTCTATTTGCAATAATGTCAAATCAAGAAGGTAAAGAAAGTTGGAAGCAATAAATGCACTGACAGGGTAGCTTGCTGTGACTTACATACAGCATCAGATAAAATTTAAAAAGCAGGATACTAAAATTACCTAGAACGTTCCCATTGGCGAAGTTTCTTTTGATCCAAACAACGCTATTTTTTCTATTTAATTTTGGTTTTGATTCCCAGTGTCAATTTAAATTATCGTGGCAACTAACCTGATAGTGGAATTATTCGACTGATAGCCTGTTAGCCTTGGTGCAAACCCAGATTTATTCATCTGTAAGTAAGTAGTGAATGCAACAACAACAAAAAAGTAAAAAGTTCCCATTCTCACAAAGCTTATAAGAAGGAGTTCATAAAAATAAAAAATAAATAAGTAGACAATTTATGATAATGTCAAGAACTATGAAGAAAAACATAACATAGAGCGATTGGAATGGGACAATTTTAGAAGGGTTTGATGTTTAAGAATATTTTCAGTGAGTAGGAGAGTATTGAAAGGCATGCATCTGTGGAAGTATAGCAGGCCACAGGAGTTCAACGATGTGTGTTCTTCTAGATCAGGCACAAAACTTGTATATAAATCTACATGCAATAGAATATCATTGGAGGGTTTTAAATAGCCAATTACAGTTCTGATTAAAGTTTCAAAAAAATTGCTACTGTGGTAATAGGTTACAGAGGGCAAGTGTTCAAGCAAGGAAACCAATTAAAAAGCTATTGCAATAGTTTGCACAGGAAAAAGTGGAAGATTAAAGTAGCATTATTGGGGGTGGATGAATTGGGGAAACATTTATATGAAATTGAAAATATTTATTAGTACTATCACCACCCCTGGTACACACACATATTAGAATATACATATATATGCATAAAATGCCATTGTATATACTAGGAAAATACATAATAAAACAAAATTTTAGAAAATAATCACAGTAGATGTAATGTAGCTTCCCAGTAAAAAGGGGATTTAGAAATGCACATTCTCTTCTTAAACTGTCATTGACTTTGTCGGTAGAATTTATGCCTACTTTGAATTTGTTTTTGTTACTGTTTGTTGTCCATAACTCCTTATCATATTTAGAAAATATTTTTCAATATATTAACGGAGTTTGGTAATTAGAGCTCTCATCTATAGATAAGAACAGATTTGTCAAAGACCTATTTACAGCAAGTAATATTTTTACTATGAATATTGTATGGCCCTTCTCATCATGAGTGTTTATTCCTTCAGCAAACTCAGCAGAGAAAATTTATAATACCCACCTGTAGCACCTTGACTGCTGTTTTCTCTAACAGTATCTATGTAAAAAGCCTGTCTGTATAGTCTGATACTTGGATTATCTGCTGTGGCTTCTACACAAAAGGTAGAAAAAAATAGCATAACTTGGAAAACCAATGATTTTCAAGAGTTCTGCATTTTATTAAAATATCATTGTTTTTCATTGATTTCCACTCATTTCCTTCTTGTAGGAATTACAAAAGCAAAATGGTGTCTTGGAAAGATGATGATGATGACTACATAGATTTGAATCTTCCTGCATCCCCACATAAAATCACACAGAGCAACTAGGTATAAAAATCAAAATCCCATGGATAATATTTAATATGAAATTAAATTACAAGGTATCCCTATGAACCTCAAAATATAAGCAGGTCAAGACAAACTACCAACAACCATAAGTCCTTGTGATTTCAGAGTCAGTGAGAGCAGGATGCAGAGGAAAGCACAGAGTGATGGATGTATCTGAAAACAGAAGACTCTTCAAAGAGCCTAAAGTTGTTTATTGACAAGCATGATGGGCCAGCTTGAGACGAGAGCTGAATTGGGGAGGATTTTGCCCAACTCAGTCAGGGTGAGCGCAGGGGTTAGGCTGCAAGGTCTGAAAGGGCAGGAAGATACTGCTCTATATGAAAAACAAACAAACAAACAAACAAAACACCTATAGTCTTTATAAAAGACAGAATTTGTGAATGATTATGTTTAAGAACCCCGGCACCAATTTGGAGGAAATACAGAGGACAAAGGGACAAGTTAAACTGTTCCAATAGGGTCTCTTATAGTATGGATTATTCTAATTGCAGTCCATACATACTATGGGACGTTTTGTAGACTAAATGACTGGCAGATAGTTAATTTATAAGAAAAAGAAAGAGATGGAAAAGAAATCTGAAAATTAAAAGAAATCTTTATAAGTATACCTGACAATAAAATAAAAAAGTTAAACTATAGAATCTAGTGACAAACACTTGGGTGATAAATCTATTAAAATGCAAGGAACTGTTTGCTTGAAAAATTGAGAAATTGTTAGGAGGAGAGATGGTGACAGGGATGGGGCACGTAAATGGGTGTCTGGGGTGGCTGGCTAAGGTCTGTTTCCTGATCTCATTTATGGGTACAAGGGTGTCTGTCCTATAATTATACAATAAGCTATAGAAGCACTTTGGGAAGTTCTTTGTGTTTTATTTTATTAAAAAAATGCAAAAACAAATTTTATTTGATTTTTATTTTCAGAAAAAAACAAGCAGAGTTAAAGAAATTGAAAAATATTACCCAAGCTTAAGTCATACGTGTTATCACCATCAGTCGAGCCATACAACTAAGGATGGTGATAGCGTCAGAAGGAAACCAGAAATCATGCTTGTGATGTCATTAGCATAAGCAGCTGCAAAAGAATACCAAAGAATGCTGATGAATACCAAAGAATGGTGATAGGGTGTCATTTCTGGTCAAGGTTAAAGCCAAAAATACAAAAGAACTGCTAACACAGTAACACACACACTAGTGTATTATTCATATTTCTCTTCGTTTCAGGAGTCTGCTCGTCTGTTCGTCTAAACTGAGTTCAGTTGGCTACATTTCAATCAGATAATGTGTATTGTCATTGCTTACCTAAAGTTTCTCAGTAATTTAACTTACATAAGTTAGTTTTTGTCATGTGTCCTCGTTTGTGGCTTTGGTTTTTATCTACGCTTTTTAAATGACGATCTTTTGCTCTATTAAAAAGAAAAAGAGAGAGAAAGAGAAGAGGAGAACTGCTACTCAAGTGGTTTAGTAATCAGAAGAGTTCATTTGGTTATTATAAATCAAGAAAAACATTTATTTCAAGAATATTAACAGCTTGTAACCAAGCGGGCATTTAAAAATATCTGAGTTTAGATTACTCACTTGTATTTAAGCCTTGCTGTAGAAGAGTTAAGATCCTGGGCATGGTCTTAGCTTTTGGTTGATCCTAACTCTTCCATTTGCTACCTGTATGATCTTGAGTAGATCTTGTTCCCAATTTGGCTCAAATTTTCTTATTGTTTAAAATGGATATAATAACTATCTCATCAAGTTCTCGTAAGATAAAATGAGGTATAATTTATGTAGTTGCCCATTAGTAGTAAGACATTCCATAAATTAATTCCTTTATTCATTTAAATTGCAAAATTAACCAGATTCTACATCACTTTGAAAACAGACAAAGCAAATACCATACAGAATCTTTATTTTAAAGGATCAATTTGATCTTTGAGTGTTTTTCCACCATTTCAAATACGTGCTCAAAACATTTTAATATTTATCCAATTTCACTTACTGTTATATCTTAAGCATTTTTCATATAGGTGGATCATATCTATTGTATTTAAATATTGCTTATTTATCCACTAATAGGCTTGGGCACAAATTTACTCTTTTTCCTATTATGACCATCAGTCATATCTATTTATCTAATATTCTAAAAATCTTGCAATGGATACATTTGTGTATATGGCTTTCTACACAATCTGAGTTTTTTTCCCTAAGGCAAATTTTCATAAGTAGAATTGCTTTCCAAAATGATTGTCTCAATTTATAAAATGATAGCATATGAGTATCATTTAAGAGGTTTAGCTTTCTTTCTATGACTTTGCTTAAACTTGTTTATTGTCTTGCTAGTAAAATCTTCTACAAAGTTAGTATAAAGATTAATCCCTATTGAATTTAGCTCTATATTATCCCGGATTCTGTGAGACAGAGCTAGTTGCCAATTGGAGGGACTTTGCTGCGCTACTATATTAATAGATGCAGTCCCATCATTAAAGAAGATGCTATTAAGCATCAAACAGAAGTTTTCATCGACTTCCTAAAATAATATATAAAGTATTATTTGAAAATATGTGAAAAAGCTGCAGTTTGTTAAAAACAAATAAAATTTATATCTTTAAATACACATTTAAATATCAGCTCACTCCAGATAATCACAGCTCTCTGATATAAGTGGTCTTTCAAATTTATGTTAATTAGTTTATTGATGGTCATTTGCAAGTCATGCCAATTCATCAATGAAAATTACTTAGAATTTAAATCTGGTGCGACACAGAGCAGTTTCAATGGAATCACTTAAGTCATTTTCCTCCAAACTTAGGCAATTTGATATCAGGTCAACAGGATCAGGTTAGTCCTACTTTTAAGTTATGGAAACAATAAATTTATTTCTCCTTACATCACTTATCATTTTAAATGTTGTAATTGTACATAAAAATAAAACTACATCATTTAGGAGAAATAATTTGTTATATAGAGATCAGAAATAATAAAAAGCACTGGTGTATCTATTGATAGTTTCCTAATTTCCAAATCAAAAGCAACTGATTTTTCACAGCAATGGATGGAAATTTCTCACTTATGCAGACAGAGATTTACACACATTAAAAAAAAGTATAAGTGGGAAATAAGGATGTGGACAAATATAATGTATTATAAAACATACTATATATATATATATATATATATATATATATATATATACCATAATACCAACATATAAGAATCATATTATTTGATTTATTTCTTTTCTTCTCCCCATCTTCCCTCTTTCCACATTCTTGCTAATATTGTCCTTTTCCATATGTAAGTGTGGAAATGTAAGTATACTTACATTCAGCTCTTTCCCTCCCATGCTTTCTCTATTTTTCTTTTTTCTTATATTTCCAAATATCTGTTTAAAATGATTCATTAAGAGCATTAACATTAAATGAACAACCTACCCTAATTGAAGGCAGTGGACTATTGTTCTTTGAAAGAAAGCAGAGGCTTGGGAAAAATGCATTTCCTTCTAGGATAAAAATGTTCAAAAGCAAATAAAAAATGAGATAGCATAATTAAGTTAATCCCTTCAACAGTGAAGGTCTCTCCTAAAGAGAGAGAGTAACTTCTGAGAATAGCTTCTGTTGCAGAAAATTAACTGTGTACTTTCATACACCTTACATAACACTTCACACCCCATCTCCCCACCCACACACATCCACCTTACATTTATCAGAAAGTTCTCCTGGGTATCAAAGAGTTAATGTTTTCCATTTCTGTTTGTGTGTATTTTGTGATTTTATTATTTGTTAAATGTAGTTCAGGTTCTTCCTACCAAAGTAGCACATTTTATCAGACCCGTTCAACTTTAACTAGGATGTCACTGGTATGGTGATCCATTTCAGGTTCATTCCATCTTTTCTCAAGTTTGTAAAAGCTACGAACAGAAGAATCAGCTGGAAGATTGCAATCTCAATGTGGGTGTCAGGTGGGTCTTTTCAGTTTTCTTTTATGGTATATGCACAACAAGGCTATTATTATGAGAAAGCCTGAAGGTGACCATCTCTCCCTGACAAACAACATGCTTCTCCCAGCTCCCAGCTACCCAATCTCTAAAAGACTCTCAAAAAGAGATCCTAAAAGAATTCCTCCTGAATAAACACTCAATCTTACAAGTCACTCCGGAAAAGCCAATCTGGATAGCATTGTTATCAAGGTAACTCCTCTTAACTTTACTAAAGATGAACACATTCTAATCTTTCTGTAGGAATTTTCCCCAAAGCTCTTTCCATAAAAAGGGTAACTAGAGGGAACACAAGAGCGATATACATATTTAAATACAATATTGATGGACTAAATTGAGAATAATTATAACTAGAGTTGGTACATTTAAAAGTACTAGAGAAAGCGTTATCAGGATTTTTGGATGTCTTCTTTGAATGATATGTTTACTCATTGCCAAAGTTATCTACAGAGTGTTGTGTGTTGGGCATGGTGTTAGCTAGGCATTTATAGGCAGAAAACAAAATAGATTTTGTCTCTTCTCACCTGGAGTTTACAAAATATAAGTGCTAGGAAGGAAAAAGACTGAGCGTTCAAAATGTGTGTAAGATTGAGTGCTCCTTGGGAAATACTTCTGAAGGTTGACCAAGGAGTGTTCAGGCAAAAAAGTATAGGAACGTCTTCTAAGCAGAGAGAATTTTAGGAACTATAATAAAAGAAGTCCAAGTGTAGTCAGAACTCAGAAAGAAAGAAAGCTGCACGAGATAAGATTGGTGAAACAGAGAGAGACCTGCTTACACAGGAGCTTGCAGAGAAATGCAGAGCCTTTGAAAGGTTTAGGAAGGGATGGGAGAAGCTCTTATATACATTGTTGAGTGATTAATCTGTTTGCTGGTGAGAACAGATTGCAACAAATATATTGAGAGCAAGAAGAAAGCAGACAAATATATTCAGAGATTCTTTGAATATCCAGGAAACAATAATTTTAAAGTTTGTTGATGGGGCTTAGCCATAGAATGATGTAGTGAATAAGGCAGAGTGAAATGTCAGGAACAATTTTCTATTGCCTGGCCTAAGAGGCTGTGTGAATGGAGGTTTAACTTATGAAGATAAAAAAAATATATATTAGTAGAAAAAAATAGAATATTTGGAGTATAGGGGAAGTCAAACTAAAATATTTTGTTTGGAATATTTTAATTTTGAAACTTTGTTGTAAAGCTAAGTAGATATGCCACATAAAAAGATATAGGAAGAATCCGAAGAGAGGTATCACCTGTCAGTATCAATTTTGAGAGATTTAGAATGTAAATAATATAATACCAAGGGCAATAAATGGCATCACCAAAGTAGAGAAGATAGAATTTTTAAAAAGACTAAAAACCCAAGCTGTGGTGTGCCAGGCAATTTCTAAAATGGCCCCAGTGATCCCCTTCCTTCTGGTATTCATGTCCTTGTATGGTTCCCTCCCCTTTAATACGGGCTGGACCTAGTGACTTACTTCCAGCAAATAGAATGCAGCAAAAGTGCTGGGATCTCACTTCTGAGATTTGGTTATAGAAGACTGACTTCTGACTTCTGTCTTGCTGTCCCTTCTTGCTCTTTCGTTTGCTTCTTTTATTATTAATAGCTACTCCATGGAGAAGCTCACATGACAGAGAACGAAGTGAGGTCTCCGTCTCCAGGCTGTAACAAACTAAATTTCCAGCCGTGAAGATAAGCTTGGAAGATGATTCTCCCAGTTGAGCATTCAGATGAGACTGCAAGCCCCAACCACAGCCTAACTGCAATTTCATTAGAAACCTTGGGGCGGAGGTTCCCAACTAAGCTTCACCTGGATTTCTGACTTACAGAAACTGTAAGGTCATAAATGTTTGCTGTTTTAAGCTTCTAAGTTTCAGGATAATTTATTGTGTAGTGATTTAGAACAAGAAAATATGATAGAGACTAAGAAGAAATGCTCATATTGGTAGGTGGGAAATCAGGAGAAGATACAACGTGGCAGTCAAAAAGAAAGAATATTTGGACAGGGGTGATAGGGGCAAATGTGGATACTGGTGTAAATTTTGTCCTGGGAGGTCGAGGAGGTCCTGTCTACTGATGTCTATCTTTCTTTCAATAAAACATGAAGCTAAATTATCAAAATTGTGGGTTGGAATAGAGGAAATGTTGGGAGAGAGGTGATTTGAATAGCTTAGCAAGAAGGGAAAAGCGATGAAATAGCCATTGCAGACAGTGGGTGGTATATTTTCCAGAGGTATTTGGTAATATCGTCAGAAAGTGAGACATTTATGTAGTTCTGAGCTCTCTGAAGAGAAACATATTGAGATAAATGCTTATTACAGCCTTAAAAATGGAAACATATAAAGTAAATGGAGGAGAACAACTTTATATTAAATATACGGGAATTAAACAGCAGAGTGGAAGTCACTTCAACTGTAGCTTCACAAAGGCACAGAAATATTGTTCAATTGAAGCTACCTTACATCTACTGCTAATAAAAACATAAATTGGAAAGTAACCCTCGATGTATTCTACTATAATATAAATTAATGGTATTAATTGCTGTTTATATTATATTTTATTTAATTCATGTGATATCATTTTTAAATTTTGAGGAATATAATTCGACCTGTATTTATTCAGACACTATCAAATCTCAACTTTCATTAGTACTCCCTTCCGACAATCCTTACTTCATAAATATTACCTTTTCTTTCCAAAATTATTAACTATTCCCTTTCTAAGGGCTCCTTTTCCTCAGTTTTTAAATATTAGCAAGTCTCCCCCAAAATAAGAAAGAATAAAATAAAACCTTCCTCCATCCTTTTTACACTCCTAAAAGTTTAATTCAAAGACTTGACCACTCTTGATATGTCTAATTTCTGACCTCTCCTCGGGAACTTCTTCAGCACACTATAATCTGGATTACCATCAAACCAGTTCTTTGAAATGTTCTTGCAAATATCACCAATGACTTTCTGGTTACAAAATACAGTGATGACTTTTTGGCTCTTAACCGATTTCCCATTTTCCAAGGCTGGCTGACTCCAGGAATCTAAGCTGCAGTTCTGGAAATGTTGACTGGTAGCTCAAGGGACTTCCCTGAAAGATTGAGATCCTGGTGTGTGCTGGACAAGGCAGTTGGGAAGCTTCGACTGGACAATGGAGATGGTACAATTGAAAATGCAATTTTAAATAGCTTGTCAGAGAGATTAATACCAGATATTAGGTGACAAGCCAGAAACTAGAGACACTAAGATAAAAATGAAATGAAACAAAATGAGACAAAAGAACGAAAAGTTCATATCAGAGGATAAGAATAGTCTCAGAAATTTTCTGGGTTGAGTCTTAGTCTCAGGTGCCATATGTCTTCACCCATGAGGGGAAATTGAATTTGGGGACATTAGATGGTTTGAGAAATATCCTTCTTTAAAATCTTCTTTCTCACCTTAAGGGGCACCAGTGCTCTGGTTTTCTTCCTATCCACCTAATCATTCTTAATCTCCTTCCTTCAGCCCTTAAATATTGTACCCTAGCTGAGATTCCTGGCCATTTCTCTTTGTACTTAACATAGTGTCTTCCTGTTTTAACTCTCATCTTTTTGTTCTGACTTCCAATTCTTATCATAAATCTGTTGCTATTGAGACAAAGTTCATATAAATTCACTTGTCTACCAGTTTCTCAAAACTGAAGCCATCATTTCTGAATCATCCTTCCATTTCTTTCTTCTCATGTATTTTCATCTCAGTGTGAGGCTTCACTCAGCTGAACGGGTACAAAATGTGGTCTATATCCAGGTCACATATTCTTTCTCAAGTCTGACACCAAAACAATCAGATCTCCAATCTGTCTCTCCCAGTAATACTCAGTGACATAATGAAGGCCTCCATCCCTTGATTTTGTCTCCAATCCCTCTTCTCCCATCCTCTTAAACCCACTGAGTACACTTTTGATGAAAACATATGTCAATGGGGACTATTCTAGACAAACTGCGATGTGTATGTGTTATTACTATATCAGTGCTTTCTTCTTTGCCAAAAACAGTGTTCAGTTCCCATCTTTAGCCAACTTCACAGCATCATTTGAAAAATTGATCACTCACATCTCCTTGACATGCCTTATTCATTGGTTTCCAATACAACCCATTCTCCTAGTTTTTCTCCAGCCTTACTGATCACTACTGCTCAAATTCTGTGTCTGGTTCCTTTTTACCTCTCTGATCCAGAGCTCCAGGTTTCAGTCCTTAGTTCTCTTCTCTTCTCAGTCATCACTCACTTTTGTGGCAAACTGGTCCAGTTCTGCATATATACCTTCAGGTCCCAAATATCTATCTCCGTATCAGATGTCTCTTCCAAACTCAAGACTCCATATCTTCATTTGAATGTCTAACATGCACATCACACTCAACATATCCAAAATTGAGCTTGCATTCTTCTTCTCCAAACCTGTTTCACCCATAGGCTTCCCTATATCAGCTAAAAAAGGACCGTCTTCCCATGTTGTGCAGACAGGAAGTCTTAGAAACACGATTGACCCTTCTCTTTCTTTCACCTTCTCATCCAGAACACCAGTCAATCATATTACCTTTACCTTCATAATACATCTACAATTGAACCACTAATTGCCAGCCACCTTCACTGCTACCAACTGGTCTGTCCTACTTGCCCCTCTTGCCTGGATTACTACAATCACCTGCCAACTTTCCTCTCCGTTCCCCGTCTCCCCCACTACATTTTAATTGCAGCAGAGATCCCAGAACGATTCTTTTAAAGCATGAGAAAGATCATGTCACTTCTCTGCTCTACATATTCCATAGTCTTTCCATTTCACTCAGAGTAAAAACCAAAGGCTTTACAGTGCCCTGGCACTCTTACCTAAGCAGGATCCCATTAGCTATCTGACCTCATCTCTCATGACTGTCCTTTTTATTTTATTCCTCTTCAGCTCTGCAAACCTAAATGCCATTTCTCAGATGTGTCAAGGCTGCAATGGCCTTATGGCCACTCTACTAGTTATTCTCCCAGATATCTGAATTTCTAGTTCTCTCATATCCAGTGTTTTTTTCAAATGTATTTTTTTCAATGAGACATAGTTAGATCATCTTATTTAAAACTAGAACCTCCCCTCTATTCTCAGAACTTGAATTTTCCTTACCCTGTACTAAATTTTGTCCATTGTACTTATTCCTTTTAACATATTATATACTTTGCTTATTTCTTTTAGTTATTAGTCCACCTTTTAGTCCACCTCCATCTGCTTGAATGTAAGTTTCACAAGTCAAGCATCTTTGTAAGTATTATATACAAATTTGTTGTCAGGTAAAGCAGAGCCCTTACTTCTAATAAACTTCTGCCATTATCTAATAAATTCTTCCCATCACTAGCAGAGTGATCTTTCCAAAAGATAACACTAAAAGACATAAACAGAACAAGAGTATGACTATGGCTACCTCTTGGTTTTGGAATAAATTCCCTGGTGATCTTTCAGATTGGTTTCTTAAGTCAAATATCTGACACTACTTTATCATCCTAAAAATATCTATTGCTTTTGAATTTTAGAAACTGCCATCCCTTCAGCAAAGGAGTGAAGCTTGAGTAGATGGTGGAGATTATTTTATGGTACAAAAGTTATAATTATTATCATTCTTTTATGGCCTAGAAAAAAATAGAAAAAATCTTGCTTATATTCTAGAATCCTGCCTATCCTTTAAAACAAACTAATAACAAACTAGGGATGAAATTTTTAAAATATTTCAAATGTCAAGTAAGTGGTCATTTTCAGTGGATCTCAGTAGTTTAGATCCACTTTTAATACCTATAAAAATAACACACTGTACTTTCAGATGATATATTTAAGCATTTAGTTGACTTCAGAAGCAGTGGAAATAATACAGGACTTGACGAAAGCTAGACTTGTTTTGGCTACGTGATGATTCACAACATGACCATGAGCAAGTTGGATTAACTCCTTAGGCTACATTTTCCTCATTTGTAAGGTTAGATAATTACTAGAATCTCTTCTAGCTCTAAAATTCTGTGAAAATATTTAAAGACATCAGTTGTCCTTAAAATGCATCGCTGGTTTTTAGATATATAAGCCTAAAGCAACCTGTAAATATGGATAAATAAAGAGACAACCTCAGCTGCTATCTGAAGATTCAGATAGATTGAGCTTTTTGTACTATTTCAGTCGGAACTGGGGTTATCGGGCTGGATTACAAAGGATGCTTGGTGTTTAGTAGTAACAGCAGTCTCTACTCTTTAGTTCATCCCGTGTTTGTGACTATGAAAGTTTCCTTTAGCACTGAATAATTTGGGGTCATCTCACAGAGGTAACACCTGTTACCATTGGATTGCCATACTACATATGGATATTTGGTCTGACACTCAAATTGAATCATGTGTGCCTTTGGCCACTGTTAATTTTAACCTTTAAACCAGTGCTGACTCAGGTGGGGCAAAAGCAATATATGTAACCTAAACATTTTTACCCCCGTAATATGCTGAAATAAAAACAGGAAAAAAAATAAAATTATACAGTTGGAAAAAATAAAAAATAAAACCAGTGCTGGTGAACATATTGTGAAAACAATAGAAACACCCCCATCACAATGTCTTAATGCAAGTATATTGGAAGAACACTGAATGTATAACCAGAAATTAGAAGCTAGAAGACTTTGGATTTAGCCTAAAGACTGTCAGTGATTTTCATTACGAAAAGACTATTTAACCATTCTGTTCTACAATCCTCTCTTTTCAAGAGAAGATTGTGATAGATGATGTCGAATAGCCTTTCTATCCCTAACACTCTATGGCTACTTCTAGACAAAGTATCTTTGGTGGGCATTTTATGTAGTCACAGACATGATATCTTCATGGAATTATCTACCCAGTTCTGGGGCAGTTTTCATGGAATTTAGACATTCTTCTTCAGTAACACTGCCATGTTGATTGTATAAATGCCACAGAACAGATCCAAACTTTTTAATGCAAAAATAGAATTGAGGTAAAAACAATGTAGAGTGTTGGGTCAGAAAGTTGCATTGAAAGGGAAAGCCAAATAAACCAAAGAAATGAGGGAAAGAGTCCCTCTTTCTTTGGATATTTTTTAAAGTCAAAACTTACCAATTTTCCAGGACAACATAAATAGATTTTGAAACACTTTATTTTTATGATAATTTGTATATGCTCTTGCTAATGAATCGTTAAAATTTAAACAAGAAAAAACTGCCAAATAAATTATATAACTAAGAACTTATAACAGAGCCTAACACATTCATATACTCCATCATTGTTAATTTTCTTCTTCTTTCCCTTAGTAAGGATTTAAGCATTTTTAAATGCCACTCTTTAAGGTTCACACAAAACTCAAAGTTTCAAAATTCTTTAAATCAAAGAACTGCTGAATTTACAGACTTTGAAATATGTTCCTTGTCTCACCAGCTACAAAACACCCATTTTTCCTATAGCTTTAGTTAATAGAAGTCTGTAAAAAACTATAAAAAACTGAAAATTATTTTCAGAAATTTTTATTCCATATAGGAAATTAGTTAGAATTTTCTTTAGGACCTAGAAGACATTATGTGGGACTGATTTCATTCATACTGAAAGCAGAAAGGAAATGATTGGTTAACTCACTCGACTGGTTTTAGTATGGCGGTTGCTTTCTAAAATGTGAAAGTGACTTGTTATTGCTCGACGAGTATATCTCAAAGACCTCAAGATTTGTGTCATTCAGTGAACTAAAAAGTGACTCATATTTCTTAGGTACTTGCAGACAGAAATCTGATTCTTAGAAATTAAAGTTCAATTGCGTGGGAAGATGTTTAAGTATCAAGTATGGATTTGAGATGACTTCAATACTCCCCCCACTAGCAAAATACCCCGTGAAGAGCATTTTATCTCTTAGATAAGAAAGCTGGGCATTAATGGCTGAAACTCAAAAATTAGTAGTTTGACTTTTATTTCATCTTGATCAGCAGAAAAATATAGTTACATGTGCTTTTGCTTCAGTAAGTAAGAGGCTACCTAAATGTTTCACTTTAAATAAATAGATTTATCTGGTGGACAAAATGGATTGTTCTATTCAAAAGTAAATGGAAACCATGTAATTGAAAAGTTACTGAGTCGACTCATATACCAGAAAACTATAATTTATTTAGCCGGAAATTCAGAGAGATCAATGTGGATATGTTCCAGACCAAATAATGATAACAGCAATAGTAACAAAGAGAACAGTAACAATGATAGTGAACACTTATGCAGTACTTACTATGTGCCAGACATTGTTCTAAGGGATTTATCTGTATTAATTCATTTAATCCTTACAATAACTTCATAAAACAGGTTCCATTATTATTCTTATCATTGTTCCTACTATCAAACAAAGCTTAACTTAGGAAGACTTTACCATATCCTCTAATTTTGGAGGGGTGGGATTAAATCCAGTTATAGTTACACAGTTCTTTACTTTGAGAATAAATTAGCTTTCTTCAGCTTAGCATGGTTTCTCCCTAGTTCCTCAAAGAACTAGAAAAGCAAGAACAAATCAAATCCAGAAGTAGCAGAAGAAAAGAAATAGCAAAGATCAGAACAGAACTAAATGGAGACCAAAAAAAAAAGATAGAAAAAAATCAACGAAATGAAAAGTTGGTTCTTTGAAAAATTAACAAAATGAATAAACTACTAGCTAAACTAATGAAGAAAAGAAGCCAGAAGACCCAAATAAACAAAATTAGAAATGACAAAGGAGACATTTCAATGGATATCTCTTTCCAATTAAAACAATTGAAGAGTTCTCTACATTTCAACTTTCGAAATCTCCCTTAATTCATTTATAATTATTTTTTTTTCACTTACTGTAAATGCTCATGGATATGTCATAGCTGTTTCTTCAGCTACTGTTTGGTTTCAATATCTCAGGCAACTTATTTGAACTTCTAGGATGTTATGGTTTGAATACAGTTCCTTCAAAATTCAGGCATGGCAATGTGATAGTATTGAGGTGGAACTTTCAGAGTTGATGCAGAGGGCTCCTCCCCCATGAACGGGTTTGAAGCTCTTACTCCCCTCCATAGCAACAAGGTGCCATCTTGGAAGCTGAGAGCAGCCCTGACCAGGTAACCCAACCTACTGGTGCCTTGATCTTGGACTTCCCAGCTTCAGAATTTGTTAGAAAATATATGTCTGATCTTTATAAACCACCCAGTCTCAAGTATTTTATTATAATAACATAAACAGACTATGACACAGGAAGATGGAATGTTTGGATGAGCAAGGTAAATATTATAATACATCTTTGTCAGTGTGATGTTGTTTCCCCCAGTTATGTAATTCTTCAAGGTATCTGTTAGGCAATCTTCAAATACATCAGGGGATATTTAATACAATCTCTTTATTTTGCAGATCAGAAACTGAGGCACAGCAATGTTCTGTCATAAACACGAGGCCATCCTGATAACCAGTAGAGGAACTAGGACTTGAATCCAGAACATTCTTATACCCAGTTTTGTGTATTTTCCATTATTTGCTTATTTAAACAAAACAAAAAAACCAGCGACTTTTTATGAGCCACATTACCGTGTCTGGCGATGTGGAACCTATCCTCAAGCACTGACCCATCACAGTTTAGGAGAAACTGTCGTGGGTGTCAAGAACCCTAGCATCTTTAATGCATCCTGTCAATAATTTTGCAACTTGGAAAAAACTGCATTTTCTTCTATCTAAAATGAGGATTTTTGACCAAGATACTTATTCTTTAAAGGTCAGTTTTAAAGCTATCATTCTTATTATTCTTGTAGGGATTTTTTTTTATTTCAGCATATTATGGGGGTACAGATGTTTAGGTTATGTATGTTGCCCTTGCCTCCCCACTCCCCCGCAAGTCCAAGTTACAAGTGTGCCCATCCCTTGGATGGTGCGCATTGCACTCTTTGTGTATGCAAATACCCGCCCCTCCTCCCCTCTCCCCCACTCCCCTGCCCAACATCCAATAGATGTTATTCTTATATGTGCACTTATGTGTTGATCAGTTAATACCAATTTGATGGTGAGTACATGTGGTGCTTGTCTTTCCATTCTTGGGATACATCACTTAGTAGAATGCGTTCCAGCTCTTTCCAGGAGAATACAAGAGGTGCTATATCACCATTGTTTCTTATTTAATAAAGGTGTATATTATAGTTTTTCTAAAAAAAAAAAGAAGCAGCGGAATGCACAGCATTAGGTCTGTACTTCTACTTTTTTAAAATCAATGTTAAGTTTAGTCTAAAGCTGCATCCTCGTAAGTTCTGTAACCTACTGGATATGTGAACTTTAACCTACTCTTGTACCAATCACTGAGTTTCAGACAATCAAAGGTGGCCAACTGTTCAAACTGGGTTCAAATAAGACAAACACTGTTCTGCAACCAATCCAGCTATTTCTGTACCTCACTTCCATTTTCTCTTTTTTTCTCCATTTCCATTTTCTCTTTCCTTTTTTCTCTTTATAAATCCTCTCCCACCACGTGGCAGCACCAGAGTGGCTCTGAATGAACCTGTTTGGGTTCAGGGGGTCGCTTAATTGACAAATCATTCTTTACTCAATTAAACACTGTTAAATTTAATTTGTCTAAAGCTTTTCTGTTAACATCAATTAGCTGTTTCCTGCTGCTAGAGATATTGCTGCTTCCTTTAAATGAATACAAACAAAATTATATAAGTATACATAAAATTATATTGTATATATGTATATAACATAACAGACATATTGTATTTTATATAGTTTATGCATAATGCATAGATATATAAAACTAATGTGATTTATACATAATGTATAAATATTTTATTTTATGCATACAAAATCTTATCTAGTTTAACTATGACCTTAGTAATTTACACAGCACTATGACATCACGCTTTCCACTTCCCTGAAGTCATTTTCTGTATGTACTCTATATTATGGTTGGTGCTATGATCTTGCTTATTTCCTGAAAATGCCATATTTTATCCTTGCTCTAATTATATTACGATTTATTAAATATTTTTTCTTGAAATTTAATTTTGAACTATTTTAGCTTTTGCATTTTTTTATAATTTTTATTTATAAATTATTGTTTTTACCATTTAAAAGCAAACCATGTTTACTTACCTATACACAAGAAAATTGCCTTTTGCCCATTATCTGGGAAAAAATATTGTTGCTATGTTGAATTTAGTTCCAGTCATTTTTTTCATTGTATATGTGTGGGGGTTGTTCATATGCATATAAATGTCTTCCCAGTTGCCTCCTTTTTTCCCAAAATAAGAATTATATGTTGTACTTAGTTTTGTATTATACTTTTGCCCTACCTAAACTTCTTCTTATGAGCATCAAATATGCTTCAAATAATCTTAATTGCTCAATAATATTCAGTTTTAAGAATGTTCCATGATTTAATTAACTTTCCCATTTTTGTTGGAGACTTTGGTTGTTTCCTGTTCTTATTAACATAAATAAGCCTGTGATAAACATCCTTGAACATAATCTCCTACCACATCTCAGATTCTTTTTTTAAACTAGATTCCTTGAATTGAAATCATTGGATCTAAAAATGTGTCTATTTTAGTTTTTTTGTTTTGTTTAAGATTAATAAATGAATAATTTAGTCAGTGAACAAAGCAATGTATTCCTATACAAATTTCAAAGATGTACATTGCTGAGTAAAAAAAAAAAAAGTGCTTTTTTTTATTTGCCAGTCTTTACTAGTTTTAACCTTAATACACTAAAATTATTTGCACACTCCGCCAGGTTCTCCATTACCTGATCCCTGCTTCCTTTTCTAGCTCAATTTCAGTCCATGATCTGGTCTCCACGTTTTCTCAAGCCCAGGTACACTGGCCTTGTTTTGTACCTGTACTCTTATACCTGTTTCCTCCAGTTACCTGTCCTCAAAATTCAGTAGGTACAAACATTGTTCAAGACAGAGCTTCTACATCGTTTGTGTTGAAAGGTGTACAGAAAATCATGAGTCGGAGCATTTCTCTTCCTAAGAGAAATTATGAAGTGCCTATCTTCCGAAATATTCTCTTGGAGCTCAGTTTTTCTCCCCATTCGGCTATAAAGCTTGTCTCAGCACATTTTTGTGTTCATTGATAATATCTGGGGTTTATAAATTATATCCTTTGTCTATACAAGCCCTGTTTTTCCCATTTCTCTTCTCTCTCTGCCTGTCCCCTCAGATTTTACAAAGCTCTGGAGCGACAGACCTATGGCAATCCATCTGTCTGTAGCATTTTGTACAATCGATAAAGAGTTATCAGTTAGGATGTTCTCAGCTGCTGGTAACAGAACTTCCTTGCTTACACAACTTAAACTACAGTGAATCATTTCCCATAGCAGGAAGCCTGTAAGTGTGTTAGTTCCATATGTACAGCTCAAAGAGCCAGGTTCTTTTCATCTTCATTCTCTGCTAACCACAACAAGTTGGCTCTTGTCCTTGTGTTCATAGACTCGTAGACTCGTGGTGGCGAGTTGGATACAGCAATTCTAAGGCTCATACCCTCACACATGCTGTCCAGAGACACAGGGAGCTATTTCTTCCTTGAGTCTTTTTGTTTTTTAAGAACCAGGAGTCATTTCCCAACAGGTCTCCCCAAATATATCATTATTGAGAATCGGACCATCTGCCCTTCCTAAACCAATCCCAGAAGGGAAGGGAAATGGGTCACATAAACCAGCTAAAACCCGTCATGATTCACCCCTGAAGCAGTGGAAACCTCTGACCTCACTGAAGCACATAGTGTTTCTGATAAAAAAAAAATGTTTAAAAAGAAGGTATGGGAATGATACAATGTGATAAGTTGGCTTGAAGAACATGAGAAACTGGTGAATTTAAGATTTCATGAGAAGCAAATATATTTTGTGGCAATTATTCGAAATAAAATTAGATTTCCCTCCTTTTCTCTCAAAACATTTACTGATCTGTTCTGTTTCTTCTGACTTATGAACAATTAATATTAAAAGGTTTCCAAAACACAGCTCTATATTCTATTTGCCTTGGGGGTATAAGTCATGCAGAGGAAATAAGCAAGTTTTCCATTAAAAACATAGGTTATATTCAAAAGGATATTGGAAACCTGTATGATTTTTGAAAAGTTGTGGACCAAATATGGCTAGCAGAATTGTAATTATTTGTTGGCCTACTAACTGTTCATGGTATTTCAGAGATTAAAAGAGAGGATGAACTATGCTGCATTTCTTCTGTTATATTTATGAATGCACAGAACAGCAAAAAAAAAAAAAGTGATTAAAAGCATTGTCGTCTAAGCTAACTCTTGGTTCTATTTAAATGACAGTTTCAGCTCATAAAACAATTTTTTCAAAAGCCACAAAGGCTTTCATTCAAATGTAACAGGAAGACCCATAAAAAAACAAAAACAAAAAAACCAGAGTCTTTTTTTTTCCAGGTAACAAATATGTAAGAGGATAACACAATGACAACAATGACAATGCTTAGTTAGGTAAATATCACGAAGCTAATCCTCCTTTAAAGTTTAGATTACAGACCTACTCAGCAAGGAATAGTCAACAAACTGACTGGAAAAAGCAAACTTGCATTAAAATAAATGAGTATGTAACAAAACACAGTTACTGCATAATGGGCTATCAGTGTAGCGCAAATCTTTGCAAATTGCCAGGAAATGGACCATAAGCCATCTTATTTAAAGTGAAATTCCTCCCTTGCAAAGCCTTAGGTGAGTTAGGCAGCCCTAAATTATTCAGAATTTCACTGTCTGCTCTCTTTAGTTTAGAAACTGTTTGGGTATAGCCTCAGAGAGAGCCCAAGGCACTTTTGGTTTCAACAGCTAGCAAAAGTTGTTGAGACAAAAAACCCTCTCTCTACTTAAAACTTAGTTTTGTTTTTCTATTCACATAGTAAGTCAAAGTTTAATCCTCAGAATACACCTCTGTTTGACAAGCCCTTCTTCCCTAAGGTTTCATAGTCCCATTAAAAAAATATCTATACGGTTTAAAAAAAGGTTATCAGTGTTTCGATTACCAAACTCTTCTCTAACATGGAATGCACTTTTATGTTTCCTTGAACACCGTTTTCCAGGAATTTTAACAGTGTTTTTTTAAATTAGAATTTAAAGGGTTAATTTCCGGAGTCAGTCTGTTATTGTAGAAAAAAGCAAATTTTGGAGTCAGATCTCTGTTTTTCTCCCTTTTACTGTTCTACCACTTTCTAGCTATGTAACCTGGAACAACTTATTTAACCTCTCTGAGTTTCAGAACACTTAATCTATAAAGTGGAGATGGTAAGACCTCCTTTATATGGGGGGTTATAAAGATGAATAGAGTTAATGCATATTTTATGAGCACCTGGTACATAGAAGGCACCAAATAAACATTAATCTTTTCCTATTTTTTTTTTATTAGAACTGCCTATACAAAAAAAATGGTAAAATACATCAAGTTGTCCACCAGGCCACCACCTTTCTGTGCACTTTTTCTCCCAGAAGAAACGCCCTGCCCCTCCTAGCACCATCTCAGACGGTTGCCACAGTTTCCATGTCCTTGCGCTCCCATACCCCCACTAACACGTGCTAGCCAACCTTCACTCAAGCCTGGAGGGAGAATGTAGCATGTTGCAGTCACATCGGTCCACATGTGTATTGAACCTAGGGTGTTTCAATGAACAGGCTATACAAGAAGAAAGGCAGGGGAGGAAGAAGACAAGAAAATACACCCAAGAGTGTTAACACTGCCATCATTGCCGATGTGCAGGGATGTCATGGAAGAGGTATGAGCTGGGAAAACCGACTATAAGTAAAGTCTTGGCCACTGTCCTTGAAGGGCTTTTCAAGAGTCAGCTTGACCGCTCCTGAGTTTTGCCGTGAGTGTTGTGCTGACGTGAGGGTCTCTCCTCCTTGTCAGACTCAAGTCCACCTAGCTATGTAGGTTTAAAGCCTAGCTCTGGATTCAGATTGTTCTGGCCTGTCACTTCTCAGCTGTGTGGCATTAGGTAAGTGACTTAATTTTTCTGTGCCAGTTTTTAATTTGTACATTAGGAATAATGATAATAGCATCCAACTAATGGAACTGTCATAGTGATTGAAATAATCCATGTAAAGTGTTTTTCACAGTGCCTGGTATGTCGCAAGCATTAGCTAAAAGTATTACTAGGTAGGAATGACAAACTTGGTGGCCACAATGACTGGGGAAGGGTCTCTGACCCCCGCTGGGTCCATCAGGATTATTCTCCCAAGTGATTTCAGACTACAGCTGGGAGAAAGTTATTTTCTTTCTATTCTTGCTCAAGAAGATTTAAGAATTTGAGTTTAGAGTTCCTGGATCCACCACTCATTTGAGAGAATGACATTAACAAGAGGAAAGAAAAAAGATGACACGTTCCCTTCGATTCAATACTACACCAGTATCCTTCCAATAAAACCCTTTTTGCTTAAGCTAGAGTTGTATTTCTGTTGTCCTCAAACAATACAGTCCTGGCTAATGCATGCATTTTGAGGAATAATGCACACAGACTGCTCTTCAGCTGCAAAGTCTTCAAGTATGTGAATGTATCTATTTTTCAGGTAAATGGGTATGCAAATATTCTTTCTTAACCTTAATATGTAACCTAGAAATAGTCATAAGTTGGCAATTTAGTTTTCAAGTCATATCTCGATATCATTAAAAGTTAATATTAATATTTAATAATTTTCAAACTATATTAAAATGAATTTGTTTGAAGATAATGCTTTTTTTGCCATTAACCACTTTAACCAATTAATTTGGTAATATATTGACCCAACTTATACTTTATCAAGTTGATTTGTTATATTATGATTTAGTCATAGTCCAATTTGAAGCTTTTGGAATTTTGGGTGTCTTTTTCTATTTTGCCTCCCTTCGGCTATTTCAGGAAGTTTATGGTGAGTTCATCTCAGGGACATTGCTTCATAATATCCAACTATAAATCTGAAAGTGAGAGTCTGAGGAATAGCATGTCAAGTCTAGAAAGAGGAAAACATAGGGAAACAACAGTGATCACTTTTACTATGATACTAAATATAAAAACTTCCAAGTGTAGATGAGGTACTTTGCCCCTATCATCACATTACTCCACACAGTAAAATAAATTCCAGGTGGTTTAAGAGAGTTGCATAGGAAAATTATAACACAGAAAAATTTTAAGTCAAAAATCGGTATTTATAAATAGAGAAAAGATGTCTAATTATGTACAACAAACCAAAGTAAATCCCCTGATTTGATTTGCATTTCACTTTTTTTTTTTGAGACAGAGTCCTGCTCTGTCACCCTGGGTAGAGTGCAGTGGCATCATCCAAGCTCACTGCAACTTCGAACTCCTGGTCTCATGGGATTCTCTTGCCTCAGCCTCCCAAGTAGCTGGGACTACAGGCGCATACCACAACGCCCAGCTAGTTTTTCTATTTTTAGTAGAGACGGGGTCTCACTCTTGCTCAGGCTGGTCTCGAAATCCTGACCTCAAGTGATCCTCCCGCCTCAACCTCCCAGAGTGTTAGGATCCCAGAGTGCTAGGATTATAGGCCACTGCGCCTGGCCTGTATTTTACTTTTTTAATTCATGGAAAAGGTGATAGAGTTTTATTTCCCAAAGTAGGTTACACTGTCTGAGGCTTAAAGAAGTAGTGAGAGATATGAATTAACTGTGAAATTTTATTTCATTTTTAGCCCTGCAACAACTATGGATACAATTGAGTATCCGTAAATCTTCTAAAAGAAAGTTAATGGCTCATGAGATTTCTAGCAATCTCGTCTTCTAGGATGAAAGAGATAATATAAGGAATTAGTGTTTGAATATATTTACAAGTGCATATTTGAACTATACTATCAGGTTTTAAAATTTTATAAATTTTAGGAACTAATTATTATTTTCAAATGTATTAATAAATTTTGTAGGTTCTGATAAATGACTACGGTAAAAATTAGTAAAGATTGTCATGTTTCTTTGAAAATTGTGTCAACTGAGGCACATAAAAACTGCCTTTTTTTTAAAAAAAAAAGAAATATAAACAATGCAGCCAGATTGGACTATAAATCTCGAGTGTAGCTTGACTCAATGAGTTACTCAACACCTCAGTTCAAGCATAGTGAATTATAAGGAAGGAACACTTGCCTGGAATCATTAACACGGGAAAACATAGGTTCTGCTCTAAATTATTATGCATTATATTATATGTATCACATATAATTATAGCACAAAAATCTCCTTATGCATCAAATAACTCTTTCAGAATGTCGGTTCAATGAATTACATGTAAATGAATCAAAAACATATGGGTAAAGTTTATCTTGAAATATAGTACTTGACCAAATGTGTTTTGGGTTTTCACCCACCCCAAATATCTGAAAGATACTGTCAACCCTTAGCTGGTCTCAAGTCCCTATTGTGGCCCTTCACAAGCATTTCCTATCATTGCTGGCATTGTGTACCCTTGCTTCTGTGTGTTACTGACATTCCTTAGTGGTTTGTGAACACTCATTGAATGCATATGGCATTTAGCAAAATCTATTAAATATGTATCAAAATTGAGTAAAGTTAACGTAGAATACATAATTCATTAAATGCATTCTTTAGTATGTACATTCAAAAATTTTAGTTTGCAAAAGACAACGTAGAACAAATAAATTTTCAGTGCATATTTTAAATTATAAAAATGCATCAGGCTGAAATAGTCAAATATTTCAGACAGTTATGAAGTAAACATTAAAATGCTCTCTGGCTCATTCAGAAGTAAACATTATTAACTTTATCCTATATATTATGTAGTCTATACATATTCATTCACACATATGTGAATATTTGCATATGTGCTATATATTTGTATGTACCATTTTTCCCACAGATAGGCCAAGAGCGTATATATTTTGCTCTGGCTTGATTTGTTCACTTAAAAATATGTCATGTAGCATTTATAACTTTATCCCATTCTTTTTAATGACTGCAGAATATTTAGTGATAACCATATAGGTTGTTTCCAGTTTTTTTCTCTTTTTCCCCCTGTATTAAATATTGATCCATGCTGCTATTTTGCCTAAAGCGCTTTCTTTTAGAAAATAAAAATTATCAGAATTTAAAAGATGAATAAGCCCAATATATGGTGCCTACACAAAGAAGAAAATTTTTTCTTAAATTTATTTGTTCGTTTGAAAAGAAGACAATCTCTGGGCAGAAGGTTGGGTTTATACTAACACTTTTAGATATGTTATGTGATCCATTTCAGAAATGATAATCTGGCCTGAAAACCTTTTTCCTCAATTATGGCAGAAGCTGGCA
This sequence comes from Propithecus coquereli, assembly GCF_000956105.1. Lineage (NCBI taxonomy): Eukaryota > Metazoa > Chordata > Mammalia > Primates > Indriidae > Propithecus > Propithecus coquereli. The sequence continues at coordinate 1,105,986 of NW_012142412.1, forward strand.
TTCTTTCGCAGTAGAGTCAGCAAATGGGAGAGATCCTGAGAGCCAATCTCTTGGGAATGTGAATTTGGGATTATGTCACCACTTAGCAGAATAACAACACTGATGGGCTGAAATGAATCCCTCTCCTGACAGACTGAACTTTTTAGCCTCTCCATATCAGCCATCTCCCTGTTGTTGGTATACAGTTTCAGTAAAGTAAGAGCAAGTCCAAGTTCAGAAAAAGACCAGACCACAACAACAACAAAAACTTGATAATGAATAATACCAATTCGTACTTGGCTCCTTTTATCAACTAGTGGTGTAAAGTAGCCTTCCTCACTAATTCCTTAGTGAAAGGATTATACGTTTAATAAATAATGACAGAGAAATAGCCCAGGAATAATTACTTTTTTTCCCTGCAATCTGGGGAAATACATGAGAGCAAAAGTAAGGAAAATAGTATGTTACATGCTTCGAGAACACAGGGATGAAAGAAATATTGATATTTACATTTTTATTTTAATAATTACACACACACAAAAAACTAGTAAATGCTTATGTTCCAAATTAAAGAGGGGCTGGAACATTTTTGTCTCAACTACCTCACTGCTCTTAAATAGTTTAATTAAGATAATTTCATTACAGAATCAGAGATTCTCTTAGAGTTCCATTGTGTTTTAAACATGAAAAATTACAGAATCATTAATAAAGTCTGAAAATGGCCTCTTGAATAGTTGTATAATATTCACTTATTGTACATATCCAACACATGTGCTCAATTTTTAAACAATTCAGAATTACTTAACTATTCTCAGAAAAAGCAAGTAATTCTTTCCTTATGGTGGATTTCTCTGTGCTAGATTATATATATAGAGAGAAAGACACACACACTCACACACACACACACACACTCACACACACATTTATTTTTCATATTGGTGTAAAGCTTTGTTCCAGTTTATAATTTGCTCATCAATGGTCTGAAAAAAATCAGTTGAGACAAATTCGCCGAGACTCTGCTAATGATCCCGTATTTGAATGTCAGAATCATGATTTTCGTTTCCCCACCATTGGGCTCTATTATTTAGCATGAGCACAACAAAGTAAACCAGTTATGTTTTCCACTGTAATCTAGGTTCAGTTACACCATGCGTATCCCTTTAACCACGAGCAGCTATTGATTCTATTTTCAGATTATCTCTCTTATCTGTTCCTTCTTTCCATTTTCTTTGCCATTTAGTGACTTGATCTCAACACCTCATATTAGCCAACTGCAAAGGTCTCTTAGGTTTTGTCCACATCAATTCCAGGAATGCCACTAATAATTCACTTGTAGGAAATCTTTCAAAGACATAATTTTATCAAGTAATTCACCTGCTTTAATAAAGCTTTAAAAGCCTTATCAGGTAAATTATTTTAATAATTTTTGTAGTTTTAGGAATTATCTCAATCCTTCTTCTGTTGCTGTGTTCTTACAAAAAATCCTCGGCTCCAGCACTGTTAATTATACCTTGAGTGTGTAATTCTCTATTGCAATTCCAAGACTTTGCTCTTACTGTTTATGAGGTTTTAAATATTTGGTATTACTTATCCATACTTACTCTATTCTGTCTAATCATTTTCCCACATTATCAATGACATTAGAGTTTTTGAGTCACCAATTTTTGATTACTTGTGATATCAATTTTATACCTATTTAGTCACTCCCAGGGGAGTTTCTTTATTAATTTTACATATGAATCCCAGTATGTCCCCTGACTGGTACATTTTGCAAAGAAATAATATCTTGCTGCAATTCCTGAAACTTTCAAAGTATTAATACTTAACTTAAGTTTGGGTAGTCTGTACACATGGAAGATCTCACTCAGAGTTGCAACCTTTTTAATAATGCAAACATCTCCTCTCCTCTTTAGACACTGGCCCTCCAATTAAAGAAGAATCCTAAGAAATTTAACATTCATTTTATAGGCAGAAATCACATATTTAACCCAAACATGTTTTACTTTGTTTTTTCCTGTTTTTTTTTTTTTTTTTTGTCCATTTCATTATATGTAGTGGCTTTAGTTTTTCTTATTAAGTAAATCCCAGGCAGGAATTTCATTGACTTCTCTGTAAAGTAGTTAGACCTGGCTAAGCTAATATATTTAAATGTCTGATATTTACGCATTTAGTCTCATCATACTTTTCATGACCTACCCACAAAACTGAAATTCACTTTAGAGGGAGTTAGGCCAATACCTCTCCACGCTTGTGAGACAAAAATATAGCATAAAATATGTGACCTGTTTACCTGTGTATCAGAGATGTTAACAGATGAAAAGCTCAGTTTTGCGTAGAAATACTGTTTGCAAGGCTATTCCAGTTTTCCTAGTTAAATTCAAAGTTCGGAGAAGGCAAATTCTCAAATTTACAAAATATGTTTCATACCAGCATCTTAAATCACTTAAGTTTATACTGAAGCTTGCTTTGAAAAAGAATATATATGTTTGACTAATTTAAATAAAGTGAATTGTAAAGAAGAAACAACTCTGTTGAGTGAAACTGACTGAGTGTAATCCATTGAACCAAGGCTGTTCTCAGCGTGCATTAGCTTTCTGATCTCTGGTTTACATCACTTGCTATCCATAGCATATCCCTCTGATGGTTCACATTTTTCTTATATACTGAGGTTTTCAATAGCATTGTCTCTACCTGCAGCTTATCTTAAATTAACACTTTCACTTTTTTCTCTCAAAAATAGCACTTTTGGTTGCTTTAGTTTTCCACCACATATTATAGAATTTAGAGAATTAGAAAATTTAAATTACATACATAACATATATGCTGATTATAGGACAAGTTAAGAATCTATAAAAGAACTCTCTGTACTGTTTTTTCAACTTTGCTGTTTCTAAAATAATTACAAAATAAAAAATTTGAAAATATGCAGGTTTAAGTGACTTGATTTTATTCTCACTTGTCATAAGAACACAGATCAGCATTTTAGATATATATTCCATTTCCAGAAAAAAATCATAACAAACTATAAAATATTTACTTCATAAAGGTTTTGCTTAAAACTTGTTTCTATCTCAATGACACCATTAATATTTTTTTCTTTACTCATTACTCTCCTGAAAGTATTTTACTGGATTAAAAAAATACTTTTATGATAGACCTAGATAAAATAATTATATTCAAAATATGCTAGTGTAATAAATTAAAGATTAAAATAAACTAAATATTTTCATAGGGTAGTATTTTTAAGTGAGCAAGGTTTTTGCTTTCAGGATGTAAATATTCGTAGATCTAGATTTGCATGTCATTATCTACAGATTATCTATTTGCATTATCTATTTCCAATTCATTATCTACAGATGGAGAATCTTCTGTTTAAACTTGGGAGCCAAATTCTCAGAAATAATGTAATTACATATGATGTCTACTTAGTTGAATGACAAAATAACCAACTTTAGGGAACATTGTTTAAGTAATTTTTTTTAAAAAATGTGTGTTTGTATGTACATACATGGGTCCTAGTCAAATGTGTATGCACTTGAAGAGCTCTATTAATTTTACTTATAGTATATGAATGAATGGGTAGAATCAGATAAATAGGTGAATATGCAAATAATTATAATTAGTTTAAAATGCTAATTTCTAAAAGAGAAGCCCATATCAAATCCTTTCTCTTAACCTTTTATACCTTTCAGGAACTTATAATCTCCTTATTATCATTAAGATCTGACATTTGCAAGTTAGGCCTTACCTGGACTGTGAGTCAGTAGAGGGACACTACAGTGGATATGATGTGCATGTCATCCTGCTGCTTTGCAGGTATTAAACAAATGTGCATTCTAATAATGCTCGCTCATAAATACCACTGTAGTTATTCTTCTATGATTTGAAAGCTCATAAATTTATAAACATCATCATCATCATATAAGATCCTGAATCCACTAAGGAGCATGAGAAGGAGTAGAGAATGCAGTGGCCCCTATTTGAGAAGTTGAGTATGTAAAGAAGGGTACCTTTGGCAGAGGGCCTAGTTTTGAAAAGGACAAAGGTCAAGGAGGGTGAACTAGAAGAAAGATGAGGGAGGCAGGGAAGGAAGAAGAACAATGGAGGTTGAGGTGGAGGAAAAGTTTGCAAACCAGAAAGATGCAAATGATCATTTGTAACTTCCCCAAATCAGTTAGGTCACAAAAAATCATAATCCCCACAATGGATTTGTCTTGTATAGGCTGGTGGGGATTGCAATTTTGAACTTGGGTAAGTGAGTCCAGGGTCTGAGGTGGGCAGATCACAAAGATTGAGAAGTAGAGAAGAGAAGGCAGCAAGAAAGTAAGATCTGGGATTTGGGATTTAAGGGAAAGTTCCCCTAACTGTCTGCAAATAGAGAGCCCCAGATGACTTAAGTAAATTAATGTTTTCTTGTATTTAAAACAAAGCCAAGCATTGAGAAAATTTACACACACACACACACACACACACACACACACACACACACACTCATCCACAGTAAATGTCTAGATAATTAAGAAATAAATTGGGATATGAATAATGCATATAATTAAGTTAATCTGGAATTTCCTAGAAGAAATCATGGCATAAAACACGAAGTCTTAAAAAAAAGAGGTATTAAAAAGTTTTGGGGGAAAAATAGTGGTGAATAGTGTTGAGTGCGTTTGGGGGAAAAGAATCAGTAAATTGGATGTGCTGGTGAATCCTGAAAGACTTTTCTGACTAAATGAAAACGGCAGCAATAAGTGAAATAGGCATATGACTGTGAAATCTAATCATTTCAGGACAGAATTCCTTTCAGTAAGTCTTTGTTGAAACAAGCACAGTTAATATGTTTGAAAGTGGAGAGTAGGTAAAACGATCAGTGATGTTGAAACTGCATGTATTCCTTTTGTCCTGTTGAAACCACTTTGGGGAAGGTGAATAAAGATACTGAGAGGATATCAAGTGTTGAGATTGTGGCCTTCGGATTGTTTATAACACTGAACATATAATATTTAAGTGGAATTTGTAGTTAATGATAAGATTGGATTAATGCCTCTCTTCTTTTGATAAGAAGGACATTTTCTCAAGAGTTCCTTCCAAACATTCTTCTTGGGCACACAAGATTCTGTAATTTATCCATATTATGTAGCCCAGACAGGATTATGCCAAAAAGAGGAGCATTGATACGTTCTATCTCAAATAATAGACACTCACAGAGACAGAGAGAATTCATTCCACATTTTTGAAGGATTGTAAGGGAGGCTTTTGTGTATGTGCAGGTGGGGGGAGGGGAATTCTAGGAGTCTTGGTAATGTTAGAAAAACTAGAAACCCTCCTTTCCTCCTGGAAGTTGCTCTAAGTTCTTCATTTAAAAATATATATATTAATATATCTAGTGACATAAAGATGAAAGCCACAATTAGGTGTGGCTATATTTTATAAGCTGCTATCATATCCATGGCTTTTTCTCTTAGCCATAAGGATGTACGCGGGGACATGTGGCACTGAGGGTGGCTGAAGCGTACTCCACAGACCCTGCTCTGCAGGCAAGTTAATCCTCGTCAATCCAGCAAATGGACAAGGGAAGCAGAGAACTCTCAATTCTCAACCAGAAGAAAGCAAATGTGCATAGGAGGTACTAAAACTCCACTACCATTTCTTTCTAGCTGAATAGGAGCTTAATAATTGTATCCCCTCATATTGAGGGGATTGTCCATGGGTTTTCTTAGACTCTCAGTGGGTATGTAACTCCAAAATGGCAAAGTTTGTTTCCTTTATTTAGAGATTTTAGAATTGTGTTTATGTGCTTGAACATTCGACTATTAGAGGATGTTATTAAATAAATGTAACAATATATTTTACAATTATTAAAATACATATCATTACCAGACAGAAACTCTAACCCATATGCCATATATAAAACTTCTTTGTAGAGAGCTATGTGATGAAGCACAGTCACGCATCACTTAACGACAGGGATACGTTCTGAGAAATGCATCATCAGGCGATTTCATCATTGTGTGAATAACATAGAGTGTACTTACACAAATTTATATGGCATAGCCTACGACACACCTAGGCTGTATGGTACAGCCTATTGCTCCTAGGCTACAAACCTGTACAGCATGTTACTGTACTGAATACTGCAGGCAGTTGTCCCACTTCTGGGCAGTAGGAATTTTTCAGCTCCATTATAATCTTAGGGGACCACCATCATATATGAGGTCTGTTGTGACCTAAAGGTCCTTATGCAGTACATAACTGTATATTAGCCCAAACAGACCACTAAATTAGAGGAATCAATCTAATCAGCTAAAGAACAAATGCATATAAAAAAATTTACATTGATCAGTTTCATGTGAGAGTATCTCATCTAACGATAATAGTGACATTTTCTAGACATCCACATATACACCCTCACCACACCCAAAGGGGACTCTGGTCATAATAAATGATTGTCAGTCTAGTACAAATAATACACCGTATAGAAAAGATATTAACATAACTTTAAAGTGAAAATGACATGCAACTCCATTGAAAATAGCATTTTCTTTTCACTTCATTAATAAGAATGTAACACAAGCAACAACTTTAAATCATAAAGATAAACACATATTATTATTCCTTATAAAACTAAATAGATGACCATAATTTTATTTTTGTAGCATTGAACAGAAAATATCCCTGATTTCTTTTATGACCTCTGTTGGATAATATGACACTAAAAATAAATAGCTAACTGTGATGCATTTAACAGTCAATTAGAAATTATGAATGGATGATGATATTATGTTAAAACCATCTATGATCCATTTATGACTATAGTTATTTCATAACATCTTTTCCTAAGTGATTGAAAAGACACATATGTTTAGTCTATTAAGAGAGACAGCAGACACACTCTGGGAATACGAGAGAGTTTCAGTTACACCAATTTAGGAGATAACTCTAACCCCGGTCACCACCTTGTCTTTTCTGTTAAGCTGAGTTCAGCCCTTGGTGTCTAATGGCAGCCCGACTCCTCAGAGAGCTTCAGAAGCAAGAAGGAGCTCAGCTACTGACCAGCCCTGGGTGTCTGTGACAAAGCAGCACACTTTAAGACAATGACACGATGCTTTTCTCATTTTGATGACACAATTCCCTATTTTGTTTGTGTTATTTCACTTTTTAAAAAAATGGGATAATTTATTTTTTTAACATCTGGGGATAAATTTTAAATTACAACAAATAATCTTACATCTTCTCATCCTAATGAAGATGCAAGTCAAGCTCTGAAAAATGAAAAGGATAAAGTTATTTGGACACGAATGTCTCGAGTACACTTTCAAGTCAACCAATATTTATGGAGCACACACTGTCTAAGGTAGTTTGCTAGTGAGAAGGAAAGGAGGAATGAATATTTATCCAATGTAATGGGTCAGTCACAGTTATATAATACATATGTGTGTGTGTATATGTTTGTGTGTAGGTTGATCAACTCCCTTCTGCTTCAACCTTCTTTAATGAGTTTGCATACTGAGATCTCAGCTGCCCGTAGAATACCTTGAGGCATCCTCATGAATTCCACTGTTGCCTTGACAACCACAGTCACCTTAATGCAGTTGTCACCTGATGCTCTATGCCCACAAAGCTACAACAGTCACCTCCTGACACTGGGGGCATTGCAGCATTTCTGGCTAGGTACTTGCACAAGCACTCCTATGCACTGAGATTGGGCACCCCACTGTGTATACTGTGGCCTAGTGGGAAGAGGGCATTTGTGTCCATTTATAATATATTTTGCTATAGAGTTACCAAACACATAGCTCAATTTATAGAAGTTTCAGTGAAACCATTTCTTTGTATCTCTTGCCTCCAAGTATTTTCAATCATCTATGAGGCCATAGAAGGCTGAACACGAGCAAAATCTGGCTATATCAGGCATCAAGATTTAATCAGAATTATCAAAACATTCTGATTATAAGGATTTGTTTGGGGGTTAGGTTGTCAGCTTGATGCCTTTTTTTCTTCAGGATAATTTGAAAGATGAAAAGTTCACATAACAGGGCTCGAAGCTCATCTATAAGAGGCTAATGAAAGGCTGAGGATAAATTAAGGGATTTATAAAATGTGTAGAAAATATGTTATTTTGCTGTGACAATATCAATGCGGGGGGAAGGCCAATTGAGTTTTGGAGAAAACAAAGTGCTTCCAGGTATCAACCAAAGGTCAGACAGATTGGATAAAACGTCTTTGTAATTCTCCCTGTCTAATATATTCATGTGCTTATTCTAGAACTATTTACAGACAGCTTATGGCAATAAAAGTTAAATTCTATCAGTGAATTCACTATTTTATTGAACACCAATGGTGAGGAAATCTGAATTAGAAGACCCAGTCATACTTAGGGACTCAACCGAAAAAGAAATCATAATTTTGTTCATTCTATTTGCAATTTGTCTCTTCCACTGGATAAAACTTTAATTGTTATTCACTTTTCTATAACGTCTGTATTTTAGTACCTGACAGAAGATTTTCACAGCCCTCCAAAGTCACTCCCAAAGTATTTACTAGAAAGTATGTTTTGATGATGCAACAGGTTGAATTTGAATCTCCTATTTTTCCATCTCATCTAACTATACATAGTGTTAATGCTTTGGTAATCTAAGTTTATTTTTTTCTCTATCATAGATAGTCTATTTATTCCTTAAAAATTTTGAAGAAATTAACTATTACTTTAAAGTAACTATTAATATAAGGCTTTGTAAAATGTATATTATAATGAATACTGTACCCGATTATGTCAAACATTTCTTATCCATTTTAAGCAAATCTTACAACTATTTTAATGTTTGTGAATTTATTTCTGAATTGGGTTTTCTAATCAGAGATGCTTTTAAGCAATTACAGCTAATTATGAATCACATTTGACCCAGAGTTATCTGACATTGCTGCTTGACCAATCTCCATCACAGTAAGGTGTGTATTAATCATTTCACGCTTCTCCCTCTGTGACATTGTACATACAGTTTTGAGACCTGGCTTCAGCCATTGCTTCCTCACAACAGAATTTCAGAGTAGCTGGAGTTAATTAATTTAGTCTCGGCTGAAGCTTGAGTTCATCCTTTCTAAGCCACCTCTTTACCCAGTCTGAGCAGAACGGCATTACCTCACGCCCCGTAATGGCAGTGTGGTTAGAAAGGCCTCGGTATTGTTTCACCTGCTAACTATCTCCATTTGGAACTGGTGGAAAAGTCTCCCAACATGTATGTAACTTGTTAGTGGATTTTTCCACAAGTTCTTTCTCATAGAAATCCTTTCCAAGCAAATAAGCTTGTATGCGCGAGCGCGCTCACACACACACACACACACACACACACACACACACACACACACACACATTCTCATAGTATAAAATGTTTCAACTTCTCTATGATTTAAAAAACAGTGGCCTACTTGTCTTAGAAGCTGATACTATTTGACATTCTTGGGTGCTTTTCTAAACCTGCTACAAAGTGCAGACACTTGTCTTTAGATTATTAACTGTAAATAGTTGTTGAGATAAGCTTTCACAGAAAAGTCATTTTTCTATTACCTCATTACCTATACCTGCTTTTTATACTTTCTCCAAAGAATTCATCCTGCTCTATGGTGTTCCTGTTGAAACAATGAGGCTTTCTGAAGCATTGATTGAAATTTGCCTCTTAGAACCATCTACTGCAGTCCGTCTCTGAGCTCTATAGGAGTATTCCAGGATTCCAGGCAGAATCCTTTAAAACACACTTTTTTTTCTTTCTTTCTCCTCTCCCTCCCCTCTCTCTCTATAAATACACACACGCAAATAATATATATCCTTAAAAATTTGATATTATTTACTTTTTTCCTTAGGCATGACAAAGGTACATGGCAGATGCTCAGATGCTTAGTAGGGATTCATAATTGTATTTCTAATGATGTTTACCAGGTCAATTATAGTAGATGAGGGTTATATTTCTAATGTGAACTCAAATGATTAGAGATATAGATCCTAACATTATTCTTACCCTCTTTTATTCATTTTCTCCTCACGTAAATCAAACACCTGTTATAAATTTTTCTCTTATCCTTTCAAAGACATAAAGCCTGAGACCACTGCCCTGGCTTCCGTAGTGATACATACAAATCAACAATGCCTATGGTTCCTGAATATTCACAACTCATACAGGGTTTCTAGTCTTTCTGATATATCATTTTAAGAAAATGTTTAAGACATATGTCCATCATTTCTTCAGTGGGACATTAACTTTCTGTAAATATGGCTTGATATTCTCTATATATTATTACTTGAATTTCAGGTATTTAAATAGTACCAAGTTATTATTTTTAAAGAAAGTAACAAACATACCAAGATATACAGTGAAGGAGCTTTTACAATCTTTCTGATGTCCTTACTAATATTTAAGATTATTTAGTAATTTGCAGCTATTGGCTGTGTTTCACTTAGGTAAGGGATTTCTCATGTTTTGTAGCAGGCAGCAGTGTGTGCCGGCAAGAACAACTAGCTGTAGAAGCATAACCCAGGAATTAAAGAGCTTACGCCTCCATTACCTCAACTGTAAAACGTAGTGGTAGCTGGATTGCTGTTAGGGGAAGAGTTAGGGAGTGGAAAAATACTTGACATAGTGTCTGATACATGATGGATAGTCAGTGGTTATATTTTTAAAAGCTGACATTATAAATCTATGGATAATCAGGATTCAATATCAGATAACACACATTTCTCAAATCCTATTTTTGCATTTTATATCGTAGCAGATAGGTTTCTTATTTTTAACTTTATTCTAATGGATTAAGATTTTGTTTTATTTGATGGTGCTATCATTTGTTTCATTTTATACATTCTGATGGCTATTTTAAATATATATAGATATTTTAAATTTGTAGATATACATAGATGTAGGCTACACATATAAATAAAACTAGATACATATCTCTGTGTGTATATATATAAAATACAAATAAAAGTCACGTTATTCAATCAAACAAAGTATAAATTTTAAGTATAATAAAGATGTCAATCCCAAGTAATGAAGAATGGCATCTTGTTTTAGTCTTCGAATCGCTTGTCACAAGTTGTACTTTGAAGAAGACAAAAAAACTCACAAAGAAATGTCAGTAAGAAAGACATGTTTTTCATGAATTAATTTTAATATGATTTTTTCATAATGTCTTCAATTTAATGATGCACGCTTTATTTCTTAAAATTCATATTTCAAAAAATTAATTCTTAAAAACTATGAATGTAATTATTAAAAAAAGTTCAATAAAATAGAAGGTAATGCTTGCCATACACACAAGAGAGACAGTTACAGGTGGCAAGAATTATAATATAGGAGGGATTTAAACTAAATTGGTTCAATGCTGGGATAAGAAGGCTAATATAGACATTAAGAACAATGAGGTTTGGTAAGAAAATCAGCTTCTAAAATTGCCATCTCAAATTTAAACATCTAGAATGACCTTATATCAATGTTCGGTTTTATTTAAAAATTGTTTTGATCAGAAGCATATGTTTAAAATTCACTTGAAGAAAAAAATTTCCAAACATTCTTTTCCTTTTATCATCTGAATAATTTGTCATAAAGCATAAATTTATTTTTCATTTGTCATAACAAATTAAAAACATAAAGACAAACATGCTATCTTTGTAAAAGTCTCACCCTGCATATGAATTTTCAGATTCAATTCCATTTCAAATAGGTGAAGCCAAACAAAGCAGCAGATACATGAATATCTGCCGGCCATGACAACGGACTTATATATGGCTTTACCTTTGGATGCTTTCATGGCCCTGGCGTGACTCGGTACCTTAACTCATAAATGGACAAAATTAAAATATTGCGTTCAGTAAATGTTGCACCTAGCAGACATTTCTGAAGTGCTTAAAACTATGATTAACTTAAATAATAGCTAATTACTCTCATAGCAATTAAAATCAATTAGTAATTAAAAAACAATGGTATATTTCAATTTTCATTGGTGCTAACTTCCACGTTTTCAGATGTCATCTTATTGTGGACTAACTAAAAGTGGCTAATGATCATATTGAAATGTATATGGAAAATTGTGTAAGAGTTTCAGGACATAAAAATGTTAAAGCATTTCAATGCTGCCTATTTTATTTAAATTCAGTTCTTCATCCAAACTACCTACTGTACTCAAAACACATTATAATTAGGTAGCTAAGTATTCTTTTAGGGATAAAAGTAAACTTTTAAAAACTCCTGCGAGTTCTTTGTTCTTTAAAAATTTTTGTCAAAAACATGTCTATGAATATTAACTCCACGGTGCTTTAATCTGTTTATGCAAATGATTAGACTAATCTGTGAAAGGGGGTATTATCTGATATGATGTGTGTATGTATACATGTATATGTGTGTCTATTTTTAAAAGTAACACATACTCGAAAATCAGAATACATAAAAAGGCTCTAATTAAAATAATAGAAATTATTCTTAATTCTACAAATAAAAGATATTAACTGTTAACACTGGTGCATTTTTTAGTATGTATATAATATATTCTCCCTCTATAGTATATGTTCATTCTCTCTAAATATATTGTGTGTATGTGCATAGAGTTCTCTATTCACAGATGAATACTATAATATTATATGTAATGTGTTATGCATTAAATGCATTAAATGAATTGCATTATTTATTTAGATTACATAAGATAAAGTATTTTACGAATCCTTCAAATTTTTTTCTTTACATATACATGTAAGACAATGTTGGCACTGAGGACAGTTTTATAGATGTATTACACAAATAGGCTACATTTTTTAAAATATTACAAATGCTGAGTAATAATTTAAGAGATATAAGAGGTATCTCATACATTTTTTCATATAGTTCAAGTTCAAAGTTCTTCATAGCTTAACCTACATTTTGGCTGTGAAAATCAAAACCTAAAATAGGAACCAAAGGTACTCATATTGGTAATGCAAAGCATTTTGTTAACCACAAGAAGTAAGTGTTTAAAAGTGACAAGGCATGTAGTCCATTTGGCTTGGGATTTTAGCATCTAAATCCCACCAGACCATGCTCCCAGCTGTGTGCCCTACTATTCAGTGATGATCCCTTAGAGCCCATACTTTGGTCTGTTAGAATATCACAGACAAGCGGATCCACAAGGAACTAGTGGACCCTTCCTTGAACCTGCTGTGTAAGATTTTCTTACCAGCTTGAAATAATTACTATTATCCATTTATTAGCATGGCTTTACCATGAAACTAAATACTTTATATCTAAAATAATGTATTCTGTTTATTAATATTTTCAGAACACAGAATTAACTAATTAATAAAAAAAATAGTTGAAAATACGGCATCTGCATAAATTATCAAAGACTATTCAGGAAAAAAAAATGTTTCCTAAGCTTTTTTCTACAAAAATAAATTTAAATATGTGACTTATAGGTTTTTTATGTTTACTTTGTTAAATAGAACATTTATACCCACTTTAACACAATATCACATATTACAAAAGCATAATAAAAATTCTAAGAATTAAATATATTAACAGAAAGCAGCAGAAATGATAATTGACTACATATAGATTTGTTTATTTTCCTTCGAGGAAAAAGCTATTTTAGAATATTGGTATTATATTTTCATTTCACAATACTACAGCTTCAACCAGTGTGATTTCACATTGAAACACTAATAAAATCAGTAAAAAGTGGTGTCTTGTGATTCCCAAATTGGGAGTTTTCATCTTTCAAGAAGAGAAATCAATGGACACTTTTTAAAAAGTTAATTATGTAAGAGAGAGAGAGGTACATTATAATTTAGAGTCATGAAGGTAACTACAGAAAGAACTAAAACAAAACAGAAGAGTTTAAAGTGGTTATTTTGGAAGTGGAAACGATGAGCAGAATAGTAGGGTCTTCATTTACAACTGAAGACAGATACACCAAAGAATCAACAGTGGTCACTTCCAGGGTGAACTTGAAGAACCAACTATCAATGAGGAAGGGACATTCACTATTTACTTCCTATTATCGCAAGTCTATTTTTTTTAAACAATGAATAAAAATAAAATATTTAGTAATTACTTTATAATTAAAAATGAAATCATCATTGAAACAGATTTTATTAAAATAAAATCATTGGTAAATCATTATAAAAACAAAAAACAGAAGAGTTAAAAGTGATTATTTTGGAAGTGCAACCTATGAGCAGAACATCTACATTCAAGCTCCAGAATGGCCATTTGCAAGCTCTGTGATTTTGGGGAAAGAAGTTTCAGCTATTTTGAACTCAGTGCTCCTGATTTTATAATGGAAGGAAAAAAAATGCTGATCTCATCTACTTCATAACATTTTGGTGGGAATCAAATATAACAATTCAAAATAATCTATAAATATGAATTTATACTCAAATATAAAATATGAATTTTAGAGTCCATATGGTTTTAAATATTCAAGATCTTTCTATTAAAACAGTCATTATGTCAGAAAAGGATCACATTTTTAGAATCATAAAGGGAATTATTTAGCAGGGGTTACTTTAGTTTACCATTTTATTGCTGTTACAACTACTTGGTTGGTCTCAGCGGTCTTAAAGGTCTTAAGAAAACACACTGTTTTGAAGATCAAAGGGTCTATTTTCTCTATGTCATAGTTTTGGCAATATCTGCATTGGGACTGATGAATACGGAAGTCGTATGGTGTTTGTGAGAATATTTTAGCAAGGTTTCTCCCTACACGTAAAGAAAGAACTATAATTAGAGTAAATTGTGCTTGCCAGGGTGTTAAACTGGGATTTCAGGGCCTTTGAATCTAGCCCCATGACTTCTCACCAAATCTGTGTTTCTGGAGTACTGATTTAATTTTCCCATGCCTCAGTTTACTCATGTGTTAACTGAGAAGCCTACTAAATGATCTAAAGCTTCTTCCACTTTAAAAAAAATCTCTTTTTCTATAATACTGTTTATTCCTCAGTTTCACATCATAAATAATCTTGCCTCAGGCCGTACCGTATAGTTTCAATTTATGCCTAGGTAAAAGAAACTAAATTAAAAGAGCTGGAGATTCAATTAATCTAATATTTATATTAATAACTTCAGATTCAAGCTGCTCTGTCATTAGATTTGAAAATTCAAAAAAGATAAATCTTTCAGGGCCAATTAAATCAAATGGAGTAGATACAGCATTAGCACAACTCTAAGAACCAAACGGAATCTTACTTTCCATTAGAAACAAATGCACTGCTTCATCTGAAGACATGCCCAATTTTCTTTGTTTTAAGTAGTGGCATCAGCCAAATGTTATGTTTTCTGAGATCTTCAAGGACCTTAAGGAAAAATTCCAGGTGATACTGTCGCCCATTCAAGTGAAGCAAAACTTGGCCGTCTTTTTATGAGCTTTGCCATGAGTCATTCGCAAATGCAAGATGAATCTGTTTGAAATTTATCAGGTAACAATTTAGGTGATATGCTTTCTGACATGAAATGAGAAAATCATCTCTGGCTGTGACTTGGGCTTCAAATTCTTAGGAACAGGAGGTTACAGAGGAAAGATGTCTGGAAGAAGGCTTGAGAAAGAACAGGACTATTTCATAACACATTTCTCCTTTGCTCAGGGCAATTCATGCATTTAAGCTTCTCTTTGATATTTTCACCCAGAAAAAAGTTATAATGAAATCTTCTCCACTGAGATTTTTTTTGGATTATTTGTGTAATGTTGGAAATGTGCTCTATGCACATTAAATCTTAAATCCTTATCTAACAGACTAAGATTGGCATAATATATGACTGACACAGGCCTGAATAACTGAAAATAGCTACACATTCCAGCAAGTCAACAGTTTTGAGTTAAAATAAATTACATGATCCATTACTTTAAAAAGGGAATTGGAAAACAACCTATATCCTAGAATATGATTGATGCTGGAATAATTCAAAGGGGAGTAAAAATAACAGAATATCTATGTGACCCCTGAAAGTATTTAAATAAACATTTATTTATTCCATTAAAAATGATGTTTAGGAATTTATTCAATATCATCTATTAATTATTCATTAATGTTCAAATATTCCCACCAAATGGTAAAACTGAGTAGTTGAAATTCCTGAATCTAATATATAAAATACATATAAAAGGATACTTTTTCCATATATAAAACAATTGTTCATACATATCTAACACAGGCACATAGAGGCTTCAAAAGCTCTCCTTAGCTCATATGTGCAAGGATGTTGTGATAGTTAGAAATCCCTATAACAGGGCACTTACAGCAGAATTCAGTGCCTCCCTTTATACAGAGGTAATGCTGTGTATTGATATACACTCATAACACACACGTAATTCTGGTAACATAAATCAACAAAATACTATGCCATAGGGCAATATCACCAGAGCTTTCTAAAATGAAGTATTATAAAAACATAAATGTTGAAGGTGAATCAGGGGTCAGATTATATTAAGCATAAAGCCTTAAAAGAAAAGATCTGGCCAGGTGCGGTGGCTCATGCCTGTAATTCTAGCACTCTGGGAGGCCCAGGCAGGAGGATCACTTGAAGCCAGGAGTTTGAGGTTGCAGTGAGCTGTGATGACGTTACTTCCAGCCTGGGCAACACAGTGAGATTATCTTAAAAATAATCTCAGAAAATATTTTGATATTGAAAGCACTCCCTAAGGAAACAACCCATCAGCATTGGGCAAATTCTAATCTTATGAACTTCCAGTGAGCAGAAATCCTCCAGCATGAAAGGCAGAAGCCCAAATAAACAGAATAGAGCTCAAAGAAAGCAGGGGAAAAAAAGAGTGAGGGGAGACAGAAGAAAACTTCTCAGAAACTATGGCATCCTTAGAGATATATATATAAAAAAACATGTAACCATGAGAAAGGAACAGGATCCTGCAAAACTAAAAAGGAAGGAACATTCAAAGGCCAAGAAAGAGTGTGTGGAAGTAAAAAATATGTAGCAGAAAACTAACAATGAATAGAAGAGTTAGAAAATAAAAGGCGAGTACTTCTGCAAGAAAGGAGAATAAACAAAAAAAATTAATGGGAAATAAGAGAGAGAAGATAAAAAAATAAGAAAATTGATCAGTCCAGAATGCAAGATATCTAACTAAAAATATTCTAATAAACTAATAGAATGAAATGATTAATGGAAGTTCTAGGCAGAGACAGCAGAGAAAGTGGAGGTGAGAATAACATAAAAAAATACAATAATATTTCTCAGAATGAGAAGACGTGAATTACAGCATGAAAACACCACCAAGCATTCCCCAACACCAAGTGGGGAAGAAGGGGGACTCACACCAAAACATGCCTTGGGGAATTTCAAAACACCAGGCATAAACAGAAAATTCAAAAAGTTTCAAAATTTAAAAAAAGCCACATACCACAAAATGGAAATTAGAACAGCTTCAGTCTTATCAACAGCAATTCTCAAACCCAGAGGTAAGGAAGTAAGTGCCTTCACAATGATAGTTAAATGTTATTTTTAACTCCAAATTCACTGTATGACCAAATTATCTATTATGTGTAAAAGTAGATAAAGTTCTTTTCTGGTGAAAATATCTTAGCAAACTGATCACCCATACATCCCTTCTTGGGGAGCAAGTGAATAATATGACTCACTGAAACAGGACAGTGGTAAGTATGTGTTTCAACATTGAAGGGAGGGGCAAAAGAGCCCATTCTGGGGCAGGGGAGGGGCTGGGCCTGTGGGTAGGCACAGGAAGGATGTCATCCTGGCCCAGAAATACAATGGATGAATGACTGGTGTATTTATCCTTATTGAGAAGGTTTATGCAGTTTTCTAAGAAAATTTGGGGGTTGAAATAATAGATACTTAGAAAACTCAGCAAATGAAAAAATAAGGCCATTATTCACTTAAAAAAAGAACTATAATATTAAAATTTCCTTGACTCAGCTTTGAATAATATTTGCCTAGTTATAATAATGCATACAAAGAATGCTGATTTAATGAAAATGTGCTATTTGAGGACAATGAGGGGTGCCAAAATATGTGTGTGTTTGAGTGGAGAGTATTGGCAGTGTGACGGAAGGAAATATAAAAAAGCTAAATACTTGCTTTTGAGTAGGATATCAGTAGATACCAAAAACTAAAAAAATGGGCAAGTATGCCATTTGAAATATGGAACTTAACCACTAACAAAAACAACTAAACCAATGGGGATCATTTTTTTAAATGAGCTTGTTTTATTCTGACAAAAATTTTGTAAAAATCAAATGAGACACAGGAAAAAAGGCAACCTTTTTGTACAGTAGCAGCCATGATTTCTTCATATAGAATAGACTGCCCTTAAATTTGGATAACTAATCATTAAGAGAATAAAATTGAAGTTGGTGAACTTGGCCCACCACCTATTTATGTATAGCCACAAGATAAGAGTGGTTTGTAGTTTTAAGTGGTTGAAAAAAATCAAAAGGATAATATTTCATAAAATGCAAAAATCACACAAAATTCAATTTCCAGTAACTATAAAAAATTTTTATTAGTACACAGCCACACTCATTTGTTTATGCATTGTATATGGTTGCTTCCACACTGCAATGGCAGAGTTCAGTAACCTGCAAAGACTAAAAACATTTATGACTTGGCCCTTTAGAGAGAAATTTTGCTACTTCTTGTACACTGAGTTAAATAGGTCTCCCCAAAATTCATGTCCACTGGAACCCTGTGACCTTATGTGGAAATAGGATCTTTATAGATGTAATCAAATTAAGATGAGGTCATACTGGATTAGAGTGGACCTCACATCTAATATGACTGGTGTCCTTATAAAAAGAAGAATATTTGGACACAAAAATACAGACACACATGAAAAAAATGTCACGTGAAGACGGAGGCAGAAATTGAAGTAACATGTTAACAAGCCACAGGGCCCAAGGATTTCCGGCAACCACCAGAAGCTACGAGAGAAGCACAGAGCAGATTCTCTTTCAGAGATTCCAGAAGGAGCCAACCCTGTCAACACCTTGATTTCTGATTTCTAGTTTCCAGAACTGAGGAAGAATAAATTTCTGTTGATTGTGGTATTTTGTTTCAGCAGCCCTTGGCAATGAATATACACTGCACTAAAGGTTTTGAGCTAGTCACTACCACGTGGCTGAGTTTATATGACAACATGCCCATTATGATTAAATTCGCCATTATAAAAAATTACGATCTTTCATATATTGAGCTCTGTTTGGTACACAATGACCTCTAAAGTCCTTGTCATGGTTTTATAAAACTCTCTTATTAAACAAATAGCATGGGGACCCATGACAAGACCAGAAGGAGGTGAAGTTGGGTAGAATACAGTGAGGAGAAATAACAAAGATAACATCATGGAGTTACAAGGTGCAGCCTTGCAATGTGATGAGAAGCAAAAACAAAATCATTGCTGACTGTATCTGTTGGAATCTAAAAGGCCACAAAGAGCCCATGGCTAGGTAACCATGCCCATTGAACACAGGGTAGTTGGGGCCCTTGGAAGCCCTAGGAGGCAGCTCTGGCAGGGGAGGTGGCCCAGCTGACCTCACCTGTTCTCTCAGCTCCAATTTCTCATTTCTGGGCTCCTACCATCTGGAAGAGAATGAGCTATTTTTCTCACAACTCTTCCTATAGAAGGAGAGGGGGTGTGTGCTGCATGAATGATATGATGTCCTATTAAAACTGAAATATTGTGAATTATATGCTTTGTTTCTGGATACAAGCAATACATGAAAACAATACATTGATTGCTGGATTTCAATAGCATCCACCTTCCAAGGAGCAGACTGTGGTGCACACACTCTTCTGGATTTGAAGATGGTATGTCTTTAACGTACAGGCATTAAAGTATAAAAACAGCAGCAAAAACAATAGTCTTGTAAATTTTTATTTTAAGATATTTGAAATGAATGAAATACTTGACTCAGGTTAATTTTCTTTGGGTGACTTTCTTTTGTGACAACCCCAGCTCCAAACCCATGAAACATCAAAGTATAGAATTTTAGAGTTGAAAGATTCTCTATGTTAAAGTTTTAAAATAAATTTTCCCTATAATAGCTCTCCGTTTTATCTAACTCTCCATCTGTCCACTTTTATCTAAATATAACAGAAATTTCCTTGTAATTTTTTTCAATAATATCATGTCATGAGTGTTAGAAAACTACTTAAAAATCTAATTATCTGATCTGGGGAGTTAAATTTGAAACACTGAATATTTTGCATATGAAATAAAACATACATTATAAAATGCATACTTCTCAATGTTCTAAATATCTTAACAACAACCTATTACAATTCTTCCAAGTTATAATGTTGTTTAAATGGTCAAATTCCATTAAAATTATTTATTTTGATAGATATGAAAGTCTTATTGCCCATAATGACTTCAGGGTCGCCTAGAAAATTGGTTCCCACAGTTCTATTTGACTAATGAAGTCATACAAACCATGAGGAAGGTGGCACTGTTGACCCTTCTGTTGCCATACGCCAAATTTTAAAGGTAACATGATAAGAGTTTTGAGTAGGGAAACAAAGCCGGCCTATGTGTAAGCACATAACCAGGGGAATGACAAACAAAGATGCTATAGAATGGAAATAGATAATTTCAGACAAGAGGAATGTAAAGTGATCCTTCTTGCTCTGTCTCTGTTTAATAGCATGTTCATACCTTTCTGAACCCCTTCTTTCGTTTTTCACCTTTAAAGGCAAATAAAGAGCTTTGTTTTGTAACATGGAAGAAAACCCACCTTAAGTGTGTTACTAATTCCCCCAATTTTCAAATACAATAAAGTGTACAAGTATCTTGGTCTGTGTTATAAAATTACACACCGACCCTTGGAAGGAGCATCTTGACCTAAGCTGCATTGAGGGTGGCTCATTACACATTTATTTACTCTTATTTGGATTCGCCAACAGTTCACATCCCCATAGTAGCCTTTTTTCCTACTTGAAAAAACATGAAAATAATTTAAAATAAAGAGATAAACTGGTACTTCTAGGTGGAAAATATTTCACATGAATATGCTCTCTCTTTTAAAAAAACGACCAAAACATAGTTGAGTTCATGTAGATATATTAAGACACTAAAACATTAATTATGCTTTAACTCTATGGATATATGCTCCAACTTACAAACATCTGAAAATACATCACACATGTTCATGAAGGATAAAAAAATAGCTTTGCAAAAAGGGTAAGGAACAGTTGAGTATCACTTTGTCTCGGAATAAAATGCTGCCTATATTGAAATGGAATAAATTTCAGCTATCTCTACCTATTGACATTTTTCAGACAACATCCTTTCCCCCTGTCCATGGGTGCTCCATTTGTTACTCACAGCATGGTTGAATCAATTGAACTAAATAAATGGGCCATGTGGGGGTTTTACTACTGGAACAAATAAAGAATTATTTTTACAGAAAGAAGAGTAAAGTGATTACTTTAGGATCCAAAATCTAAAATGGCTACATTCATTCAACATCCACTCTATAACCAGACATTTTGCTCGGCTGTGGAGAAGCAGAAGGAAAGAGAAGCAGAATGTAAGTAAAACATACGTTACAAAGAAAAGTGGCCCAAAGGGAAAATCAAAACAAAAAAGTATAGAAAATACAACAGAAAACTTAAGTATAGAAAACAAGTCAAGATGTATTCTTAAGTTATTCGTTTTTTCCCTTTACTTTCCTTTTTTTGGGGGGGGGGGCATGGTATAAATATCAACAACAATAATAGAATAAAATACCTGTGATCTCATTAAAAAGAAAAACCACCACGACTTGAGATGAAGTTAGAATATTTGGATTTATATTTGAAGGCCACCCCTAATAACCTGCCGTACCAATTTATTTTCCTCATCTGTAAAATGAAGATGATAATTACCACGACATGGGAATAATCAGAAATTGTTTATATATAATAAATACAAATAAGGAGGAATAATCTTTAACTGAGGAATAGTCAGTTAACATTTATTTAGTATTTACTCTGTGATAAGCACTTTTCTATACACTTCACATGTATTAATTCCTACAATCTTAACAAACATGCTACGCAGTAGGTACAGATATCTCCATTTTATAGTTGAGGAAATTGAGGCCAGAGAGATTCAGTAACTTGCCCTAGGTAACACAGTTTGTAAGTGGCAGAACCAGGATAGAAATCAGGCTGTCTGGTTCTAAAACCTACGCTCTTAGCAAGAGACAACGTGGGAAAGAACTGGCTTCACTGGCTACATAGTAGGCCCATGAAACTGCTGTTCCCATCCCTAAAACAGCTCCCAAAAACAAGTGTAAATTATTTTACATTATTTATATTCTAAACAGTATACTCAAATATTACATGAAGTGATAGATATTATAGGAAAATGTTTGTGATCTCTAAAGTGGCAAGTACACATAGATTATTGTTATCAGGGCTGATAATTGATAAGTGACCGTATCTTGGAATGATGGGCCACGTGTAGGAAGTTGGAGGAGCTTGCAATAAATCCATCCATCTATTAATAATAGGCTATTTTCAAAAAACACATCAGTCATGGTTTGCTCCAAATCTACAATCTCAAAGGATGCATTTTGTCTTAGTGAGATGTGTGTGGGGAGGTTTCCTGTGTATATCATGTTGAAAATAGTAAATGTTTCCCTGAGGGCCAATTAAGCATGATAAATCTCAAATTGTTCCTCATAAAGCAATCAAGTAAGCAACAAATTGTTTAAAAATTGTTTTAAGATCATGCTTTCTTAGGGAGCTAGTACTTCCCACAGTAACTGTGGCACCATAATTTGATATAACTTGAGTTATTTTTATAGGTTGTGATAGATCTGTCTTTATCAAAAAATTCCCACTCAAACCAGATTTATTAATAATATCTTTGGGAGAAAATGGAGACTGTAGATAACTATTATAGAAATTCTGTGAAATCAAGACATATTAGTCATAGAATATCTCTCAAGGTCTTTAGGAAAACAAGGTTTGCCTAAAGCAACAGCCATGAATCAACCAAATATTTACTGATATCCTAATATGCATCTAACTTGTACTAGAACACAATGTGGGAAGGTGCTACCTAAGTAGTTCATGATCGTATCATCTTGCATGCATTTGAACTTCTCATAATATAATTAAATCCTCAAATGTGTCAAATTCATCTTCATGTCTCTGGTGCTAGATTAGTGTTTAGTATGCAACAGGGACTACATTTTACAAATGTTTTTTAAACTTTGGATTGTTGAATTGATAGATATGTGTGTACACACACACAAAATTTTGTAATTTTGATGAAGTTTGATTTATCGATTTTTTTGTCCTTTGGCTGTTTGTGCTTTTGGTGTCATACCTAAGAAACCATCGCTGGATTACTTACATCTTCAAAGAAAATGCGTGTGAACTTATACTCGGCTTCCATGAATTGTAATAAATTTCACATTTTCCATAACCATAGTCTATATTGCTCACTTCGACTAACTGTGCTTAAGAATCCAGAGACCTGTGTATAAACAATATATGAAAAACCAAATAGAACACACCACACTACCTTCCCTGATATCATCATCACAACAAAGCCTTGTTACAGACTACTTTGTAGGGGGTACTATTTATAAATTTTGCTCTCTTCAAACAATTAAATTTTGGTCCTTTGTAGTCTAGTGTCAAAATTATGTATTCACAGTCCTAGCAAGAGCAACTAGATAAAAAAAGAAATAAAAGGCATTGAAATCAGAAAGGAAGAAGTGAAAGTATCTCTGTTTGCAGATGATGTGATCATATATTTAGAAAACCCTAAGGACTCAACAACAACAAAAAAAACCCGTTATAACTACTAAATGAACTACCATTTGATCCAGCAATCCCATTACTGCGCAGCTACCCAAAGGAAAAAAAAGACATTCTACAAAAAAGACATTTGCACTAGAATGTTTATAGCAGCACAATTGCAAAGACATAGAAACAACCCAAGTGACCATCAATACATGAATGGATTAATAAAATGTGGTATATGTATACCATGGAGTACTATTCAACTTTAAGAAACAATGGTGATATAGCACCTCTTGTATTCTCCTGGATAGAGCTGGAACGCATTCTACTAAGTGAAGTATCCCAAGAATGGAAAAACAAGCACCACATGTACTCACCATCAAATACAGAATTGTTTTTACGCTTTCAGTTCCCGTTTGCATACACATTCTCATTTGCAATTTTCTTACAGATATGGTGGGAATAAGTTTAAAATAGCAAGTGAAGACTCTGCCCATGAAAAGCCATGTCCAAATGAATGGAATAAAACAGATTTTGACCCCAGAAAAGTCCAAAAAAATGGACAGAAAAACAGATTTGCAAGGTTTTTATTTGTTTGCATTTTGTTTGTATATTTTTGCAAGTCCCTTGGACTTGATACTGACAAAATTTGAAGTAATGATATCATTTGAAAAAATTTTAATTCTCTCCCATTGAACATGTATGTAGTGCTTAGCAATGGATGAAACACATTCAGTTATTTTTGCACATTCCGTTGATTAGATTATGATAGGGCAACTGGTTGGGATGTTTACTTTATGCTCACAATGCCAATTATAATTCTCTAATCTCCAGAGCCCAGGCTTGTATTTTCAATCTAGGGCATATGTAATACCAGTTTTTTGAGAATTATGAAAGCCAATGAGAACACCCATGTAAAATTCCACAGCATGATATTGTAGTGCAATATTCCAGCAGGAATAATATCATTAAAATTATTTTCTATGACAATTCTTCTTCCATTAAAAGAAAATTGCGATGGTTAACTCTGACTGAGTTCTCACAATGTGTACAGCACTTTCCTAAGTGCCTTCCATGAATTATCTCATTTAAGCAACAAATACAAGACAAAATACATTGGAATGATCTAGCTTATTTTAATGAAAGGACCTAAGTTATTCTATATTACTACCATTATTCTCACAGTACTGCCAAATTGACCTAATAAGCTATTAATAGATCATTACTAATTTCTCATTTCATCTTTTGCAGGGATGATAGCCATCAATTTGAAATTCCATCCAGACCTAAGAAGTTCATTTTCCAAATATTACATGGAATATGTTTTCCTATCTTATTAATTAGGGAACATTAATTGGATGACTTTCAGTTTTAAGTCAATGTCTATAAAACGAAGAAGAAATATAGTTAGGCACACATTGTTTTAGGAGAAGCTACGTCTGGTTAAAGATGAGAATATCTTTCTAGTATCTTAATAGAGGTGCATAAGTCCCCGTAGAATTAAAAACTATTTTTGCTCACCCTTGCACTAGTACTTTAGATATCACTTATACTTTGCTCTCAATCTTTTTTTTTTTTTTAACTAAACTGATATAATGCAAACAGTATTGGCAGTATTTAGTTGTGTTTTTCAATGTGTTTTGAATACGGCTGGCATTGAAGGCTGGCCAATTATCCATGAGCCATAAGCACATACAGAAAATAACATTATCTTGCAGTAATATAAAGTGTGGAAAGATTCCCTGAAGCATTTGCTCTATCAGCTTTAAAGGCTGTGTTTTTCCTAAGAGTGTTGATATGGAACTTAAATATGAAGCCGTGTTGATAGGACATTTTCCCTGTTACATGACTGTTAGTATTACAATGGTAATTTGATTAGGAAATCTGTCTTGAAGTGCATATTTTGCTTTGCTTTAACTAGAAATAATTATGCTTCTACCTTTATCATGTACCAAATATTACTAATAAATAAACATCTCTGTTTTAAGGACCCCTTGGTGGTTCCTTAGACATCCAATTTTGGGAAAAGACTTACTTGAGTTATAAGTTATAAAAATAAATGCAGCATCACAGTATGGTGACTAAGAGATCTTTTTATCAGTTAGGTTTGATGTCTGTTTCTACTACTTACTAGCTGTGTGATCTTTGACAAGCAGCTCAAACTCAAATCTCTCTTTCCTCACCTGCGATATAGAAATCAACAAACACAAATTCTTCAGATTTAGGGCAGCATTAAACAAGAATATCTATAAGGGAGTTTGAGTTGTGTTTAATCTATTGTAAGAATTAAAAATTTTTAAAAAGTTACCCA